>NC_053393.1:436854596-437210447 GCF_905171765.1 Bufo bufo
CACTTAGTTATCACTTTTGCCTTATGGCACGGTGCTCCATCGTGCTGGAAAATGCATTGTTCTTGACCAAACTGTTGTTAGATTGTTGGAAGAAGTTGCTGTTGGAGGGTGTTTTGGTACCATTCTTTATTCATGGCTGTGTTTTTGGGCAAAATTGTGAGTGAGCCCACTCCCTTGGATGAGAAGCAACCCCACACATGAATCGTCTCAGGATGCTTTACTGTTGGCATGACACAGGATTGATGGTAGCGCTCACCTTTTCTTCTCCGGACAAGCCTTTTTCCAGATGCCCCAAACAATCGAAAAGAGGCTTCATCGGAGAATATGACTTTTCCCTAGTCCTCAGCAGTCCATTCACCATACTTTCTGCAGAAGATCAATCTGTCCCTGATGTTTTTTTTGGAGAGAAGTGGCTTCTTTGCTGCCCTTCTTGACACCAGGCCATCTTCCAAAAGTCTTCGCCTCACTGTGCGTGCAGATGCGCTCACACCTGCCTGCTGCCATTCCTGAGCAAGCTCTGCACTGGTGGCACTCCGATCCCGCAGCTGAATCCTCTTTAGGAGACGATCCTGGCGCTTGCAGGACTTTCTTGGACGCCCTGAAGCCTTCTTAACAAGAATTGAACCTCTTTCCTTGAAGTACTTGATGATCCTATAAATTGTTGATTGAGGTGCAATCTTAGTAGCCACAATATCCTTGCCTGTGAAGCCATTTTTATGCCACGCAATGATAGCTGCACGCGTTTCTTTGCAGGTCAAAATGGTTAACAATGGAAGAACAATGATTTCAAGCATCACCCTCCTTTTAACATGTCAAGTCTGCCATTTTAACCCAATCAGCCTGACATAATGATCTCCAGCCTTGTGCTCGTCAACATTCTCACCTGAGTTAACAAGACGATTACCGAAATGATCTCAGCAGGTCCTTTAATGACAGCAATGAAATGGAGTGGAAAGGTTTTTTTGGGATTAAGTTAATTTTCATGGCAAAGAAGGACTATGCAATTCATCTGATCACTCTTCATAACATTCTGAAGTATATGCAAATTGCTATTATAAAAACTTAAGCAGCAACTTTTCCAATTTCCAATATTTATGTCATTCTCAAAACTTTTGGCCACGGCTGTAGGCTGGAGGAATGGAGCTCCATACCTTTAGCCTTTGACCGGCAGCATCCACATAGGCTACTTCTTCTCTACACCTGATATGACTTAAAAAGGGCCAGAGACCAAAATGTTGTCATATATTATCTGGAAGAATCAGAATTTACACGTGCATTTCTTTTGTCATATAATGTGATTTAGGCCTCATGCACATGGATGATCTGTGTGCTTTCTGCATCCGTATTTCCGTTCTGCGAAGGGACAGAATATGTCCTATACTTGGCTGCAAAATGGGGACCACAGACCTATTGAAGTAAATGAGTCCACAAAAAAAGCAGATACATCACGGACATCACACAAATGTCATCTGTATTTTGCTGATCCGAGTTTTGAGGACTGTAAAATATATATAGTCAAGTGCATGAGGCCTCAATAAAAGTTTGTTCACTGATTGTAAAAGGAGCATGCTCTGGACTTTTGTACACTAAGTGGCTGAAAGAACCCTTTCAGGAGGTACCTCCACATTAAAGATTAGGTGGTGTGGTTCCACCATAAGCGAGATGCTGTTTTTATCCATCCCAGATTCACTACAAAAATGGAAAGTTAATCGGTAAATCATATGTAACTCAAAATGGTGCCAATAGAAAGTACAACTCATCCCACAAAGAAACTACCCTTATGCCTAATGCGGTTCAACATGGCCTCCTTTATTAGAATGTGGCACACAACCTAAAAAAAAAAATCGGGAATTCGGTTGTTGAGCAACTACCTTCACTAGTTCCATCATGTCTTTTACAAATCCATCTACTTCAGGACCTTCCAATTCTCCTGTTTTGCTCTGGAAAAAAAACCATATATTGAGTTACATTTATGTGAACTGAGATATAAAACTATAGATTATTATCTTTATGAATAAAGACTGTTGTACAAAGGAAAATAACACAGTGGAATACCAAATATTTTGCTTAAGTCTGAAGGAACCTTATCTACAATTCCCTTAGTAAATCCAGAATGGAAGAGTGATAGCACAGTTCTTTATTAAGTTATACAACCTTTTAAACCCTTCACTAGATAAATGCTGAATATATAGCATGGTTAAATAAATAGATTGTTGGATCATATTTGACCATATCATTGGATGTCATTGTTTACAGCATAAAACAAATGAATGGATTTGCAGTATACACCGGTAAGGGTTCCTTCACACACAATTTTAGTCCTGGTGTTTTTGGGGTAAAAAAGCCTAAAAAAAACAACTGACTTTTGAGTCTTTGTTTGCCCATATAGTATGTTTTACCAACTGGAGTTTTTTATTCACTTTTTTGTATGCCTGCCTTTTGTTTAGTTTTTTTTATAGGAAAGTATGAGCCCCCTGTAAATGCCTCTTCCTCTATAGAGTTATATGGGCCAAAAGCATTGGTAAAAAAGCACCATGCAAAAACACCATTAAAAATGCCAGCAAACATTACACATATGCCTACTTAAAATTTGAAAAAGACAATAGAGATCTATGGGAGAAAAAAATGGCAGGTGATGGAGAAATAATGTCATAACCAGAGAATACTGAAATTTGAAAAATAAATGCTATTGACCCCAAAACGCACCACAAGGGTGAAAAAAATGCCACTACTGTTTGTTCTGGGTTTAATATTTTCCTCACTCTTCCATGCAACATGTGGAGCTGGCGGTTTTTGCCTATGAAATATGGCACGCAGAAAAAGACAACAAAAAAATGGAAAAGCCCTCAAACCAGCAGAAAAAGATCTATAATTGCCCTATAATTGCCCTAAAGGAGGATTGACAATGACTTGAGCTATTTGAATTCTTATATGTGCTGGTCTTGACACTGGCGTCTACATACTATAAAAAAAAAAAACTATCTGTAGTGCTTTGAGAGTTCCTTTTTCCAGGAGTGAAAACAACTCTGCAGGGCTTGTAAAATGTACAGTATATATCGTCTTATTAAACTAGACTAAAGAAAATACTTATTTTACGCACTATTTTCTGCATTGTAGTTTTTACTCTACATGCCATTTTTACATTGACAGTAGGAAAAATAAATCATACTTACTACATCATAGTGTGCAAATATGGTTTCAAAGTCTCTTTTTCTCTCATCTTGACTACTTGCCTAAAAATATAAATAGAATATCTTAGGGAAAATATTAAAAGGAATATACTGTATATTCAGAAAAGGACATTATTTAAATCACAGCTTTGCTGTATAGATTGGGATAAGATGAGCAGAGTCCTCATATTATCATTAGAGGACAGGGGAATAAATGACAACTCTTTTGTATTTCTGAAGGTCTAGATAAGACTATACACTACATACAGAGATAAGACTATGTCACTCCATGTCTCTCATAGTCCTGGTACTCCATCACTTGGGTGAGGGATGTAAATTGTTTTTCTACTATACTTTATTAGGGAATTATGTTCATTTTTTATTAGAAAACAGCCTCTAAAATGTTCGCTTAGCAACCCTCTAACTGAGCATGGTTAAGGAAATTCCATCTTCAGCATTCTACTAAGCACTGAAGACGGGTACCTGTAAGCTGCAGAGATGGGCTTTTCAGTCTGCCTCTGGTCTCCCTGCAAAGCTGCTGACTCCCTACCCTGTTTTGTATGCCTAACTTATTTTAACAAAACAAACAAAAAAAAAAGCTAATGGTATACTACAAACCGGGGTCCAAAAAAGTTTGGACACTATACAAATCGTGAATAAAAACTGAATGCAATGATGTGGAGGTGCAAATTCTAATATTTTATTCAGAATAGAACATAAATCACGGAACAAAAGTTTAAACTGAGAAAATGTAACATTTTAAGGGAAAAATGTGTTGAATCAGAATTTCATGGTGTCAACAAATCCCAAAAAAGTTGGGACAAGGCCATTTTCACAACTGTGTGGCATCTCCCCTTCTTCTTACAACATTCAACAGACATCTGGGGACCGAGGAGACCAGTTTCTCAAGTTTAGAAATAGGAATGCTCTCCCATTCTTGTCTAATACAGGCCTCTAACTGTTCAATCGTCTTGGGCCTTCTTTGTTGCACCTTCCTCTTTATGATGCGCCAAATGTTCTCTATAGGTGAAAGATCTGGACTGCAGACTGGCCATTTCAGTACCCGGATCCTTCTCCTACGCAGCCATGATGTTGTGATTGATGCAGAATGTGGTCTGGCATTATCTTGTTAAAA
Organism: Bufo bufo; assembly: GCF_905171765.1. Lineage (NCBI taxonomy): Eukaryota > Metazoa > Chordata > Amphibia > Anura > Bufonidae > Bufo > Bufo bufo. Next base: position 436,858,902 of record NC_053393.1, read on the forward strand.
AATGCAGGGTCTTCCCTGAAAGAGATGACATCTGGATGGGAGCATATCTTTCCTAGAAATGGCTTCTTCTTTGCACTGTAGAGTTTCAGCTGGCAACGGTGGATGGCACGGTGGATTGTGTTCACTGACAATGGTTTCTGGAAGTATTCCTGAGCCTATTCTGTGATTTCCTTTACAGTAGCATTCCTGTTTGTGGTGCAGTGTCGTTTAAGGGCCCGGAGATCACGGGCATCCAGTATGGTTTTACGGCCTTGACCCTTACGCACAGAGATTGTTCCAGATTCTCTGAATCTTCGGATGATGTTATGCACAGTTGATGATGATAGATGCAAAGTCTTTGCAATTTTTCGCTGGGTAACACCTTTCTGATATTGCTCCACTATCTTTCTGCGCAACATTGTAGGAATTGGTGATCCTCTACCCATCTTGGCTTCTGAGAGACACTGCCACTCTGAAAAGCTCTTTTTATACCCAATCATGTTGCCAATTGACCTAATTTGTGTTAATTGGTCTTCCAGCTCTTCGTTATGCTCAAATTTACTTTTTCCAGCCTCTTATTGCTACTTGTCCCAACTTTTTTGGGATGTGTAAAAATTGGAATCAACGTATTTTTCTTTTAAAATGATACATTTACTCGGATTAAACGTTTGATCTGTCATCTACGTTCTATTACAAATAAAATATTGACATTTGCCATCTCCACATCATTGCATTCAGTTTTTATTCACAATTTGTTTAGTGTCCCAACTTTTTTGGAATCGGGTTTGTAATAGTATACCCATCTCCGGCATTCAGTAGAAAAGTGAAGAAATAATTTCTTTGGAAACACTAAGTCGCTAAGTGGCACTTTAGAGGCTGTTTTCTAACATACATTAACACAATTCCCTTATAAAGTAGCTTAGAAAAACATTCAATATCTCTGTTCCGACACATTGAAAAAATATATAAAAAAAGGACAATTAAATCAAAGGACTTTAAATCAAATTAATAAAATTAAAATGAAATACATGAGACATAATAAAAAAAATGTCTTACATGTCTTAAAAATATGTTCTTTTTTTTTAATACAGGTGGACATTTATTATGGTATTTATGCCACTATTGTGGTGTAAAAAAGTCGCTAATTTTGGTGCACACCATATTTGCGGTAAAATTTCTGACTTTTTCCCCTACTTGCCACTTTTCTAAAGTGGAGAGGAAAGAGGGTTGGAGAGGGCGGGGTCAGCAGGTCTAGTACTTTTAGCGCAATTCATGCCAGTTTTCAGGCACGAATTAAGACAGAAATCTAGAGCAGCTAGGAGTCTGCCGTAGATTTTAGTCTTCCAGCCAGTACCTCTATGAGAGGCCTGCGCCTTTAGCTGCACAGGAGAAATCAAGACTGACTATGAAAACGCCAGTCTTGATAAATGTCCACCACAGAAAGCAAGGAGTAAACAGTTTTCCAGCCAGGATTGGGAATAATTCCTATTCTAAGCCCTATATGCCTCTCTCAATAGCAACTGAAGCATCTAAATGGTTGGACAGAGGGAGGGGGTTGGAGGAAAGGGCATAGTTGCCTGCTCTAACTAAGGGAAATGTAAACTAGGGACAGATCCCTTTAGCTAAATGCAGGGTCACTTTCTTTGTCTACAGTGTTGGTGCTGTTCAGTACACAGTGTAAGCTTATGACTACTGATATTTATGAAGACCAGACTCTCCCGCTCTCCCTGCTGCTGATTGCAATCAGCAAAAAAAAAAAACTAGTGACAGATTTCCTTTAATAAAAAGGTCAGAAAAAAACAAAAGTAAAAAACGTACAAACTTAAAAAGATGTGCTATTTTGGAAATAAATGAACATAAATATTACAAAGTGAATGTGGAACCATTGCGTCTACAAAACAGATTTGGCTCTTGGGGTTACTCCTAAGGGCGTTATCCTGGAAATCCACTGGTATTCACCCCTTAACAGGGATCTGGACTTCGCTGCAGTGGAACCATCAGGCTGCTACCTCTTGGGGTAGTCTCTGTTTGGTAGCCTGCTGACACACAGGGGCAAGAGATATCCGGCAGAGCATCAAGGGATCAGGCAAAACCATAATCAGGAGCAGACCATAGTCAAGGACAAGCTGAGGTCAGGTCAGGCAAAGTTCATGAAATCCGATAAACAGCCCAAGGACAGGGAAGCCAGCTCAGGGTCAGAATGGAGATCAGGCAGAAGTCAGGTCAGGCAACTCAGCCTCAGAATGGATGTTTTTAATCCAACTCAAAGGTCTGACTTAAAATATTTTTCCTGACAGTTTGTATAGTTTGAAATTGCAAAGCCTCTCAATGTACTGTGCAAGATATGTAATTAGAACCTCATGTACAAAATATTGACTAACCCAAACCTGACATGTGTAAAGGCCGATTCATTGGCCTGTATTTGTGGGAGGGGCACTGCTGCCTTTATGTTCGGCCGGCGTCCCTCCCACTTTGTACGTCGTTCGGCCTTCTGGAGCAGTACCTGGGTTCCTACTGTTTGGAGAGCGGTGTATGCAGGGAGCGGAGCGGTGTCTCATCGGCAGCGGTGTCCATTTACGGTGAGTAGCTGCCACGTCCTGCAGCCCAGCGTTTCTGAATCCGGCCGGCGCACTGAGTTATTTTGTAGGCATTTTGCTGGTTTTAAAGCTCCTTCCTGTTTGTTATGTCAGTCGATTTTTCACTCAGCTGAGTGGTGCCACAAGTCAGCCACCAGTGCGCCGGCCAGACCTCTAGGCGTTTTCAGGTCTTCCAGTTCAGGGCCCAGATTTGTAACAATTACAACTACTCTTCGTGTAATTTCAGTCAATGCCGCTTGCTACATATTTGTTCTAATTGCTTCAGGGCCCACCCCAAAGTCACTTGTTGTCACGACTGTATGTGAGCAACAATAGTATACACAGTAAAAGAGCTACTGACCGGACCCAAACTAGGGAGGATAAAGGGTGACCCCTGTCCGACCCTCAAAGCTCTCCCTATGCTGCTAAAGCACATGCCCGGATCCAAATGGCGGAACGAGGCATGCCCACGTGCCTAAGACTGATGACCACTGTAACCCCTATAATAGTGGAAGGGGCACGGCCACCGGTGCCCTACTCAGTATATGGAGGGAACCGTGGCCACCTCAGATCCAGTCAGAAAATAATCAGGTACACAACAATGTCTGTACACTTAGCTGAAGGTGTTGCAGCCGCAGAGAAGACGGATCCCAGGACAGCTGGCAATATCCGGAGTGCTTGCTGCAGCAGAACACAGGTCCAGTGAACTGATAGCTACAAGTGAAGATACTAAAGCAAGAGCTACAACTGAAATGAGAACTATAATCCACGCCCTACAATAGGAGGAGGAGGGGTGATATAAAGAGAGGGAAATTAAACGCAAGAGGAACAGCTGGGAGGAAGGAAACCAAAAGTAAACAGAGCAGTGAGAACTCCTCCCAGCTCTAGTAGTGACATCATCACAGGGGTGGAGAAACAGAGCTGTGAGAACGTCCCAAAGCTCTGGTAGTGACAGTACCCCCCCCCTCTACGGGTGGACTCCGGACACCCATGACCCACATTCTCAGGATGAGCCCTATGAAATGCACTGATGAGGCGAGTGGCTTTAATGTCCGACACTGGAACCCACATCCTCTCCTCAGGACCATAACCCTTCCAATGAACGAGGTACTGAAGAGAACCGCAGACAATGCGAGAGTCCACAATTCTGGAAACCTCAAACTCCAGATTGCCATCAACCAAAATCGGAGGAGGAGGCAAAGAGGAGGGTACCGTGGGCTGGACATATGGTTTTAAGAGAGATCTGTGAAATACATTATGTATCTTCCAAACCCGTGGAAGATCAAGACGGAAGGCAACAGGATTGATGACTGACAAGATTTTATAAGGCCCAATAAACTTGGGACCCAATTTCCAGGAGGGAACCTTCAGTTTAATGTTTCTTGTAGACAACCACACCAGATCACCCACATTCAGGTCCGGACCAGGCACACGTCTCTTATCAGCCACACGCCTATACCTCTCACTCATCTTTTTAAGATTACTCTGAATCTTTTGCCAAATGGTAGACAAAGACGAGGAAAATCTCTCCTCCTCAGGTAAACCAGAAAGAGCCCCTCCCGAGAATGTCCCAAACTGCGGATGGAACCCATATGCACCAAAGAATGGTGACTTATCAGAAGATTCCTGACGACGGTTGTTCAGAGCAAACTCAGCAAGAGGGAGAAATGAACACTAATCCTCCTGGTTCTCTGCCACAAAACAGCGCAAATATGTCTCCAGATTCTGATTGAGGCGCTCAGTCTGACCATTCGACTGCGGGTGAAAAGCAGAAGAGAAGGACAGCCGAACCCCCAGGCGAGAACAGAAAGCCTTCCAGAACCTGGACACAAACTGCGTGCCTCTATCGGAAACAATATCAGAGGGAATGCCGTGCAATTTAACAATATGGTCGACAAAAGCTTGCGCCAACGTTTTAGCATTGGGTAAACCAGGGAAAGGTACGAAATGAGCCATCTTGCTAAAACGGTCCACCACCACCAGGATCACCGACTTCCCCGAGGAACGAGGAAGATCCGTGATAAAGTCCATGGACAGGTGTGTCCAAGGACGGGAAGGTATGGGTAACGGGAGAAGGGAACCTGAAGGCCGTGAACGAGGGACCTTAGCGCGAGCGCACGTCTCACAAGCAGCCACAAAACCCTCCACCGACTTACGAAGAGCCGGCCACCAAAATCTCCGAGCAATGAGATCTACCGTGGCTCTACTCCCGGGGTGACCAGCAAGAACCGTATCATGATGCTCCTTAAAGAGTTTGTGACGTAGCTCAGGAGGCACGAACAACTTCCCAGAAGGACAACGGGCAGGTGCCTCAGTCTGGGCAGCCTGGACCTCGGCCTCCAAATTGGAATATAGAGCAGAAACAACTACCCCCTCCGCCAAAATGGGACCCGGGTCCTCGGAGTTTCCTCCTCCCGGAAAACAGCGAGAGAGAGCATCAGCCTTCACATTTTTTATCCCAGGTCGGAATGTAACAACAAAATTGAATCTGGAGAAGAACAGAGACCATCTGGCCTGTCTCGGATTCATACGCCTGGCCGACTCCAAGTATGCCAGATTCTTATGGTCGGTAAAAACGGTGATAGGGTGCCTGGCCCCCTCCAACCAATGGCGCCATTCCTCGAAAGCCAACTTGATGGCCAACAACTCCCTATCTCCCACATCATAGTTTCTCTCTGCCGGGGAGAGTTTTTTAGAGAAAAAGGCACAGGGTCGCCATTTGGCAGGAGAAGGGCCCTGGGACAAAACCGCACCCACACCCACCTCGGAAGCATCCACCTCAACAATAAAAGGTAAGGAAACATCGGGATGCACCAAGACGGGAGCAGACGCAAAACTCTCTTTAATCTTAGAAAAGGCTGCAAGCGCCTCCTCCGACCAAGAGGAAAAATCCGCCCCCTTTTTTGTCATGTCAGTGAGGGGTTTGACAACAGAGGAATAATTCAAAATGAACTTTCTGTAATAGTTCGCAAAACCCAGAAAGCGCATCAATGCCTTCTGATTCTCAGGAAGCTCCCACTCAAGTACAGCACGGACCTTCTCCGGATCCATGCGAAAACCAGAAGCAGAGAGGAGAAAACCCAGAAATTGAATATCCGATACCATAAAAAGACATTTCTCCAGCTTGGCGTACAATTTATTTTCCCGCAGAATCTGCAGAACCTGAAAAAGATGATCCTGATGGGTCTGAACATCAGGGGAAAAAAATCAAAATATCATCAAGATACACCAATACAAATTTCCCCATTAAATGGTAGAAAATACTATTAACAAAATGCTGAAAGACGGCCGGAGCATTCATCAGGCCGAAAGGCATAACGAGATTCTCGAAATGCCCGTTAGGGGTATTAAAGGCCGTTTTCCATTCATCCCCCTCTCTGACCCTGACCAGGTTGTACGCGCCTCTCAAATCCAATTTGGAAAAAAACCTTGGCCCCAACAATTTGGTTGAAGAGGTCCGGGATCAGAGGAAGGGGATAGGGATCGCGAATCGTGATACGGTTCAGCTCCCTAAAATCTAGGCAAGGTCTCAGAGAGCCATCTTTTTTTTTAACAAAAAAAAAAAAACGCGGCCACAGGTGACTTTGAGGGACGAATATGCCCCTTCTCGAGACTCTCGGAGATATAAGTTCGCATTGCGATTCTTTCCGGTTGTGAGAGATTGTAGAGGCGTGCTTTTGGCAGCTTGGCGCCGGGAATGAGGTTAATGGGACAGTCAAACTCCCGGTGAGGAGGTAGCTCCTGAACACCGCTCTCGGAAAACACGTCCGAGAAATCAGAGAGAAATGATGGCACAGTTTTAGTAGACACCTCTGCAAAAGTCGCTGTGAGACAATTCTCTCTACAAAAGTCACTCCACTGATTTATTTGCCTTCCTTGCCAATCAATAGAGGGGTTATGTCTAGTGAGCCAGGGTAACCCCAAAACTAGAGGAGAAGGCAATCCGTTAAGGACAAAACAAGATATATCCTCCACATGAGTGTCACCTACAGCTAGCCGGATATTGTGAACAATGCCCTTCAGAGATCTCTGTGAGAGTGGAGCAGAGTCAATAGCAAAAACAGGTATATCCTTTTCTAATGTGCAAACCTGAAAACCATGCATGGCTACAAATTGAGTGTCAATAAGATTGACGGCCGCTCCACTATCGACAAAAATCTCACAAGAAATGACTTTGCTCTCTAGCGCCACCCTGGCAGACAGGAGAAAACGGGAACTGCAGGTCAGAGGATAAGCATCAATTCCTACATCAATTTTGCCCAAAGTAGCAGATGAAGCAGAATTTGATGATTTACCTTTTGAGGTTTTTCACTTATTATCGCTCTTAGTACAGTTCAAGAATCTCCTAGACGGACAAACATTTGCCAAATGACCTATGCACCCACAACAAAAACACACCATACTCTGAGGACTAAATCCTCTTTTATCAGGGGCAAGTCGACCTAGCTGCATGGGCTCCTCCTCAGAGGGGAGCGAGACAGGATGAGGCCCCTGCACACTGAATGAGTCCGCACCACTGCCCCTAGACTGACAATGGCTGGACAGAGAGGTCTCGTTTCTTTCTCTTAGACGCCTGTCAAGGCGTACCGCCAATGACATGGCAGACTCTAAGGACGTTGGTCTCTCATGGAAAGCAAACGCATCTTTCAATCTCTCTGAGAGACCATGACAGAACTGACTCCGGAGTGCAGCATCATTCCAACCCGAATCAGCTGCCCATCTCCGAAATTCAGAACAATAAAGCTCCGCAGACAGTTTGTTCTGGCATAAAACACGTAAGTTAGATTCGGCCAGAGCAACACGATCCGGGTCATCATAAATCTGCCCCAGGGCCACAAAAAATCTTTCCACGGATCGAAGGGAGGGATCCCCTGATGGCAGCGAAAAAGCCCAAGTCTGAGCATTACCCCTGAGCAGGGAGATGACAATCCTCACCCTCTGCTCCTGATTACCAGAGGAGTGGGGACACAAGCAAAAATGGAGTTTGCATGCCTCTCTGAAGCGATCAAAATTCTCACTGCCCCCGGAGAACGTTTCCGGAAGTGAGACCTTTGGCTCGCAACAGACTCCATGAGCCGGAGCAGAGCCCAATGCTTGAAGCTGAGTCATAGATTGACGGAGATCCGCTACTTCCAAAGAAAGACCCTGCATGCGGTCAACCAGGCCAGAAAGCGGATCCATGTCAAAAAAGGACGGTTTTGGTGGATTATAATGTCACGACTGTATGTGAGCAACAATAGTATACACAGTAAAAGAGCTACTGACCGGACCCAAACTAGGGAGGATAAAGGGTGACCCCTGTCCGACCCTCAAAGCTCTCCCTATGCTGCTAAAGCACATGCCCGGATCCAAATGGCGGAACGAGGCATGCCCACGTGCCTAAGACTGATGACCACTGTAACCCCTACAATAGTGGAAGGGGCACGGCCACCGGTGCCCTACTCAGTATATGGAGGGAACCGTGGCCACCTCAGATCCAGTCAGAAAATAATCAGGTACACAACAATGTCTGTACACTTAGCTGAAGGTGTTGCAGCCGCAGAGAAGACGGATCCCAGGACAGCTGGCAATATCCGGAGTGCTTGCTGCAGCAGAACACAGGTCCAGTGAACTGATATCTACAAGTGAAGATACTAAAGCAAGAGCTACAACTGAAATGAGAACTATAATCCACGCCCTACAATAGGAGGAGGGGTGATAGAGGGAAATCAAATGCATGAGGAACAGCTGGGAGGAAGGAAAACAAAAGTAAACAGAGCAGTGAGAACTCCTCCTAGCTCTAGTAGTGACATCATCACAGGGGTGGAGAAACAGAGCTGTGAGAACGTCCCAAAGCTCTGGTAGTGACACTTGTACATTAAAGTCGATCAAAGCCTACATGAGTGTCGTGGATGCTGGTTGCTTACGGGGGTTCTTGGTGGGTCATCCTTATCCAGGTTTCGTGGAGTTTTTGATTTCAGGTTTTTCTAAAGGTTTTCATACCGGGTTGGTCACCGTTCCAGAGTTTACGCAAGAATGTAAGAATCTTCAGTCAGCTGGCAAGAATCCTAGCGCCATAGACAAGTTGATAAATGCAGAGTTAGATAAGGGTTTTTGATCGGTCCTTTTAAGGTGCCCCCTTTCCAGCGGTGGAGAGTTAGTCCCGTAGGGGTGGTCACGGGTAAGTTTAGTAAGAAGGAGAGACTGATCATAGACCTGTCAGCCTCAACTCCCTTATTCCATCAGAGGAAGTGGGTATGAGGTATTCTTCCATTGACCAGGCTATCATTTGGTTAGGACCCGGAGCAGCATTGTCCAAGGCCGATATCTCTGATGCCTTTAAGTTACTCCCTATTACGCCAGCTCTCTGGCAGTGGCACGGCATTAAGTGGAGGGACCAATACTAGTTTTCCACAAAACTTACTTTTGGTTCTAAGAGCAGCCCGTGGCTGTTCGATCAGTTGGCTCAGGCCCTCCATCGGGTATTAGAGAATAAAATCCACTTTGAGCACGTCATCCATTACTTGGATGATTTCCTGCTGATCGAGAGGCCAGGGCTGGCCCCCCTGGGTCTGGGGAAACTTTTGAGTTGTTTTTCTCAGATGGGTGTCCCGGTATCCCCCAAGAAAGTTGAGGGCCCATCCACAGTCATTACTTTCCTAGGCATAGTGTTAGATTTGGAAAACATGTTAGCCAGATTGCCGTCGGACAAGTTAGTTAGGATCAGGGAAGTCGTACAGTCGTTACTGGGCATGTTAAATTTTGCTATGAGGATCATCCCGCAAGGCAGGTCATTCATTTCCCGCTTGTTGGCCCTCCTCGCTACTGCTCCAAATCAGGACAGCCCGGTACGCCTGGATAGTCAGGCCTTATCTGACCTACACATGTGGGACCACATCCTCAGCTAGTGGAATGGGGTGTCCTTGTTTATTCCCGAATTGTCTAACCTGTCTCCAGTAATCTTCTCGGACGTGGCTGCTGGCACAGGTTTTGCTGCTATTTTTGGCACCCACTGGGTCGCAGGTGAGTGGCCAGTTGAGGTTAGACAGATCCCGAGTTTCCTGCAAATCTCAGCACTCTTCGAGCTGTACCCCATAGTGGCGGCCGCCTTTATCTGGGGCAGCCGCTGGACAAATCTCACTGTGTTGTTTGTAACAGACAACGCCGCAGTGGTAGATATTATAAACAGTGGTTTGTCTAAGTCATCACATGTCATGTGTCTCATGAGGCGTCTAGTTCAACTCTTGTTGCAACATCATTTCTGTATTACTAGTACGCATGTACCAGGTTCTCAAAATGTGGCAGCTGACACCTTATCGAGGGCTAATTTTCCCCTTTTTTCGTAGGTCATGCCAGAGGCGGATGTTACGGGCGCTGCTGTTCCTCCCCACGAGTTGCTAATATTGGTTTGACTAGTCATTTGGCCACAGCCCATACCTTATTAGCCGAGTCACTTTCTCCGAACACGGCTAGGGCTTACCGCACTGGGTGGGCCGTATATTGCAAATTCCTGGAGAAATGCCCTCGAGGAGAGTCCAGCTTCATCGAGTACATCCTTGCTTTTATAGGTTACTGCCACTCGGAACTTAAAGGGAACCTGTCACCAGTTTTATGGTGTCCTAACTAAGGGCAACATAAATAAGTGACTGATTCTCTTAGCAAAATGCTGGGTCACTTTCTTTAATTGACCCAGTCAATCTGCCAACATCTTGTATTGAAAAACTCCAGCTGATAATGATGAGTCCTGAATATTCATGAGCTCCTGACTCTCCCCACCCACCTGCTGCTGAATGACAGTTTTTTTTCCCATATGAATCAGCAGCAGGTGGGCAGGGGAGTGGCTATAGCTCTGAATTTAAAATACGCTGGACTCAGTGACATCACGCTGGACTCAAATAAGCTCATTAGCATACGCCATGTGGCATCTTTGTGTGTATATTATGAGATAACCATCTGTCACACCAGTAAGTGAATACATCTAAGGTACTTTTTAGTAGTTAATGATTGTATATAATTAGTTATATTATAATCAAATATCCACATGACAGGTTCCCTTTAAGCTATCACACAACACAGTGAAATCCTACCTGTCAGGGGTGCAGCATTTCCTTTCCGTTAGTCATCCAGAACGGGGTTCGTTGTTTTCTGTTCACGCAGTCAAAGCAACGCTGAAGGGGTTAAGCAGATGTGGCCCAGGAGGCCAGGTACGCAGACAAGCCGTTACTGGTAGGCTATTCCGTAACCTGTCTGACGTTCTGGATTAGAATCCTTTCGGGGTTTTGCACAGCTTGGTGCTTAAAGCGGCTATTTATTTAGCCTTTTACGGTTTCTTGAGGCCTGGTGAGTTTACTTGTCCCCCCAATAGCAGTAAGTTTCTCACAGTTAGCCAACTGGTTCCGCATCTTGAGGGTTTCACGTTACTACTGAGGACGTCCAAGACCTCTCAGACGGGTCCTCCGATCCGAGTGTCCTACTTCCCCACGTCTCACCGATGGTGCCCTTTCAGAGTTCTTCAGCAGTTGCAGGCAGCCTTAGTAGGTCACAGGCCAGATAGTCCACTGTTGCTTTTGGGGTGTCACCAGTTTGTGTCTCACATACGCTCCTTAGTTGTGAGTCTGAGCGGCGACCCCGCTTCGATTTCAGGTCATTTGTTCCGTATAGGAGCGGCGTCCGCGGCCTCCAAAAATCAGGTGCCAGCGTACGTTATCCAGAAGTTGGGTCGCTGGCGCTCCTCCTGCTTTAGTCGCTACATTCCTCATCCCAAAACTGAGATGTGATTGGCTTTCCAAAGTTTGGTCTTGTGAATATGTTGTAATAAATTACTCTTGCTACTCTGTATGCCTTTTGCCCTCTTTCTGGTGTCCCTGCTACGTCGCGGTTGCGGCACAACTCTAACCGCTTAGGCGTAAGGTAGTTTCAGGTGGTATAGGGTGCATTCTCTCGGTAGCCACGACCACAAGTGTAAAGGCTGATTCATTGGCCTGTATTTGTGGGAGGGGCACTGCTGCCTTTATGTTCGGCCGGCGTCCCTCCCACTTTGTACGTCGTTCGGCTTTTCTCCCTCCCACCCGCCCTTACTCTTGTTACTCATGGAGGGGATGCCCTCTTTCTGGTGTCCCTGCTATGTCGCGGTTGCGGCACAACTCTAACCTCTTAGGCGTAAGGTAGTTTCAGGTGGGATAGGGTGCATTCTCTCGGTAGCCACGACCACAATTATAATCTAAATTTCTTGTCTCCATCAAATCTATATAGTTTAAGGTAATCCAATGATGTAATAGTTTGTATGTATTGTTACACATGGTATGAATTACGGTATGAAGGATTACAGATAACATATTGGCTATTTCTTAAAGTAAATATAATTTCCATTAATTGTCACCTTAATGGGCCTTGATGAAGGCCCTCAGAGTGCAAAAGGTTTTAAGTCTTGCTTTATAAGCACAATGCTCAGCTCATTTAACACAAGCAAACAATGAATTCAGTAATGTGCTATCAGGCTTCCATGCCAACCAAAAAATCTCAGCAATAAGAATACAGATACATTTATCGGACCATCGTTCAAGCAAAATAGTCCGGCAACAGGAAATATCCTGTATAACATAACGTGGCTTTCATTGAATTGCTATAAAATCTACAGTTACAGTACCAGCAGAAGGTAAGGCTCACTTACATGTTTCAGACTAGAAGTCTTTAAAGGGAATCTGTCAGCAGGTTTATGCTGCCCAACCTGAGGACCCTGATTTCAGTCATCTCATACTTGAGATCACAGTTTATCAGTAGTGTTGATCGCGAATATTCTAATCGCGAATTTTTATCGCGAATATTGGCACTTTGAGAATTCACGAATATCTAGAATATAGTGCTATATCTTCATAATCGCGAATATTCTAGATTTTTTTTCATCAGTACCCATGATCCCTCACTGCTTCTTGCTTGTGGGCCAATGAGAAGGCTGCAATATCTTTGACTTTAGGAGTAGTGTTGATCGCAAATTTTCGTATCGCGAATTTTTATTGCAAATTTTCCGATTGCCGATTTTTGCAATCAAGAAAATAATGACTGAAGATCACGAATTCTCGAATTTGCGAATATATGACGAATATTCTCCCAAATATCGTGAATTCGAATATTGCCCCTGCCGCTCACTGTTTATCAGCTCCAGTGTGAACCAAGTACAGTGTGATCTGAGAGTCCTCTCAATGATATGCACAAGCTCAGGAGCTGCCACCTCCATCCACTGACTAACAGCTATCTCCCTCCATAGTAATAGGGAGAAAGCTGTCAATCACAGGTAGAAGGATAGGGGAGCTGGCAGCTCATGAATACTGAGGACTCCTGGCTCACACAGAACATGTCTTCCAAGGCACCTGATAAGCTGTGATTTTATGAAAGCTACACAATATTGACAAGAAAGTGACACACCATGGATATCAGAGTGTCTGTCGGATAGGTGAGAAATAGTGATAGATTTACTTTACTCCTAGCTATCAGTGTGATATATACTGTACTGCTCTCTACTGTAATTTCTATTCTGTACTGCTATCTATCTGTACTGCTCTCTATCTGTATTATATGTGTTGTATTGCTATCTACCTGTACTACATGTACTGTACTTCTCTCTATCTGTACTACATGTGTTGTACTGCTATCTACATGTACTACATGTAACGTGCTGCTCTCTATCTGTACATGTGTTGTACTGCTATCTACATGTACTACATGTACTCTACTGCTCTCTATCTGTATTATATGTGTTTTACTGCTATCTACATGTACTACATGTACTCTACTGCTCTCTATCTGTATTATATGTGTTGTACTGCTATCTACCTGTACTACATGCACTGTGCTGCTCTCTATCTGTACTACATGTGTTGTACTGCTATCTACATGTACTACATGTACTGTGCTGCTCTCTATCTGTATTATATGTGTTGTACTGCTATCTACCTGTACTACATGCACTGTGCTGCTCTCTATATGTACTACATGTGTTGTACTGCTATCTACCTTTACTACATGTACTGTACTGCTCTCTATCTGTATTATATGTGTTGTACTGCTATCTACCTGTACTACATGTACTCTACTGCTGTCTATCTGCTTTACATATACTATACTGCTCTCTAACAAATACAAAAATGGTCTAAACTTTAAAAAAAATTGCACTTTATTAACATACTTTCTCACATGTACTACCTGTATTATACTGTCTTTTATACTATTAATCACGTGCTAAGTGTACTATACTGTTCTCAACCTGTCTCATATGTACTGTACTGCTCTCTATCTGTGCTTCATGCTATCTACCTGTACTACATGTACAATACTGCTATCTACCTGTACTACATGTACAATACTGCTATCTAGCTGTACACAATGTACTATACTTCTCTCTACCTGTACACAATGTACTATACTTCTCTCTACCTGTGCTGCAATATACTAATAGGAACTCATTACTAGCATTTACTGTGACAGGTAAAATGATGATAATTACCACCAAAATAGTCAACTCAAGAACCACCAGCCCCACAAAAATCACAGACACAGCAATTTTTTTCTACGGACACAAAAAAAAGGTGTTTATTTTTACAGACTGTCCAGAAATTTCTGTACGGTTGTCAACTCTGGTTCAGACCCCCATGATCAGTTTTGATGGCCTACAATATTGATGTATGGCAGAGAACAATACGGTGCAATGAGCATGTGTGTTAATCCCCAAAAAAAAGAACAGGTGAGGGTAGGTCCACATGTAAATCTGCAGCCGCAAAATTCACCCCAAATCATGCAGCTGATATAGAATCTGATTGATTGCTATAGGCAACTAAGCCACTTTTCCTCTGCCAGTTTTGATAAATCTCCCCCAATGTTTTCCTTTGGCACACAGGTTTTTGCTGGCGTATTTGTACACTTTTGCATTTTTTGTGTTGTTTTTTGCTTCAGTGCTTTTTATAATTTTTTTGTAAAAAAAACAGCATCTACAGATGTTAGCTGTTTGGTACTATTTGATACTGGTGTTTTTCTTAAGTAGGTGTCATTTTCTTCTTTTCAAAAACGTTGCATATTCTCACATATTCCAGAGTAAGGCTCCCTGCACACAACCGTTGTTTTTCCCCGTTTACTGGCCGTTTTTTGCGTATACGTATACGGAACCATTTATTTCAATGGTTCCGCAAAAAAAAAGCATGTACTCCGTAATGCATTCCATTTCCGTATTTCCGTTTTTCCGTTCCGTTTAAAGATAGAACATGTCCTATTATTGCCCGCAAATCACGTTCCGTGGCTCCAATTTTATCTATGTAATTACTGTATACTGTATATGCCATACGGAAAAACGGAACGGAAAAACGGAACAGAAACGGAAACACAACGGAAACAAAAAACGGAACAACGGATCAGTGAAAAACAGACCGCAAAACACTGAAAAAGCCATACGGTCATGTGCAGGAGGCCTAAGTCAGAAAAGGAAAAGCACAGCAAAAAGCAAGCATAAAAATAGGGTTCAAGCCTCAGAGCTCTCAAAAAACGTGATTTATTCACCCAATGAACAGAAACATTTGAGTCCCTCTATGTAATTATTCTCAGCTTGAGAATGGTTCCATATAAGGACTGAAATGTTGTAGTCCATTGGGTGAATAAGTCACTTTTTTTAGAAGATTTTTGGAGGGCTATTTCTTCATTTGGAAACATATTACATAGTGGTTTATCAAGAATGTATTCTTCATTAGCAACCTGCACACCACAAGGCCCAAATGTGCTGTCCTGAATATCAGGTCAAATGCCACTGCAAAGCTTTGTGATTGGTGAAATACTAATATTTAACTTCACGGTTGAGTTTTTATCATTATGCTATGACTTTAGGCTGAAAAAAAGCCTTAAACATAGGTTGTTCTGCCAAGGATGCTGCCACACAAAGTTTTGCCTATAGTCCTACTTTGTCAGTGTTTTTTTTGTAGCTTTTTAGGTTTTAGGCATTTTGGACATAATGTGCATGTACACCTTGTAATTAGTGATGAGCGGCAGGGGCTATATTCGAATCCGCAATATTTCACGAATATTTTTTAGAATATTCGGCATATATTCGCGAATTTCGAGAATTCGAGATTATTTTATTGAATGCGATAAATCGGCAATATAAAAATCACGTAATGCGAATTCGTAACGCGAAATACAGGCGTGGGTCACTTTGGCTAAATTTTTCAAGCTGGTATGTTTCCTGAGACTGGAGAAAATGGTTGGCACGGCAGAACATTAAAATAGCTTTACAGGGAGTGCAGAATTATTAGGCAAGTTGTATTTTTGAGGATTAATTTTATTATTGAACAACAACCATGTTCTCAATGAACTCAAAAAACTCATTAATATCAAAGCTGAATATTTTTGGAAGTAGTTTTTAGTTTGTTTTTAGTTTTAGCTATTTTAGGGGGATATCTGTGTGTGCAGGTGACTATTACTGTGCATAATTATAAGGCAACTTAACAAAAAACAAATATATACCCATTTCAATTATTTATTTTTACCAGTGAAACCAATATAACATCTCAACATTCACAAATATACATTTCTGACATTCAAAAACAAAACAAAAACAAATCAGTGACCAATATAGCCACCTTTCTTTGCAAGGACACTCAAAAGCCTGCCATCCATGGATTCTGTCAGTGTTTTGATCTGTTCACCATCAACATTGCGTGCAGCAGTAACCACAGCCTCCCAGACACTGTTCAGAGAGGTGTACTGTTTTCCCTCCTTGTAAATCTCACATTTGATGATGGACCACAAGTTCTCAATGGGGTTCAGATCAGGTGAACAAGGAGGCCATGTCATTAGATTTTCTTCTTTTATACCCTTTCTTGCCAGCCACGCTGTGGAGTACTTGGACGCGTGTGATGGAGCATTGTCCTGCATGAAAATCATGTTTATCTTGAAGGATGCAGACTTCTTCCTGTACCACTGCTTGAAGAAGGTGTCTTCCAGAAACTGGCAGTAGGACTGGGAGTTGAGCTTGACTCCATCCTCAACCCAAAAAAGGCCCCACAAGCTCATCTTTGATAATACCAGCCCAAACCAGTACTCCACCTCCACCTTGCTGGCGTCTGAGTCGGACTGGAGCTCTCTGCCCTTTACCAATGCAGCCACGGGCCCATCCATCTGGCCCATCAAGACTCACTCTCATTTCATCAGTCCATAAAACTTTAGAAAAATCAGTCTTGAGACATTTCTTGGCCCAGTCTTGACGTTTCAGCTTGTGTGTCTTGTTCAGTGGTGGTCGTCTTTCAGCCTTTCTTACCTTGGCCATGTCTCTCAGTATTGCACACCTTGTGCTTTTGGGCACTCCAGTGATGTTGCAGCTCTGAAATATGGCCAAACTGGTGGCAAGTGGCATCTTGGCAGCTGCACGCTTGACTTTTCTCAGTTCATGGGCAGTTATTTTGCGCCTTGGTTTTTCCACACGCTTCTTGTGACCCTGTTGACTATTTTGAATGAAACGCTTGATTGTTCGATGATCACGCTTCAGAAGCTTTGCAATTTTAAGAGTGCTGCATCCCTCTGCAAGATATCTCACTATTTTTGACTTTTCTGAGCTTGTCAAGTCCTTCTTTTGACCCATTTTGCCAAAGGAAAGGAAGTTGCCTAATAATTATGCACACCTAATATAGGGTGTTGATGTCATTAGACCACACCCCTTCTCATTACAGAGATGCACATCACCTAATATGCTTAATTGGTAGTAGGCTTTCGAGCCTATACAGCTTGGAGTAAGACAACATGCATAAAGAGGATAATGTGGTCAAAATACTAATTTGCCTAATAATTCTGCACTCCCTGTATATGCAGATAGAGTCAAGTGCTCCAACATATTTGCGATTGCGCTAATCGGCAGTGATTAGAATATTTTTTCGCACTACGTCCAACGTTACATTTTAGCAGGTCTAAGTACAGATTACTGATTGGGGCACTAAGTATTGTTGTGAACTTGACATTGCTTCCTTCTCATTGGCCCACAAGCAAGAAGCAGAGAGGAATCATGTGTTCATATGTAAAAAAAAATGCTGAATATTCGATATAACGAATATATAGCACTATATTCTAAATATTTGCAAATTCTCAAAGTGGCGATATTTGCAATAAAAATTCGCTATTCGAATATTCGTGCTCAACACTACTTGTAATATAATTTCCTGTAAAACCATAATACACACTGACACTTGCGTCAATGGATATCTATGGAACAAACATGTTAGACAATGAGGGCAAAAGCACCACACCCAGAGCACTCTGCTATTTTTTTTTTAAATGTCATTGACCCAAAAATCACATCTTAAAGATGAAAAGACATCACTACAAAAAATTCTTGTGTGTGGATGGAAACTGACACAGACATTTCACCTTGAACAGAGCTGTGCTTCTGGCGCTGGAAATTCTGGTGTTGGCGGCCGCTGGGAACAGCTAATTAGTAGGGGTGCTGGATGTTGTACGATCCCATTTATTGGATTTGTTCAAAATATTATATTTGTCTTAAAAATAACATGGAAGCTATTACAGTATTGCAGAAAACATAGTTAACTCATAGACCCCTTTTCCCCAAGGGCAAAGAAAAAATTTGGATACCACCGATGTTAAAGGGGTTTTCTAATCGGAGACAATGAGGACCTGCACCTATCTCCTAAACGGAAAATAGTGGAGGGCACACTGTGAATGCGCAGCCAACGTCTATTGATTTCTAAGGGACCACCGAAAATAGCAGAGCGCTGGCTTGGCTATTTCCGTTGGGCCCATAGAAGTGAATGGGAGTGGTGCCAATGCATGCGGGGTGCGCTCCCATTCACTTCTATTGGGAGAACGTTTGGTGGTGGCCGGAGTCCTCCAGCCACCACTTTGTTCTCGATATAGGTGCTAGTTCCAGCGGTGGGACCCGAACCTATAAGACAATGGGGGTATATTCTAGAGATAAGAATGAGAATGATGAGAATGAGAATACCCCTTTAAGTTTGTAGTTTCAGTAATACTTACATCCATTTTAAACTGAAGAAGGAAATTTTCCTGAAGTGCCAGTATCCTGAAAAAAATATGTATTTTAAAAGTTTGAAGATAAAATGTTGCAGAGGTAGACAGTATGTATACTTCCCATGTTGTGGCTTCCATTCAAATTTACAGAAATGATAAAGTGAAATATTTACATGGGTGTAGAAGTACAGAAGACATAGGCTCTGACTAACGGCGTAATATACAAAAATTATGACTTGGAGATAAGGAAGGGGGAAAGTGAGACAGTACTGAAGAGTTTGTGTAAATTTGTAATCATACTGAGTGACTGCATGGCCAAAGATCTATTCATTGCCTAAAACAATTAGGCGGGAGGTGAACGCATTGCACCCGCACTGAATCCTGACCCATTTATTTCTATGGGGCTGTGCACACGAGCGGTGATTTTCACGCATCACTTGTGCGTTGCGTGAAAATCGCAGCATGCTCCTCTTTGTGCGTTTTTCACGTAACGCAGGCCCCATAGAAATGAATGGGGTTGCGTGAAAATCGCAAGCATCCGCAAGCAAGTGCGGATGCGGTGCGATTTTCACGCACGGTTGCTAGGTGACGATCGGGATGGGGACCCGATCATTATTATTTTCCCTTATAACATGGTTATAAGGGAAAATAATAGCGTTCTGAATACAGAATGCATAGTACAATAGCACTGGAGGGGGTTAAAAAAAAATAAAAAAAATTTTAACTCACCTTAATCCACTTGTTCGCGCAGCCCAGCATCCCTTCATCTGTGCTGTGAGCAATAGGACCTTTGATGACATCACTGCGTTCATCACATGGTCCATCACATGATCCATCACCATGGTGATGGATCATGTGATGAGCGTAGTGACGTCATCAAAGGTCCTATTGCTCCCAGCACGGATGAAGACAGAAGAAGGGATGCCGGGCTGCGCGAACAAGTGGATTAAGGTGAGTTAAATTTTTTTATATTTTTTTTTAACCCCCCCAGCGCTATTTTACAATGCATTCTGTATTCAGAATGCTATTATTTTCCCTTATAACCATGTTATAAGGGAAAATAATACAATCTACAGAACACCGATCCCAAGCCCGAACTTCTGTGAAGAAGTTCGGGTTTGGGTACCAAACATGCGTGATTTTTCTCATGCGAGTGCAAAACACATTACAATGTTTTGCACTCGCGCGGAAAAATCGCGCATGTTCCCGCAACGCACCCGCCACTTATCCGGGCCAAAAATATGACGCCCGTGTGAAAGAGGCCTTATTGTTTCCTGCCCTCAAAATAATACTGTGCTCATTAGAAATGTATTGTAACAATATGACCAATTTTGTTTTAAATCAAGTTTTTACCTTAAACATTTTAGTGCTCTCATTAAAGAAACAAAATAAGAATCTTGCAGGTCTGATACCTTTTAATGGCTAAAATAGAAGCAATGATGTTACATAGCGAGCTTTCGATGCAACATCAGTCCCTTCATCAGGCATACTACAAGAACATATGAAGAAACTTCAATATATACACTCACCTAAAGAATTATTAGGAACACCATACTAATACGGTGTTGGACCCCCTTTTGCCTTCAGAACTGCCTTAATTCTACATGGCATTGATTCAACAAGGTGCTGATAGCATTCTTTAGAAATGTTGGCCCATATTGATAGGATAGCATCTTGCAGTTGATGGAGATTTGAGGGATGCACATCCAGGGCACGAAGCTCCCGTTCCACCACATCCCAAAGATGCTCTATTGGGTTGAGATCTGGTGACTGTGGGGGCCATTTTAGTACAGTGAACTCATTGTCATGTTCAAGAAACCAATTTGATATGATTCGAGCTTTGTGACATGGTGCATTATCCTGCTGGAAGTAGCCATTAGAGGATGGATACATGTTCTCATTCTGTTTACGCCAAATTCGGACTCTACCATTTGAATGTCTCAACAGAAATCGAGACTCATCAGACCAGGCAACATTTTTCCAGTCTTCAACAGTCCAATTTTGGTGAGCTCGTGCAAATTGTAGCCTCTTTTTCCTATTTGTAGTGGAGATGAGTGGTACCCGGTGGGGTCTTCTGCTGTTGTAGCCCATCCGCCTCAAGTTTGTGCGTGTTGTGGCTTCACAAATGCTTTGCAGCATACCTCGGTTGTAACGAGTGGTTATTTCAGTCAACGTTGCTCTTCTATCAGCTTGAATCAGTCGGCCCATTCTCCTCTGACCTCTAGCATCCACAAGGCATTTTTGCCCACAGGACTGCCGCATACTGGATGTTTTTCCCTTTTCACACCATTCTTTGTAAACCCTAGAAATGGTTGTGCGTGAAAATCCCAGTAACTGAGCAGATTGTGAAATACTCAGACCGGCCCGTCTGGCACCAACAACCATGCCACGCTCAAAATTGCTTAAATCACCTTTCTTTCCCATTCTGACATTCAGTTTGGAGTTCAGGAGATTGTCTTGACTAGGACCACCCCCCTAAATGCATTGAAGCAACTGCCATGTGATTGGTTGACTAGATAATTGCATTAATGAGAAATAGAACAGGTGTTCCTAATAATTCTTTAGGTGAGTGTATATATATATATATATATATATATATTATACATGTTAGCCATTAAAACACATAAGACCTGCAAGACTCTTATTTTGTTTCTCTTAATGAGAGCAGTAAACTAGTTTTCTACAGGCTAACACGGTACCAGACTTTTTCCTTTTTTCTAATTTTTCATGTGATTATATTAAAAATTTTAACACTAGCCATTGAACCTCAACATTGTCTGATATGTCCCGTTCTGAATTCTCTTCAGTTATCATCTCATTATCAGCGCAAACAGGATTAGAATTAAAAAATAACACATTTATTATAAATATGGAGGCATATTACAGAGGATTTACTATTGTTAACAGGAAATGGTAACAGCTTACTGCCTCCCCCTCCCTGCACAATGACCTCTGCACAGGTCACAGAGCATGCATACAAACAGTGGAACACCTTACATTGGGGCAGACATCGCAAATATTATGGGACCCGGGGGAAACAGAGGTTTGACCTCCTTCTTCTGTTTCCGACTTGAAAACATTGCATGTTCATACAGCCACTAGGAGAAGTTCAGTGCAAAGAGATGTTTACAGATTCAATTGCAGTCAAAAGTAACAGCATACATCCCTATGCACTGAGCTCCATCTAGTGGTGGCCTCAGGCAGGCAGTTTTATAAGACACTGAATGAGGGAAGCAGCAGACATAGAGCTGCATGGAGGTGGTCTTTCAATCTATCTATTCTAGTTGGCTGGTGTAAATACATTGAGAATTATGGTGATCAGACTGAGTGCCACATTTATGAAGCACCTGTTCCACTTTCTTTGATACAGATTTTTGGGTAAAGTAGGAGAGGCAGAGTTTTATTTTTTGTATTACAATTTTGTAATTTATAACAAATTACTACAATTCCTTTTGCTTACTATAAGAAAAAATAAATTTGTCAGAAATCTGGAGAATCTTACTTTGCGTTTCACATTGCTTTGCAGTGTATGCGTACTGGGAAATTTGGTGGGGCAGGGGGCCCCATATTGAATTTTGCTATGGGGCCCTGTGAAACCTGTGTTGCTGTGCATACAAAACTCTCCCATAGATGTCAAAGAGTCATCTCCAGGTACCAGTGCCCTACGTACATGAACTGCCATGAACAGAGCATAGCACTAGTTTACATACAGAAAACAGAAGAAATTAAGAAAGTGGAAAAATGGAATATGTATCCATATCTGGTTTTAATTGTAAAACGATATCGGTCAGAAGAGACCATTCATAGTGCACGTATGTTTCATTAGTTGGGAGGAGATGCAAATTGAGAATTTGTTAAGAATTGTTCTGAAATATTCTGTCAAGCAACAACTTAAAAAGAATGAATGAGCTAAAATTCTAATTGGGTCTATATTAGATTCTGATGGATTAAAGACACGTTGACTGACATTTCCTTAATGGCATTATAAACAATGATCTATGTAGAAGGAAAACCAAGGTTGTCACGAATGGAAACGTAATTGTTTTTAGAGGCATTTTTAAACCATTCACTCTACTGTGCAAGGCAGCATTTACAAGAAACCAATAAAACATCTCCATAAGAGCTCTGAATATAGCCCTTCAGCTACTAATACAGTAGATGGGATGACACTCAGAACGTTGGGGTGAGACACTTACTTCGCCAAGTCATTCAGATCCAGGCGGCCATCTTTATTCTTGTCAAAGAGTTTCATCTAAAGAAGGTAAACACTTTTAGTTATTGCCTCTTTAGGTAAGATGAGAAATAAACTGAATGCGCAATCCCTGTGCCTGTAAAACAGGAACCATTTGAAGGTAATTTAATAGTATACGAATATCATTAAAAATGTGTATTTCTATAAATGACTGTGGAGGTGGATGGCCTGCAAGAAATAAATGGCTGCTAGGGGTGGTACACAGAGATGCTTTTAGCAAATGTTCTTACATATTAGAATTCAATCAACATGGAAGGAGATAAATAGGTTTATATTGCTTTTATCGAGCAACCAAGCTTTTTCTGGAAAAAGGTGAAGTCACTCTCTGCACCACGAGCAGCAGCTATGGGTCGAAGTATAAATTCCAGATTCTGGCAATGGTGGCAGACCCCAGTGTTCTGCTAAAGTAGTTCCACATCTGTCTGCATATTGGATTTTAAAGTGAGTGTACACCGCAAAGATGCCAATACACCTTCAATAGCTGTTGGGTGAACTTTCATTCAGCCATTAGCTATCTTTCCAAATATCTCATACACGCTCAGTTCAGCCTATATGCGTTTTCAATGGAGAAAAAAGATCAGAAGAGAACAAAAGAATTGGGCAAAAAAATTCCATTTACCCGATTCTTCTCTTCCCTGGGGGAAGAGATGGGAGGTCATCATACACAGTAGATTGTCAGATTATCCCACTGAAAATTGCAAGTTCAGCTGACAATACATTAATGTGTATGGGGGCCTTTAATCAATTATACTGCTTAACTATATGGGAGAGATTTCTACATCGGTCTTGATATCCCCTGCGTGGCTAGAGGATGTGCCTAATTTGTGACGAGCAACTGGCCTCATCATAAATTAGGTGCATACTCCGGCAGTCCGTGCACCTAAACAGAAAGAGTTCAGAGTTGTCTTAGATTTCTGGCTTCATTTGCTCCAGAAAACTGTAGTTTGTTGCAGCAGCTGGTCATGCCCCCTTCCTGCCCTTGTTACGCCCTCTTTCGGGAACGTGGTGAGGACAGCGTGAAAAACACCACTTGTGGCCATTTTTTTAAAAGTCGCATTTAAAAACCTGAAAACACATATCTTGTGACTTTTCAACGCCACTTTTCTGGCACAAACAAAAACATAAATCTCCCCCTATGTGTATGCACGGGATTTGGACCTCTGTATAACAAAAGCTGAGCTCCAACTGCTATCCAAATATAAGGGATTTTCTGGGAGAAGAATATGCTCAGAATAGGTCCTCAATATCTGATTATTGGGGTTCTAACACTTGCCAGCGCTACCGATCAGCTGATTGAAGAGGCTACAGCGCTCCGGTGATTGTTGCAGCCTCCTCATAGCATAGCAACCACAGCACTGTACATTGTATAGACGCTGTGCTTTGTATAGAAGCCCAAACCCATTCTGAGCCGCTCCTAGGCTACGTGACCAATGAACATGACATCACTAACCACAATGCTTACTTTAGGGCCTCTGCCTCTTTAAACAGCTGCGGGGTGCATGGAGTTGGCCCCCTACAGATAAAATATTGATGAACTATCCTCAGGATAAGTCATCAATATTTTACTCTCAGAAAACCCCTTTAAGAGATATAACATCTAAATGAAATGGTGTTAAGAGGTGGACATCATTTGGAAGAGTTGTGCAGTTTGAACATCCCATGTTATTACTACAGGTTATCCTTGTAGAACCCATATGTGGTGTTCCCACCAATAGTTCTGAGGAATATGAAACATAACATGATGCCATAATAATGATTTACCACCCAGCAGGCCATTGCCCTGTTTTAAAAACTGAGCTGGATGGGCCTCTTGGCATTAGCTAACAAAGGGAAGCCTAAAATACAAACTAAAAAGGGTTCTCCAAAAGTAGACCACTTTGTGACATTACAATACCTATATCTCCAATGATTGAAGCACCACTTACCATTGTATCCGTGTATTCATCCAACTTATCAGCAGTCATCTGTTTTTTATGTTGTGAGAAGAGATCTTGCAGGAAATTCTGTTGGAATAAGCACGAAAATAGCATTCAGTGTTTAATGAGACATTGAATATAACCTCTAGAAGGTGCAAGGAAATTTGTCACCCTCACCATTAGTGTTAAAATAATACTACCTCAATGACAACCGTTTATATATATATATATATATATATATATATATATATATATACAGTACAGACCAAAAGTTTGGAAACACCTTCTCATTCAAAGAGTTTTCTTTATTTTCATGACTATGAAAATTGTAGATTCACACTGAAGGCATCAAAACTATGAATTAACACATGTAGAATTATATACATAACAAGCAAGTGTGAAACAACTGAAAATATGTCTAGGTTCTTCAAAGTAGCCACCTTTTTCTTTGATTACTGCTTTGCACACTCTTGGCATTCTCTTGATGAGCTTCAAGAGGTAGTCCCCTGAAATGGTTTTCACTTCACAGGTGTGCCCTGTCAGGTTTAATAAGTGGGATTTCTTGCCTTATAAATGGGGTTGGGACCATCAGTTGCGTTGAGGAGAAGTCAGGTGGATACACAGCTGATAGTCCTACTGAATAGACTGTTAGAATTGGTATTATGGCAAGAAAAAAGGAGCTAAGTAAAGAAAAACGAGTGGCCATCATTACTTTAAGAAATTAAGGTCAGTTAGTCAGCTGAAAAATTGGGAAAACTTTGAAAGTAAGGGCTATTTGACCATGAAGGAGAGTGATAGGGTGCTGCGCCAGATGACCTGGCCTCCACAGTCACCGGACCTGAACCCAATCGAGATGGTTTGGGGTGAGCTGGATCGCAGAGTGAA
Organism: Bufo bufo; assembly: GCF_905171765.1. Taxonomy (NCBI): domain Eukaryota; kingdom Metazoa; phylum Chordata; class Amphibia; order Anura; family Bufonidae; genus Bufo; species Bufo bufo. The sequence goes on from NC_053393.1 coordinate 436,884,500, forward strand.
GGCAAAAGGGCCAACAAGTGCTAAGCATCTATGGGAACTCCTTCAAGACTGTTGGAAGACCATTTCAGGGGACTATCTCTTGAAGCTCATCAAGAGAATGCCAAGAGTGTGCAAAGCAGTAATCAAAGCAAAAGGTGGCTACTTTGAAGAACCTAGAATATGACATATTTTCAGTTGTTTCACACTTGTTTGTTATTTATATAATTCCACATGTGTTAATTCATAGTTTTGATGCCTTCATAGTCATGAAAATAAAGAAAACTGAATGAGAAGGTGTGTCCAAATTTTTGGTCTGTACTGTATATATATATGCAGTATGGTTTACTGTGACCCAGAATTCATTTTAAATTGCCTGTCCCAATGCCCTAGCAATGGGCTAGTCAGTGTGTATCCGATGCCTGAAATACCAGCTGACATCTCCTGGAGATGTAGGTGGCTACAAGTGCCTCCCCTCCCAAAAAATAAAGTCATAAATAAATAAATTACTGTGTAATAAATGTCAAGGAGCAAAATCTAGTAGAATCTGGCACTCTGTTTTGGCTGATAAAGGGGAATCCTGAGTGGAGACCTTGCCTTTGAGACATCCATACACCCTAATAGCTATAGTAGGTAGTGTGGTTTTCTTGCATTGTGCAGGTTATTTTTTGATTGAGTACTCTGGTTCCTTTTTATTATCCAAATTCACAATGAAATACAAGTGGAAGGAAGTAGGCTGGCCAAGTTCTTACACAGAAATGCAACCCCTGCCCCTCAAAAAAAAGGGGGTACAAATTAGGGAATGAAACTCCATACACTGTAATTGCCTTCATTTTTGGGTCAGATTTAAATTCTGAAAAAAATAAAATCATAACAAACACTCTCCACCATGTGAATGAACAGGCCTCAGAAGTAAGGTCTAGAGAGAGAAGGACTAATGTGAATAAGTCGCTAATGGCTGTAGCTGTATGTAAAGGAAGGACAATAATAAAAATGTTAAAGGTGTTGTCTCACTTCAGCAAGTGGCATTTATCATGTAGAAAAAGTTAATACAAGGCACTTACTAATGTATTGTGATTGTCCATATTGCCTCCTTTGCTGGTTAGATTCATTTTGCCATTACATCATACACTGCTGGTTTTTCCATGGTTACGACCACCCTGCAATCCATCAGCGGTGGTCGTGATTGTACACTATAGGAAAAAATTCTGTCCTCTAGTGACCACCTCAGTAGATGGTCGTACACATTATTGTACAGAGTAAACAGCAGGGGTTGCTATTATAATAAAATAAAATGAATATCTCACAACTGGAGCATTTTTGCAACAGAAAGTATATTACAAAAGTGATTGATTTTTCATGCTGAATTATATGAAAATAACATTTAATCATGACACAACCCCTTTTACACTGGTTGCAGGACATTGTTGATCGAACATTCCTTTTAGTGAGTAATGCACTTGGTGTAAGGACATTGTATTATATTGTTATGTGATATTGTCTCAGTGAGATCATTGTATCTTAACATCTAGCAACACCTAATATATGTCAGTTCCCATCACTAACCAGTTACAGTTAGTGTTTATTCACAGCTGGGCAAATGTAATCATTACCTGAGATGATGTATACAGCTAGGAGGGAACACTTATCCATTCGATGCCAATCAGTGCCCTGAGACAAAACTGGCATTATTCTAGAGCGTGTGTGTGGCCTGGTAACGTATCATTTATTCTCATTTACTAATGGCTCTTTGCAAAACATACACTAAGTAGAAGGTAATCTTTCCTCTGGGCAATGTTTTACTTTCCGAACAGATGTGTCTTTTTCCGTTGTAATCATTAAACCCTCAAACCTGAACTAATCATTTATAGGAGACCAACAGTAAAACAAAATAATATTTAGATCTGATATTTATCTAGGTAAGCAGGGGATTGTTTTATATTGTTTTTTCACAAAGCAAATGTCCATTCTTAAAGAGCACCCAGCAAGGCCTCGAGGATCAACTACCCTATATTAAACCAGGAATGTCACCTGCTGATTCAAATGATACCTTATTTATAGTTCTAAATGGCACAATTTATGAGAATTTTATTAATATGCAGAAGAGGTCAATGGAGCACCAAGGGGCTGGCCTTAGTCCTTGGAGCACCATATTGTCACCACTACTCAGCTCTGGCTGTCCCCCTCCCCCGTGATTGACAGGGTCAGATATCTTGCTGGATCCTGTATTCTTGCGCCTACGCACCTGTTTCGAATGATGGTGCATGCAAAAAGGATCTGCTGAACACCTGGAAGTGGAGGTGGCGGTTTGGGTCGAAGAGTCATGAAAAGCTCCTTGGAGGATCTGCTCAACTCCCTCTTCAGAAGCTGCCACATCCACTTTTGGGTGTACCAGACATCATTGGTGCACAATTGGTATCTGGCTGTTTATGAAACAGCAGCAGGTTTTCTGTGTATGTGCTGATACCAGGAACAATGGCATAGGCACAGGAATACAGAACCAGGGGAGGTGTCTAGATTTGTCAATTAAGGGGAAGCGGCAAGTGCCTGGAGATGTGGGGTGGTGGGGATATGGTGCCCTGAGGGCTCAGACCAGCCCTTTGGTGTTTAAATGACCTAATATTAAAGAAAACTCAGGAACAGCACCATGAAGAACCATAAATCCGGTATAGCTTGAATCAGTAGGAACAACCCTACCAGGCGGTATGTCTGGTTTCATAAGATTGAATCTGCTGCATTTTTTCTTCAGATTTCTGCACTTCTTGCAGCTTTTTCATGTTCTTTAGACAAACAACACTGTCTCCAGATGTTAGCTGTAAGTCTATGGGACTTTATGAAATGCAGTATAAATGTGTGTTATTTTTTAGTTCCATTTTCTTCATTTGCTTTGTGTTCAAGTCTATGGCGTTGTTTTGAAAATTGCAGCATGCACTGGCTTTGGCATTTTTTGGTCATTTTGTGGTAGCTTGTATGCCATATACATCCATTGTTTTGCACTGTGATTGAAAAAAGCATGGATAAATGTGTGTTGTGTTTTCTATGGCATTTTTTACATTTTATTTACATTTGTTTTATAGAGATCTACAGTTGAAGTGAAATCACAGTGGGTTATACAGTTAAAAATGACTTGCAAAAAAAAGAAAAGCATGTACTAAAACACCAAGGAGGTGAATCATGGAAACAGGAGAGGAGCTACAGCCATCACATCTGTAGAACGGTGGACAGAAATGTACAGTATGCATTTGAAAAAAGAATAATAGGAACTAGTGAGGAAAGGAAGTAATAAATGAATGTTTATGGCCCCCTTCACATATGTCTGACAATCCAGCCCAGTATACCTCTGGCACAATGCAGAAGAAGCCTGAGAAAAACTGTTCTTATAGCTTTCTATGGGATAGTTCATATTTATCCAGCGAATGAAATGTTCGTATATGCTATACACTATACTTAACTCTTGTTTCATAGAGAACAATTGAAATAAAGACTGGGCAAATTGGTATTGTCATAATTTGTTACTGGAAAATAAAACACAGATGGTTAGAAAGTGATATGTCAGTAGTAGGCACAACAGAATTACCCTGAGTTCCACAGCAGAAATAAATCCACTGCTGTCTTCATCATATGTCCTCCAAATCTGAAAAAATAACAATAAATAATAAAAAATATTAATAAAATAAATAAAAATGTAATAGAGTGTTTTAAAATAATACTGTTTCATGGTTTACATAAATATTATAGAAACGTAGCAAAAGTTTTTCTTGGGCAAAAGTGGTGCTGTTTAAGGAAACAAGGGGGACAAAAACAAGGCCTTTTCGTAATATTGCACACCCTACTCCTTAAAGGAGTTTTCTAGAATTACCATGGTTTTAACAGATATGCTTGTGTAGATGGGCAGCATGGTGGCTCAGTGGTTAGCGCTGGGGTCAAATCTAATCATCAACATCTGCCTGGAATTTGTATGTTATCCCCGTGTTTGCGTGGGATTCCTCCAAAAAATATAGAAATAGGCAAACTTGGCTTCCTATGAAATTGACCATAGTGTGTGTTGGGGTTGAGCGCCTATATGGCAGCCACTGACTTCCGAGGGAGTCGCCCCAGACACACGACTATCCCTCCGATTTGAGTCCCAGTGAGAAAAGCACATTACAAATGTTTGTCATAGTTGCTCACCTCATGTACATCTTCCTTGTGCTTTTGTTTTCTAGTTTGGACTCTCCTTGCCCGTTTTCACCATGTTAACTAAATCACTCTGATCATCTACATCATGTAGCCCTTTCTGTTGCTGTATCCAACCATGCCCATGATGCATTTCACCTTTCTCTGCCACAGCTCCGGCACCGCCTCTCACAACACCCAGCTAGTTTATAGAATCTTCCACCCAGCTAGTTACATAGACACTCCACTATCACTGCCTTCTGTTGCTGCTTTGACACAGCTATGGACATGACATCACACGAAATAAGAAAGAGCTGCATGCATGGACATAGTTATGTGACCACCGCCCAGAACGGAACATAGGAGAAATAAAAGCTAAAGAAATACGCTCTTTCTGGGCTTGCTGTACTAAGTGGGCGTGTGAATAAGTGGAGTTAAAGGTTTGATAGATTTCCCTTGTATATAATTTGCTTGATTCTATCAAGTTCTCCAATTACTGCAGACAGGGGTCTAAATCTAAATTCATAATTACTGTTCTCTTTCTTTACTGTTCATCCTCCTTTAAACATGTGCTCCATGGGCAATACTAGTAAGCGTGTGTATTGTGCAATGTATGCGTGCCTTGAAGAGTCATTTGAGGGTAAATACATTTGCACTAGATGAAAGCATGTTGCATATTTGGAAGCCCAGATCTTGGATCTAAATTGGCAGCTTGCAACACACACGAGCATTGCAAACCTGGAGAGGGGCTTAGACCTCATTGTGCACAGTGTGCAGGCACTGGCTGGGGTCAGTAAAATCGAGATGGGTGGAGGATGCCAAGATCAGGACTATGGGGTCAGTAGTTGTATTAATGTTACAAGAAGGGGCAGAGAGAAAAGTGCCAGGGACGTTCTTATCAACCAGGAGGATGACTGCTGTAGGGAGGATGGGAAAAGGATTACAGCAAAGGTAAGACATATGCTGGTGGTAGGACACTGTATTATTAGGCAGAGAGACAGGGTCATCTGTCGCTGAGCCGGTAAATGCCAAACAGTTTATTGTCTTCCGGATGCTCGGGTTCGACATATTGCGGATCAGATAGACAGATTGCTGGGTGGGGATGCGGAAGACCCGGCGGTCATGGTCCATATTAGAACCAATGACAAAGTCAGGGGGATATGGAAGGTCCTTAAAAATGATTTTAGGAAACTAGGAGAGAAGCTCAAGTCTAGGTCATCCAAGGTAGTGTTTTCAGAAATATTACCACGAGCGTCAATAGAGAGACAACAGGAGCTTAGGGAGTTAAATAAATGGCTCAAAAGCTGGTGCAGGAAGGAAGGGTTTGGGTTCATGGAGAACTGGACTGACTTTTCTGTCGGCTACAGGCTTTACAGTAGGGATGGGCTGCACATTAATGGGGAGGGTGCAGCTGCTCTGGGGGAAAGAATGGTTAGTTGGCTGGAGGATCTTTGAAACTAGGATCAGGGGGTAGGGAGGGGGTTCATACTAATAACGGGGTAGATAGTGTAGATAGAGAGTGGGATATAGGAGGGGACAGTGGAGATTTAGTGGGGGCTGGGGTTAGTGAGGAAACTAGCAAGAAGACTGGACAGAACTGTACATCAATGAAAAATAGAGCTGCTGGTAACATGGACCTGTTATGTACAAACAATATCAACCAAGGTACCCACAAAATCACAGAAATTCACTTTACAGAAACTGAATGTGAGAAATTAAATAGTAATTTAAAATGTATTTTCACAAATGCCAGAATTCTAGCAAGTAAAATGGGGGAGCTGCGGGCTATGGTACTGGAGGAATACGTAGATGTAGTTATTGTGGCTGAGACATGGTTGGACTCACAAGACTGGGCTTGTAATATTCAGGGTTTTACACTATTTAGGAAAGACAGGGTCAATAGAAAAGGTGGTGGCGTGTACCTGTACGTAAGGAGTGATATGAAGGTGAGTGTGAAATAGGCAATTGTGGGTGAGGATGTTGAAACCTTATGGGTGGAATTGAAAAGGGATATAAAATCTGAAAAAAAAATAATACTTGGTGTAATCTATAGACCCCCTTACATCAAAGAGGATATAGAAGTTCAACTGTATAACCAAATAGAGAGGGCTGCACAGTCTGGTACAGAAGTCATAATGGGAGATTTTAACTTCCCAGACATTGCCTGGGGTCATGGTTCTGCCACAACTGCGAAGGGGAGAAGATTCCTCAACTTGCTTTAGGACTACTTTATGGGACAGTTTGTAGAAGATCACACTAGCGATGATCTGTTGGATCTGGTAATTTCTAATGATGCAGAGCTTGTTGGAAACGTTACTGTTCGAGAAACACTAGTTAATAGTGACCACAATATAATTATATTCCCCCTGAACTATAAAAAGCTAACTCTGTCAAGGAGAGCAAAAACACTGAATTTTGAAAAGGCCAATTTCCCTGGGTTAAGCGCATTTCAGGGCATAGATTGGGAGCAGATACTGTCACATAATAATACTTAGAATAAATAGGAGAGCTTTGAGTAGTTACACTACAAAATTTATTCCTGTAGGTAACAAGTATAAACAGCTAAAATTAAACCCCCATGGCTTACAGCTACTGTAAAAAGGGCAATAAATGACAAAAAAGGACATTTAACAAATCTGAGGGTTCAGCTGTAGCCTTTGACGTTTACAAAGGACTTAATAAAATCTGTAAAAAGGAGATAAAATCTGAAAAAATACAAAAGGAACAGCAGGTGTCAAAAAAAGAGCAAAACAAACCCCAAAACATTATTTAAATATATGAATGCTAAAAAACAAGGTTTGAGCAGGTAGGTCCCCTAAATAACGGTAAAGGGCGGATAGTAACTGGAGATAAGTAAAAGGCAGAGATATTAAATGTTTTTTTAGCTCTGTATAGACAAAAGAAGAGAAAAGAGCTGATATCGGTGGTGCCAGGGCTTTTAGTACATCCAGTAATATACTCAGATGGTTAATTGCAGATATGGTCCAAGCTAAGTTAACCACCTCCGGACCGCCTAACGCAGATTCGCGTTCCGGAGGTGGCAGCCCTGCGCTCAGCGACGCATATACGCGTCATCTCGCGTGAGCCGGGATTTCCTGTGAACGCGCGCACACAGGCGCGCGCGCTCACAGGAACGGAAGGTAAGAGAGTTGATCTCCAGCCTGCCAGCGGCGATCGTTCGCTGGCAGGCTGGAGATGTGATTTTTTTTAACCCCTAACAGGTATATTAGACGCTGTTTTGATAACAGCGTCTAATATACCTGCTACCTGGTCCTCTGGTGGTCCCCTTTGTTTGGATCGACCACCAGAGGACACAGGCAGCTCAGTAATATGTTGCACCAAGCACCACTACACTACACCCCCCCTGTCACTTATTAACCCCTTATTCACCCTTGATCACCCCTGATCACCCCATATAGACTCCCTGATCACCCCCCTGTCATTGATTACCCCCCTGTCATTGATCACCCCCCTGTAAAGCTCCATTCAGATGTCTGCATGATTTTTACGGATCCACTGATAGATGGATCGGATCCGCAAAACGCATACTGACATCTGAATGGAGCCTTACAGGGGCGTGATCAATGACTGTGGTGATCACCCCATATAGACTCCCTGATCACCCCCCTGTCATTGATTACCCCCCTGTAAGATCCATTCAGATGTCCGCATGATTTTTACGGATCCACTGATAGATGGATCGGATCCGCAAAACGCATACGGACGTCTGAATAAAGCCTTACAGGGGCGTGATCAATGACTGTGGTGATCACCCCATATAGACTCCCTGATCAGCCCCCTGTCATTGATTACCCCCCTGTCATTGATCACCCCCCTGTAAAGCTCCATTCAGATGTCTGCATGATTTTTACGGATCCACTGATAGATGGATCGGATCCGCAAAACGCATACTGACATCTGAATGGAGCCTTACAGGGGCGTGATCAATGACTGTGGTGATCACCCCATATAGACTCCCTGATCACCCCCCTGTCATTGATTACCCCCCTGTAAGATCCATTCAGATGTCCGCATGATTTTTACGGATCCACTGATAGATGGATCGGATCCGCAAAACGCATACGGACGTCTGAATAAAGCCTTACAGGGGCGTGATCAATGACTGTGGTGATCACCCCATATAGACTCCCTGATCAGCCCCCTGTCATTGATCACACCCCTGTAAAGCTCCATTCAGATGTCCGCATGATTTTTACGGATCCACTGATAGATGGATCGGATCCGCAAAACGTATACGGACATCTGAATGGAGCCTTACAGGGGCGTGATCAATGACTGTGGTGATCACCCCATATAGACTCCCTGATCACCCCCCTGTCATTGATTACCCCCCCTGTCATTAATCACCCCCCCTGTCAGGCTGCATTCAGATGTCCGTATGATTTTTACGAATCCACGGATACATGGATCGGATCCGCAAAACACATACTGACATCTGAATGGAGCCTTATAGGGGGGTGATCAATGACAGGGGGGTGATCAATGACAGGGGGGTGATCAATGACAGGGGGGTGATCACCCAATATAGACTCCCTGATCACCCCCCTGTCATTGATCACCCCCCTGTCATTGATCACCCCTCTGTAAGGCTCCATTCAGACATTTTTTTGGCCCAAGTTAGCGGAAATAATTTTTTTTTCTTACAAAGTCTCATATTCCACTAACTTGTGTCAAAAAATAAAATCTCACATGAACTCACCATACCCCTCACGGAATCCAAATGCATAAAATTTTTTAGACATTTATATTCCAGACTTCTTCTCACGCTTTAGGGCCCCTAGAATGCCAGGGCAGTATAAATACCCCACATGTGACCCCATTTCGGAAAGAAGACACCCCAAGGTATTCCGTGAGGGGCATATTGAGTCCATGAAAGATTGAAATTTTTGTCCCAAGTTAGCGGAAAGGGAGACTTTGTGAGAAAATAATAAATAAAATCAATTTCCGCTAACTTGTGCCAAAAAAAATAAATTTCTATGAACTCACCATGCCCCTCATTGAATACCTTGGGGTGTCTTCTTTACAAAATGGGGTCACATGTGGGGTATTTATACTGCCCTGGCATTCTAGGGGCCCTAAAGCGTGAGAAGAAGTCTGGGATCCAAATGTCTAAAAATGCCCTCATAAAAGGAATGTGGGCCCCTTTGCGCATCTAGGCTGCAAAAAAGTGTCACACATCTGGTATCTCCGTACTCAGGAGAAGTTGGGGAATGTGTTTTGGGGTGTCATTTTACATATGCCCATGCTGGGTGAGAGAAATATCTTGGAAAAAGACAACTTTTCCCATTTTTTTATACAAAGTTGGCATTTGACCAAGATATTTATCTCACCCAGCATGGGTATATGTAAAATGACACCCCAAAACACATTCCCCAACTTCTCCTGAATACGGCGATACCACATGTGTGGCACTTTTTTGCAGCCTAGGTGGGCAAAGGGGCCCACATTCCAAAGAGCACCTTTCGGATTTCACAGGTCATTTACCTACTTACAACACATTAGGGCCCCTGGAAAATGCCAGGGCAGTATAACTACCCCACAAGTGACCCCATTTTGGAAAGAAGACACCCCAAGGTACTCCGTGAGGGGCATGGCAAGTTCCTAGAATTTTTTATTTTTTGTCACAAGTTAGTGGAAAATGATGATTTTTTTTTTTTTTTCCTTACAAAGTCTCATATTCCACTAACTTGTGACAAAAAATAAAAACTTCCATGAACTCACTATGCCCATCAGCGAATACCTTGGGGTGTCTTCTTTCCAAAATGGGGTCACTTGTGGGGTAGTTATACTGCCCTGGCATTCTAGGGGCCCAAATGTGTGGTAAGGAGTTTGAAATCAAATTCTGTAAAAAATGACCAGTGAAATCCGAAAGGTGCTCTTTGGAATATGGGCCCCTTTGCCCACCTAGGCTGCAAAAAAGTGTCACACATGTGGTATCTCCGTATTCAGGAGAAGTTGGGGAATGTGTTTTGGGGTGTCATTTTACATATACCCATGCTGGGTGAGATAAATATCTTGGTCAAATGCCAACTTTGTATAAAAAAATGGGAAAAGTTGTCTTTTGCCAAGATATTTCTCTCACCCAGCATGGGTATATGTAAAAAGACACCCCAAAACACATTCCCCAACTTCTCCTGAATACGGAGATACCAGATGTGTGACACTTTTTTGCAGCCTAGGTGGGCAAAGGGGCCCATATTCCAAAGAGCACCTTTCGGATTTCACCTGTCATTTTTTACAGAATTTGATTTCAAACTCCTTACCACACATTTGGGCCCCTAGAATGCCAGGGCAGTATAACTACCCCACAAGTGACCCCATTTTGGAAAGAAGACACCCCAAGGTATTCCGTGAGGGGCATGTCGAGTTCCTAGAATTTTTTATTTTTTGTCACAAGTTAGTGGAAAATGATGATTTTTTTTTTTTCATACAAAGTGTCATATTCCACTAACTTGTGACAAAAAATAAAAACTTCCATGAACTCACTATGCCCATCAGCGAATACCTTGGGGTCTCTTCTTTCCAAAATGGGGTCACTTGTGGGGTAGTTATACTGCCCTGGCATTCTAGGGGCCCAAATGTGTGGTAAGGAGTTTGAAATCAAATTCTGTAAAAAATGACCAGTGAAATCCGAAAGGTGCTCTTTGGAATATGGGCCCCTTTGCCCACCTAGGCTGCAAAAAAAGTTTCACACATCTGGTATCTCCGTATTCAGGAGAAGTTGGGGAATGTGTTTTGGGGTGTCATTTTACATATACCCATGCTGGGTGAGAGAAATATCTTGGCAAAAGACAACTTTTCCCATTTTTTTATACAAAGTTGGCATTTGACCAAGATATTTCTCTCACCCAGCATGGGTATATGTAAAATGACACCCCAAAACACATTCCCCAACTTCTCCTGAATACAGAGATACCAGATGTGTGACACTTTTTTGCAGCCTAGGTGGGCAAAGGGGCCCATATTCCAAAGAGCACCTTTCGGATTTCACTGGTCATTTTTTACAGAATTTGATTTCAAACTCCTTACCACACATTTGGGCCCCTAGAATGCCAGGGCAGTATAACTACCCCACAAGTGACCCCATTTTGGAAAGAAGAGACCCCAAGGTATTTCGTGATGGGCATAGTGAGTTCATAGAACTTTTTATTTTTTGTCACAAGTTAGTGGAATATGAGACTTTGTAAGAAAAAAAAAAAAATCATCATTTTCCGCTAACTTGTGACAAAAAATAAAAAGTTCTATGAACTCACTATGCCCATCAGCGAATACCTTAGGGTGTCTACTTTCCGAAATGGAGTCATTTGTGGGGTGTTTGTACTGTCTGGGCATTGTAGAACCTCAGGAAACATGACAGGTGCTCAGAAAGTCAGAGCTGCTTTAAAAAGCGGAAATTCACATTTTTGTACCATAGTTTGTAAACGCTATAACTTTTACCCAAACCATTTTTTTTTTTACCCAAACATTTTTTTTTTTATCAAAGACATGTAGAACAATAAATTTAGAGCAAAATTTATATATGGATCTCATTTTTTTTGCAAAATTTTACAACTGAAAGTGAAAAATGTCATTTTTCTGCAAAAAAATCGTTAAATTTCGATTAATAACAAAAAAAGTAAAAATGTCAGCAGCAATGAAATACCACCAAATGAAAGCTCTATTAGTGAGAAGAAAAGGAGGTAAAATTCATTTGGGTGGTAAGTTGCATGACCGAGCAATAAACGGTGAAAGTAGTGTAGGTCAGAAGTGTAAAAAGTGGCCTGGTTTTCAGGGTGTTTAAGCACTGGGGGCTGAGGTGGTTAAATAAGATAAATGTGAACAAAGCTCTGGGTCCAGATGGATTACACCCAAGAGTACTTATAGAGCTCAGTTCAGTCAATGTTGTGCCCCTGTTTATAATTTTTAAACATTCTCTGGGGATTGGTACAGTACCAAGTGATTGACGCAAGGCAAATGTGGTGCCCATATTCAAAAAGGGATTTATGTCCTCCACCGGTAATTATAGACCAGTTAGTTTAACTTCTCTTTTTGGAAAAATGTTTGAAGGACACTTAAGGAACTATATACAGGAGTATATGACTGTAAATAATATCATAAGTGATAGCCAACATGGGTTTACCAAGAACAGAAGTTGTCAGACTAACCTGATTTGTTTTATGAGAAGGTGTGTAGAAGCCTGCGCAGAGGGGCGGCTGTGGAGGTAGTGTTTCTGGATTTTGCAAAGGCTTTTGATACTGTCCCTCATAGATGTTTAATAGGTTAAATAAGGTCTATAGGCTTGGAAAGTATGCTTTGTAATTGGATTAAAAACTAGCTGAAGGATCAGAGAGTTGTGGTCAATTACAGGGAGTGCAGAATTATTAGGCAAGTTGTATTTTTGAGGATTAATTTTATTATTGAACAACAACCATGTTCTCAATGAACCCAAAAAACTCATTAATATCAAAGCTGAATATTTTTGGAAGTAGTTTTTAGTTTGTTTTTAGTTTTAGCTATTTTAGGGGGATATCTGTGTGTGCAGGTGACTATTACTGTGCATAATTATTAGGCAACTTAACAAAAAACAAATATATACCCATTTCAATTATTTATTTTTACCAGTGAAACCAATATAACATCTCAACATTCACAAATATACATTTCTGACATTCAAAAACAAAACAAAAACAAATCAGTGACCAATATAGCCACCTTTCTTTGCAAGGACACTCAAAAGCCTGCCATCCATGGATTCTGTCAGTGTTTTGATCTGTTCACCATCAACATTGCGTGCAGCAGCAACCACAGCCTCCCAGACACTGTTCAGAGAGGTGTACTGTTTTCCCTCCTTGTAAATCTCACATTTGATGATGGACCACAGGTTCTCAATGGGGTTCAGATCAGGTGAACAAGGAGGCCATGTCATTAGATTTTCTTCTTTTATACCCTTTCTTGCCAGCCACGCTGTGGAGTACTTGGACGCGTGTGATGGAGCATTGTCCTGCATGAAAATCATGTTTTTCTTGAAGGATGCAGACTTCTTCCTGTACCACTGCTTGAAGAAGGTGTCTTCCAGAAACTGGCAGTAGGACTGGGAGTTGAGCTTGACTCCATCCTCAACCCGAAAAGGCCCCACAAGCTCATCTTTGATGATACCAGCCCAAACCAGTACTCCACCTCCACCTTGCTGCCGTCTGAGTCGGACTGGAGCTCTCTGCCCTTTACCAATCCAGCCACGGGCCCATCAAGACTCACTCTCATTTCATCAGTCCATAAAACCTTAGAAAAATCAGTCTTGAGATATTTCTTGGCCCAGTCTTGACGTTTCAGCTTGTGTGTCTTGTTCAGTGGTGGTCGTCGTTCAGCCTTTCTTACCTTGGCCATGTCTCTGAGTATTGCACACCTTGTGCTTTTGGGCACTCCAGTGATGTTGCAGCTCTGAAATATGGCCAAACTGGTGGCAAGTGGCATCTTGGCAGCTGCACACTTGACTTTTCTCAGTTCATGGGCAGTTATTTTGCGCCTTGGTTTTTCCACACGCTTCTTGCGACCCTGTTGACTATTTTGACTGAAACGCTTGATTGTTCGATGATCACGCTTCAGAAGCTTTGCAATTTTAAGAGTGCTGCATCCTTCTGCAAGATATCTCACTATTTTTGACTTTTCTGAGCCTGTCAAGTCCTTCTTTTGACCCATTTTGCCAAAGGAAAGGATAATAATTATGCACACCTGATATAGGGTGTTGATGTCATTAGACCACACCCCTTCTCATTACAGAGATGCACATCACCTAATATGCTTAATTGGTAGTAGGCTTTCGAGCCTATACAGCTTGGAGTAAGACAACATGCATAAAGAGGATGATGTGGTCAAAATACTCATTTGCCTAATAATTCTGTACAGGGTGTATTCGTATTCAGAATGGTTCCGGTTTATAAGTGGCGAACTCCAAGGTTCAGTGCTGGGCTCTCTATTATTTAATTTATTTATTAATGATATTGAGGATGGAATTAATAGCAGCATTTCTATTTTTGCAGATGACACCAAGTTATGCATACTGTGCAGTCTATGGAAGATGTCCATAAAATACAAGCTGACATGGACACTCTGAGTGATTGGGCATCAACTTGGAAAATGAGATTCAATGTGGATAAATATAAAGTTATGCATCTTGGTAGTAATTTTAGTGCATCATATGTCCTAGGAGATGTAACACTGGGAGAATCACTTGTAGAGAAGGATTTGGGTGTCCTTGTAGATTGTAGATTAAATAACAGTATGCAATGTCAATCAGCTGCTTCGAAGGCTACCAGGATATTGTCATGTATTAAGCGAAGCATGGACTCGCAGGGCAGGGATCTAATATTACCACTTTACAAAGCTTTGGTGCAGCCTCATCTGGAATATGCAGTTCAGTTCTGGGCACCAGTCCATAGAAAGAATGCTTTGGAGCTGGAAAAAGGACAAAGGAGAGCAACTAAACTGATAAGGGGCATGGAGGGTCTTAGTTATGAAGAAAGATTAAAGAATTAAATGTATTTAGTCTTGAGAAGTCTAAGGGGGAACATGATTAACTTATACAAATATATAAATGGGCCATACAAAAAATATGGTGAAAAGCATTTCCATGTAAAATGCCCTGAAAAGACAAGAGGGCACTGCCTCCCACTGGAGAAGAAAAAGTTCAGTCTCTAGAAGCGTCAAAGCTTCTTTACTGTAAGAACTGTGAATCTATGGAATAGACTTCCTCAGGACGTGGGTCACAGCAGGAACAGTGGACTGTTTTAAAAAGGGTTTAGATGAATTCTTAAAAGTAAATGACATTAATGCTTATGAAAATCCTTTCTGGGATTCGCGTCCCCACCTATCCCTTGGTTGAACTAGATGGACTTTTGTCTTTTTTGAACTGTATTAACTATGTTACTATTACAAAATTATAGCCACCTTCAAAATTTATTTGAAAGGATATTGATGCAATCTGGAGAACCCCTTTAAAAACTTGTTTTAGAATGCTTTACAGATTTAAGCCAGGCTTCTGGTGGGATATAGAAAGACCTTGCATTCACAGACATATTCATGCTAGTCATGACGCTTACCCGCATAAACTCCACACTGTTATCCAAAGGGGTTTCTCTACGGAAAAGTAACAGAAAGTTTTCATCCTCTGGCAAAATCATGTTGGCAAGCTGGGACAAGAAAATAATGTTAGTGGGAATTCTGTAAAAACATAAAAACTCTATTTGTGTTATTTTATGATATATGAAAATGTATAGGACTGAATTACAAATTGAACAAAATTGAGGTCATGCTGTCACCCATTTCTTATTAGGACTGTTGTATCTCATGTTAGATTGAAACACATAATCTAATAGAACACCAGATATTAAAATCCCCAAGCAATGTACAATAACAACAAAGGGCACAATTAAATCATTTTGTATCAGTTTTGTAGAAAGCAGAAGAGACTACATCCGCTGTAAGGATTATTGAATATGTTCTTATTGCTGCGTGTATTTAACCCAGATTCTTTGTTAAAAAACAAACTCTCTTAAAAACCTAAACATAATCTGGGGACTAGCTAATATTATGTTGCTTTAAAATCGTCATCCTTAGACCTTCAAGAGGAGAGAAAAGGTCTTCTGAGACATGAACATGCTTCTCTGCACCTGAAGTTAATGTTTATTTTATGTCATGGTTTGGGCATGTTTGTTCCCTTGAGTATTTCAGCTACTAAGTAAATGCAGCTACAGTACAGCTGCTGGAAATGGTCTGGTGCATAGGGGGCATATGTGCTGTCTGTCTCATGTCAAATCCTCAGCTGAAGGTGTTCTGCATTAGTCACCTTTTGACAGCTCCATGAGCTTTTTTATTTCTGGAATGTGTCAAAAAGTCATAGGAAGCAGTTAAACATTTGTTGTAGAATAAAATATTCTTGGCTACATAAAGGATTACTCGAAAAATAATCACAATATGTACCAATTTAAACACATGCATGACAAGACACATTTAAACACATTCACATTCAGGCAATGAAATCATACACCTGTTCCCATAAAAATAAAAAATTAAATAGTTCCAGTTTTCTGTGCTATTTAATTTCATAATATATCCATATTCGGGGCAAAGCTCTGTTGTTTTGGGCCATCGATTAAAATAAAAAAGTATACCGATACATTCCTTATCCCACACTTCAAAGACATAAGGAATTTAGATTGTGGGGCTCACAATCTTTGGAATCTAAATTGTGAGCCCCACTGAAGACAGTGAGTGACGTCAATGTCTATACAGTGCTACTGGAATATGTCAGTGCTATATATATGGGAAAAGATATTGATGACCTATCCTGAGGATAGGATCGGTGGGGGTCCATCTCCCGCTACACAATGTATGGTGCTGTGCTTGGGAGACTGCGGCGCTCACCAGGCCTCCGGTGAGCATTGAGGCCTACTGAAACAGCTGATGTCCCGCACCCTGCCGATGTGATAATCCTCAGGATAGGTCATAATTTTCATTTCCCAGATAACCCCTTTAAGAAAAGTTGCTATGAAAGCAATGTCACACTGTGCCCCTCGCAATCATGTCATCAGTATGGATGATGCAGCTTTCATAAAAAGGAGCCATTGGGAAACTAAAAGTTTTGTGGTGAGAAATTTACTGTTTTGGGCACTTTTAAAGATAATGGTTAATTCTATCTACAGTCCTTGTACACTGACAATTTCATTCTCGTTTTCCCATTTGTAGTAATATTGTCTGAGGATTGCAGAACTCTTCCACACTTACCTCTTGTATCTGTAGGCGTCCATCGGAAGTGATATCATATGCAGACATGAATCGTTCCTTCAGCCTCTGGACTTTCTCTGTGGTTATTGCATTCTAGAAGTCAACAAACACATTCTTCTCTTAATGGATTTACACGTTTTTATTTACTCTTATGAAGCTTTATTTTCCTCAAATAGTTAAAGTGTAATCATTTAAAATTGAAGTTTTATTCTGTTTTTACTCTTTCATGTGAGTTATATACTCATATATAGTCAGACAAGACAGTTATCAACCAAAATATAAAAACTAGGCTAATATTTGTACAGTATTTTTCTTACTTTATATCTAATATATAAAGCTGAGCATATGTATGTCCGCTAAAGGAATCTGCACTGTCTCATTTACAATCACGAAATTTGGCACACAGGTACATCAGGTGTCCGGTAAGGTTTTAGACCGGGTCCTCTAGTACATACTGTTCCTGAGATATTCCAAAAAAATGCATTAGCCAATAGAAGCCTGGTCACATGACCCTTATCAGCCAATAGAAGCTCGCAGGCCCTTAGTCTCCACATATACACAGTTTTACACCAGGTTTCCATAACAACTTTTTTCTTCACTGCTGTAGGTCAGCTTTCAAGTGGCAGGGCGCTGTGCATGACACTGTTAAAGGAGCAGAGTGCTGTGGAGGTCACAGTTAAGGGGGCAAAAAACTGACTTAAAAACTCCACCCCCAGGTCCCGCTAAGGCACACCCTGACCCAGTTAGGCCACGTCCCCTCCCACTCCGAGGCAGACGGGGATTGAAAAAATGATTTTTCTACTCCTTGCTTATCTCCTTGCCTATCCTGGATACAGTGAACATGAGCGGGCTGTTCCTCTGCCGGAACAGCCTGTCAGATCAGGTAAACGGAGATGTGAGTTTTACATCTTAATACTGGTAGATAAGTCAAGGGTCCTTTTTATTTGGGTTTTGCTAACCTTTTCTGCCAGCAGCCAAGCTGTCAATGGCAGCATTGCATCATATCATTTATATCAAACATAATAAAGCCTCTGGCATTGGGTAGTGAATGGAAGTAAATGCTAAATTCAGAGTTGCCTGTATGGAAGGTCTCATCTAGGTCAGTGATGATGAACCTTTTAGAGTCCGTGCCCAAACTGCAACCCAAAACCCACTTATTTATCTCAAAGTGCCAACAAGGCAATTTACCCTGAATACTACAGTCCAATATTAGTATATCTTCCATGTACTTTATCATTTAGCTATAATAGCCTGCCTACATTCAGTGCGCTGCCTGTGTTGTCCATAGTGTGTCCTGCGCTGATGAATGGCAGGAAAAGTCTAAGGCATATTGGTACAACATAGACTTTCTCTAGAGTGCGGGTGCCCACACAGAGGGCTCTGAGTGCCGCCTCTGGCACTCGTGCCATAGGTTCGCCACCACTGATCTAGGTTAATAGTAGGGTATTCAAGTGTGAGAAAGAGAATTCCAAGACCAGGAGAGAAGTAGTTTTTCTCCTCATTCATATAGCATATTATGTCTATAACTGGAGAAAAATATTCCAGTATATAAGAGAGAATTTCCCAAGTGTAATCTTCACGATACTACGCTATACCATGCGTTCTGTGTATGCCTGAAGATAAAGGCATTTTGGAAGGAAGTGTTGTCCATCTAGTGTTACATTATGAGTACCAGAGAGTCCCTTATCTACTTTGGCATCACATAATAGTATTGGCAGCTTAACCCTTTCAGCCCCGGAGTTGTTTTTTTTTTTGCGTTTTTGTTTTGTGCTCCCTGCCTTCCCAGAGCCATAACTTTTTATTTGTCTGTTCACATAGCCATGTGGGTGCTTGATTTCTGTGAGACAAGTTGTGCTCTCCAACTCCACCATTTTATATTGCATATGATGTAGTGGGAAAAAATCCAAATGGGGTGAAATTGCAAAAAAAAAAAAAAAGCAATTCCACCACAGTTTTACTTTTTTTTTTCATTTACGACGTTCGATGTGTGATAAAACTGACCGGTTACTTTTATTTTACAGGTCAGTATGAATCTGGCGATACCTTATATGTATAGTATTTCTTGCGTTTTGATAGTGCTAAAAAAATTAAAAAGTGGGAAAAAAAATCAGTTTTATTTTTTTGTCGCAATATTTTGACACCTATAACTTTTTTGTAATTATGTGTACGGAGCTGTGTGGGGGCAAATTTTTTGCGGGGCGATCTGAACTTTTCATTTATACCATTCT
The DNA here is from genome assembly GCF_905171765.1 of Bufo bufo. Lineage (NCBI taxonomy): Eukaryota > Metazoa > Chordata > Amphibia > Anura > Bufonidae > Bufo > Bufo bufo. The sequence continues at coordinate 436,903,639 of NC_053393.1, forward strand.
GGGGTGTATGACTTTTTGCTCACTTTTTATAAAAAAAAATTGTAGAAAATGAAGCGACCAAAAACGGTGAATCGGCAATTTGGATGCTTTTTTCCGTTGTGCTGTTTGCCGTATGGGGAATATACACTGCTCAAAAAAATAAAGGGAACACTTAAACAACACAATGTAACTCCAAGTCAATCACACTTCTGTGAAATCAAACTGTCCACTTAGGAAGCAACACTGAGTGACAATCAATTTCACATGCTGTTGTGCAAATGGGATAGACAACAGGTGGAAATTATAGGCAATTAGCAAGACACCCCCAATAAAGGAGTGGTTCTGCAGGTGGTGACCACAGATCACTTCTCAGTTCCTATGCGTCCTGGCTGATGTTTTGGTCACTTTTGAATGCTGGCGTGCTTTCACTCTAGTGGTAGCACGAGACGGAGTCTACAACCCACACAAGTGGCTCAGGTAGTGCAGCTTATCCAGGATGGCACATCAATGCGAGCTGTGGCAAGAAGGTTTGCTGTGTCTGTCAGCGTAGTGTCCAGAGCATGGAGGCGCTACCAGGAGACAGGCCAGTACATCAGGAGACGTGGAGGAGGCCGTAGGAGGGCAACAACCCAGCAGCAGGACCGCTACCTCCGCCTTTGTGCAAGGAGGAACAGGAGAAGCACTGCCAGAGCCCTGCAAAATGACCTCCAGCAGGCCACAAATGTGCATGTGTCTGCTCAAACGGTCAGAAACAGACTCCATGAGGGTGATATGAGGGCCCGACGTCCACAGGTGGGGGTTGTGCTTACAGCCCAACACCGTGCAGGACGTTTGGCATTTTCCAGAGAACACTAATATTGGCAAATTCGCCACTGGCACCCTGTGCTCTTCACAGATGAAAGCAGGTTCACACTGAGCACATGTGACAGACGTGACAGAGTCTTGAGACGCCGTGGAGAACGTTCTGCAGCCTGCAACATCCTCCAGCATGACCGGTTTGGCATTGGGTCAGTAATGGTGTGAAGTGCCATTTCTTTGGAGGGCCGCACAGCCCTCCATGTGCTCGCCAGAGGTAGCCTAAATGCCATTAGGTACCGAGATGAGATCCTCAGACCCCTTGTGAGACCATATGCTGGTGCGGTTGGCCCTGGGTTCCTCCTAATGCAAGACAATGCTAGACCTCATGTGGCTGGAGTGTGTCAGCAGTTCCTGCAAGACGAAGGCATTGATGCTATGGACTGGCCCGCCCGTTCCCCAGACCTGAATCCAATTGAGCACATCTGGGACATCATGTCTCGCTCTATCCACCAAGTGTTGCACCACAGACTGTCCAGGAGTTGGCAGATGCTTTAGTCCAGGTCTGGGAGGAGATCCCTCAGGAGACCGTCCGCCACCTCATCAGGAGCATGCACAGGCGTTGTAGGGAGGTCATACAGGCACGTGGAGGCCACACACACTACTGAGCATCATTTTGACTTGTTTTAAGGACATTACATCAAAGTTGGATCAGCCTGTAGTGTGTTTTTCCACTTTAATTTTGAGTGTGACTCCAAATCCAGACCTCCAAGGGTTGAAAAATTTGATTTCCATTTTTTTATTTTTGTGTGATTTTGTTGTCAGCACATTCAACTATGTAAACAAAGTATTTCAGAAAAATATTTAATTAACTCAGATCTAGGATGTGTTATTTTTGTGTTCCCTTTATTTTTTTGAGCAGTGTATTTTTATACTTTTATACTATGGGCGTTTTTGCACATCGCGACATCCATTATGTGAATTTTTTTAGTTCTTTTATTTTTATTTTTGGAAAAGGGAGGTGATTTGAATTTTTATGTTTATTTTTTTGTTTTGTTTTTAAAAACTTTTTATTTTTACACTTTTTTATGCAATCATCTTATTGCTATTATGCATTGGAGTCTATGATGATTTTACTAGTTTCCTATGGAGCCCTATTACAGGCAAGGGCTCCATAGGAAATACTATGCAGCTGCCTCCTGTCATTCACAAAGACAGGGGCTGCTTCACACACACTCCGGCTCCTCCAATTGCCACACAGGGGAGCCAGAGCATCACCGGAAGTGCGCACTTCTGGTGTTTCACGCGCTCAGATGCCGTGGTTGGTATTGACCACGGCATCTGAAGGGTTAAATGTCCACAATCGGCATTACTGCTGGTTGCGGACATGAGTCGCGGGTGTCTGTCATAAAAAGCAGATGGGCATCCGTGGCTATAGTGCCCGCAGCGCTGAGGACCGGGCGCCATCTTTAAAGTCCCTGCCCGATAACGTACATGTATGTCATCGGGCGTGAAGGGGTTAAAGGTGCATTTTCATACAATGGGTTCATGATCTACCACCACAGGTGGAAATAATGATGAAGTCAAGGAAGAAATGCATGTGTTTTGGAACATTGGGGGTAGGAAAGGCATAAGGAACCCATAGAGATGTTCTGTTAATGGTGGGGGCCTTTATCCAGAAAGGGATATTAGAGGAGAAAAAACAGGATCTGGTCACATTTTGCTCCCTATAACAGTACCTTACAGAAGTAAAAATTATTCAAAAGAAAGTACAGAGAAATGGAAAGATGAATGGGGTGCGGGTAACACCTGGGGGGAAGGGGGAACATTTAGTAGTGTTTATTAAATTCTACATGATGTATAACTGAAATGGTAAAGCTAATTTATAAAGATATATTGTTACAAATGTCTGTGATACACGTTAAAAGAAAAAAATATGCTGATATAACCACTGCAGAGAAAGCAGTGCGTCTAGCGGATGCTGTTGCTGTCAATAACAAGCAGGGACTCACAGCAGCAGGCATTAGTGCCGATACTTTTGAGGTGAAGTGGATTACAAATCCTATGAGCACTTGATCCTCCCTGTAGCCAATAGCAGGGGGACCATGGGGAAAGACTTAGGCCTCTTTCAGACGGGCGTTGCGTTGCGGGAAAATGCACGATTTTTCCGCGCAAGTGCAAAACATTGTAATGCGTTTTGCACTCGCGTGAGAAAAATCGCACATGTTTGATCGGTGTTCTGTAGATTGTAATATTTTCCCTTATAGCATGGTTATAAGGGAAAATAATAGCATTCTGAATACAGAATGCATAGTAAAATAGCGCTAGAGGGGTTAAAAAAAAATAAAAAAATATTTAACTCACTTTAATCCACTTGATCGCAAAGCCCGGCATCTCCTCCTGTCTTCATCTTAGCTGTGTGCAGCAACAGGACCTGTGGTGACATCACTCCGGTCATCACATGATCCATCACCATGGTAAAAGATCATGTGATTAAGGTGAGTTAAATTATTTTTTATTTTTTTTTAACCCCTCCAGCGCTATTTTACTATGCATTCTGTATTCAGAATGCTATTATTTTCCCTTATAACCATGTTATAAGGGAAAATAATAATGATCGGGTCTCCATCCCGATCGTCTCCTAGCAACCGTGCGTGAAAATCGCACCGCATCCGCACTTGCTTGCGATTTTCACGCAACCCCATTCACTTCTCTGGGGCCTGCGTTGCGTGAAAAACGCTGAATATAGAGCATGCTGTGATTTTCACGCAAACGCACAAGTGATGCGTGAAAATCACCGCTCATGTGAACAGCCCCATAGAAATGAATGGGTCAGGATTCAGTTCAGGTGCAATGCGTTCAACTCACGCATCGCATCCGCGCGGAATACTCGCCCGTGTGAAAGGGGCCTAAGGAAGGAAGAGGAACAGCAGTCATCTTAGAGAGAACAGCATGGTCAGGAGATGAATAAACTGTGAGATCTTCATAGACAGAAGTGTGACATTACAGCACAGTCCTGACAGCATCTTTGATTCCTGTATGAAAAGAGAAAGCTCAGCTGCTGCATTACCCCTACAACCAAGCCTGCATCCGAGGAGGATCTTGCCCCCAACTCCAATGCCATCCAAGCTTCTGCTGAATGCTGCAGCTTCTAGCTGGTTCCCGGGCAGGGCAATTGTAAGTGCACCAACATTAGAGCACCAACATTTTCTGCAACCGGGCCCACAACATTCAGACTAGGTTAATTGCTAAACAGTAGGGTATAGTAAGTGGAGTGCTAGGAGTAGATAGCTGGGAAGTACATACTGTCTTTATCTTCCAAAGGTGAGTGTGTGATCACCATCATTGCTTACTGTTACAGATAGCCCACCCCATTCACAAGGGGTTTTTCTTAGACAGAATTGCAATCTGTTCTTTGTTCCTTTTATTGCATTATCTTTATGTTCTTAACCATTGTTCACCCTTTCCCAAACAAATCTGTTGATCAGTTAAGTCGGTCACATAGTTTACAAATATGACAAGCTTATTGGGAAGACGATGGAACATACTGCAGAGGCATATCATTCATACTGAACAAAACATAGATGATGACATGCGTTAGGTTGCATTGTATTCATTTATGATTCAAGGGAAAACTTCTCTCAAATATATTTTATCACATATTAGCAGTATGTGAGTGACTCAATTAAAGCATCACACATTACACTGATAAGTGGTCTTCTGTGGACTGCCCACTCCATACGTGTCAGGTATAATACTGCAGATAACTGGGAATAATAACTGGGTACAGTGATAAAAAAAATAAACACATCAGGTATTGCAGCATCCAAAAATGTCTCAAATATTTATTCAACATTTTGTGGTCACCTTAACCCCCCCCCCCCCCCCCCAAAAAATGGAATAACAGTTATCAAAATGTTGTATGCACTCAAAGGGTACTAATAATAATAATTTCACAGGTTCGTCCTGAAAAAAACAAGCCCTCATACAGCTCTGTGGGCAGAAATATAAAAAAATGTTATGGCTGATGCAAAGAAAATCTATTTTTTGAAAGGTTTTGATTTTTTTAAAAGTAGTAAATTAAATGGTGCCAGTAGTAAAGTAAATGGTGCCATAAAAAAATAAAAATAATCCCTTCATATGGCTATATGAAAAGAAAAATTTAAAATGTTATGGCTATTGGAATTGGGGCGAGGAAATAACTCAAATGGGCCTGGTACTTAAGTGGCTAAAGAAGCATAGTGATGCATGGGATTTGATGATGTCATTCTATAGCTCACAATGTTAGATAGGTGAGAGTCCACATTCTAGAACCTGCCCCTATCTCCAGAATGTACCCCCCTCCCCCTTACCCCCGAAAGTGAAAGTGCACTGTGCAAGCATGTCTACCTTCCATGCATTGCTATGGCTTGGCTATTTATGGCAGTCCCATAATGGTAAATTCGGCTATTTTCAGAACTCTCATAGAAGTGAATAGAGAACACAGAGCAGATGCGTAGTGTGCTCTCCTTCACTTCAAGGGCTCCATTCTTGAGATAGGAGTGGGGCCCAGAGGTGAAACCTGCACCTATGTGACATTTTTGGCATACGTTAATGATAGGCCTCCAATGTCTGGGATTGGTATAACCCATTAAGATGGATACAAGGATGACTTCTAAGTGTATCTCAGACCCTCTTCTTCTCACAATGCTGTGTCTGGGTATAAGATGAAGAGAAAACCGTGGCACTTAGTGTCTTCCAAGTAATTGCAGAGTTTATTTCACCAACTGTGCGACATTTCGACTCCTACTGTAAGAGTCTTTCTCAAGCAAGTTTGTTACAACAGAGTGAAGAATATAAATACCCTAAACAGACAATTTATGATGTGTATTGAAATGCTTGCTAAAAATGCATTTCCATGTACTTCTGAATACAACCATGTGTATAGTGCTGAAGTAATATACAGTCAGGTCCATAAATATTGGGACATTGACACAATTCTAACATTTTTGGCTCTATACACCACCACAATGGATTTGAAATTAAACGATCAAGATGTGCTTTAACTGCAGAATATCAGCTTTAATTTGAGGGCATTTACATCCAAATCAGGTGAACGGTGTAGGAATTACAACAGTTTGCATATGTGCCTCCCACTTGCTAAGGGACCAAAAGTAATAGGACATAATAATAATCATAAATCAAACTTTCACTTTTTAATACTTGGCTGCAAATCCTTTGCAGTCAATTACAGCCTGAAGTCTGGAACGCATAGACATCACCAGACGCTGGGTTTCATCCCTGGTGATGCGCTGCCAGGCCTCTACTGCAACTGTCTTGTTTTGGGCGCATTTTCCCTTCAGTTTTGTCATCAGCAAGTGAAATGCATGCTCAATCGGATTCAGGTCAGGTGATTGACTTGGCCATTGCATAACATTCCACTTCTTTCCCTTAAAAAACTCTTTGGTTGCTTTTGCAGTATGCTTTGGGTCATTGTCCATCTGCACTGTGATGCTCCGTCCAATGAGTTCTGAAGCATTTGGCTGAATATGAGCAGATAATATTGCCCGAAACACTTCAGAATTCATCCTGCTGCTTTTGTCAGCAGTCACATAATCAATAAATACAAGAGAACCAGTTCCATTGGCAGCCATACATGCCCACGCCATGACACTACCAACACCATTCTTCACTGATGAGGTGGTATGCTTAGGATCCTGAGCAGTTCCTTTCCTTCTCCATACTCTTCTCTTCCTATCACTCTGGTACAAGTTGATATTGGTCTCATCTGTCCATATGATGTTGTTCCAGAACTGTGAAGGCTTTTTTAGATGTCTTTTGGCAAACTCTAATCTAGCCTTCCTGTTTTTGAGGCTCACCAATGGTTTACATCTTGTGGTGAACCCTTTGTATTCACTCTGGTGAAGTCTTCTCTTTATTTTTGACTTTGACACACATACACCTACCTTCTGGAGAGTGTTCTTGATCTGGCCAACTGTTGTGAAGGGTGTTTTTGTCACCAGGGAAAGAATTCTTCGGTCATCCACCACAGTTTGTTTTCCGTGGTCTTCCGGGTCTGTTGGTGTTGCTGAGCTCACCGATGCATTCCTTCTTTTTAAGAATGTTCCAAACTATTGTTTTGGCCACGCCTAATGTTTTTGATATCTCTTTGATGGGTTTGTTTTGTTTTTTTTCAGCCTAATGATGGCTTGCTTCACTGATAGTGACAGCTCTTTGGATCTCATCTTGAGAGTTAACAGCAACAGATTCCAAATGCAAATAGCACACTTGAAATGAACTCTGGACCTTTTATCTGCTTATTGTAATTGGGATAATGAGGAAATAATACACACCTGGCCATGGAACAGCTGAGAAGCCAATTGTCCCATTACTTTTGGTCCCTTAACAAGTGGGAGGCACATATGCAAACTGTTGTAATTCCTTCACCGTTCACCTGATTTGGATGTAAATACCCTCAAATTAAAGCTGACAGTCTGCAGTTAGAGCACATGTTGTTCGTTTCATTTCAAATCCATTGCGGTGGTGTATACAGGGAAAAATGTTAGAATTGTGTCGATGTCCCAATATTTATGGACCTAACTGTAGATGCATTGCAGATAAGATCTGAACGTTAATCCTAATATCATACTTCGTCCTTTATGACATTCACTAACTCCAAGAAAGCTGTGACCCAAGCGCTTGTCTGAGAGGTCATCATGGGATAAAGCTGATTTTGTTGGCCCTGTACCTAATGCATACTTACTACCATTTCTGTTGCTAAATGCGGGGTGTTTAAGTGCACACCGAAACCTGACCAGAAACGCTCACTTATGGGAAGGATTTACACAAGCCCACCCCATTTCAGGCCGGGAAAAGCCAATTTTGCCTCAGAAAATTTGGTATGGTCCCAGCAAACTCAGGACCATATTGTCTGTTGGAATTTAAGTAATTTTTCTTATAATTTCACATTCAGGACTTATTATCAATAACGTTTAATAGGGTATCTGTTAATGCTTCCCATGTTAGCTCCAAATGATCTTGTGCTAGACCTTAGGGTCTCATTATTGTCTCAGAGGTTGGGCCCACCGGGGATCTTCTGGTGCTCTAGTGGACCAGTCCAACCCCACACAAGAGCAAGCAGACTGACAGATAGTGTCAGCAAGTTTTTTTTGTATACTTTTGTCATTTCATTCAATTATAGGTTTAGGGTATGGCCAAAAAGGGCAGAATTTCTGCACAAATCATCAGCCCATGTAAAAGCTATAAAATATTTTCCACTTTGCATCTACTGTAAAACGTTGCAGATTTGCCACAGCAGCAAATGTGCAGCATATTTGTTCCATGTGGAAGTATCCTTACTGTATCATTGGAATTGTCTGGTACATTCCATAACTGTAAAATGTTACCTTCCATTTTTTACCACATCCAAATCCTTTATACAATATAGAAACTACTCAAGCCCTCAGAACTGAATAAAATATTCCTAAACTTATTAATGAATTTCATTATTATAGGCAAACCATAAGTTTTGGTCAATAACAGAACATTTTAAAGCAATCTTCTTGTATTAAAGGTAAGTATGAAAGATGTAGTATACGCCTGCAAGGTTTATTACCACTTCTGCCTTCTCCTGTGCTCGGTGCTTACTGCTCAGTTAGTGCTATGAAAGTGAATTGAGGAAATGGTTATGCCACTTTCTCTATTGAATCAGGTTATCACAGCTCGGGGGCACACGTCTCCCTGTGTGCAATGTCCCCACAGGGGGCTGTTTTCCCCTGTAACTTTGGTTTCTTAAAATGCCCTAGTTACAGTGGAAATGTGCAAAACAATGTGTCAGTGTCCCCCAGTTATTTAAGTACTTTTTAAAATTTTATTGCAATTTTCCCCAAATTAAACTTAAAAATGGAAAAACATTTTCTAAAAAACATATTAATAAAAAGTCCTGGGTGTCACTTAAAAATAATCACTAAAATTGTTTTAGTAGTCCAACAAATAGTTAAGGTACGGCCGCACGGTCAGGTTGCAAAAAAAGAGAAGTCCTATCTGGCCTTTATGCTTTGTCTGCTGTTATGATTCACTCCTGATTATGACTTCCAAAACCGCATCAGGAAACCTGTGTGGCCGTACCCTTATGGGTGTTTAAACCATCACATGTGCTAAATAACAAAATAGCGTAAGGTCATTCAGGCCGGGTCATGAAAGGGTTAATTAGCAAAGCATGTTCTTTTCATAATGAACTGAAATGGCCGCCATCCTGTTACATAGGCTGCAGTAGTGGTTGTGACTCTATGTGGCTGCCGGAGCACAAGGTTCACATCCAGGAGGAGGAATGATGTCTAATGGTTTCCCCCTTCCTGCCTTCAACTGCTACTTGTGGAACAGCACATTTTACTGTATTTTCACACTTGAGGCAGAGGATTCCGGCAGGCAGTTCCGTCGCAAATCCGTACGCAAACAGATGGCATTTGTCAGACGGATCCGGATGCGGATCCATCTGAAAAATGAATTGAAATACCAGATCCGTCTCTCCGATGTCATCCGGAAAAACAGATCTGGTATTATTATTTTATTTTTTTCATTTTTAAAGGCGCAGACCGGAAAGCCGGATCCGTTTTGCCGGAACACTTAATTCCGGGATCCGGCACTAATACACTTCAATGAAAATTAATGCCGGCAAGTGATCAGTATTTTTGGCCGGGGAGAAAACTGCAGCATGCTGTGGTATTTTCTATGTCCAAAAAACGTAAGAGGGACTGAACTGATGCATCCTGAACGGAATGCTCTCCATTCAGAATGCATTAGGATAAAACTGATCAGTTTTATTCCGGTATTGAGCTAGTGTGACGGAAAACAAAAATGCTAGTGTGAAAGTACCCTTAGGACTGGTTTCTGTGTAACATTGGCATGTTTTGCTGAATTATGAATTAAACTATTCATACGTTTATTTATAATGACGTGGCTTTAATCATCATGTTTTTATTTCCTGGAGAACTTTTTTCATGCATTAAAAATACTACAGGGACTGTTAAGACTAAACTACTATTCACACTGAAAGAAATTAAATGTGTGGCCTTGATACACATTTAACTATTAAGGAAAATATGGCAAAATAAAATCAACAAAATAAATGATATGTGGCTTATTTATGTCATCGTTGAAACAGTTTTGCATCTAATGTGAAAGAAACCACTGGAAATGTTACACCGCATCTATTAAGTTAAAAAATATGTTTCTATTTTTGTACAAATTATTGCCCCATTCCAGAATCATCATTCCAGACTTAAAAGGGCTTTCCAGTAATCATAATTTTTTTTTGTAAGTTCCCGCAGCCTGTCTCCTGAAACAGAAGATTCATACTAACCTTCTACAGGCTGCTCTGATCCTCAGCGCTGCCTCCTCTTTCTCCATCTTCCGGTCCCCACACTGTTCACATCTAGCAGTACATGGTCACATATACTGCTCCTGCCAATAATTGGCTTCAGCCGTGATCTGGCCACAAGCAGCAAGACCAGAAGATGAAGAAAGAGGAGGTACCGCACCTCGGAGGACTGGAGCAACGTGGAGCAGGCAAGTATGAATCTCCTGTTTCATGGGGCAGGCTGGGAGCACTTCATAAAGAATATTCCTGCAAATTTCCTTTAATATATACGAGAAGAAATATTACCATGAGGGGGGTTTATATTGAGGGTAATATATGAATTCAGTTTTGTTTGAGCTTGCGTTTCTGTAACTTAAAGGGATTCTTCACCCCTGGGGACCTTTCGGGCAGACAACCTAGCATGGCCGAACCTTCGTAAGAAATCATAATTACCTGATACCTGCTGCTGGGTTCCGGTTTCTTTGGTCCTATGCTGCCACTGCAGATCTCCAGTCTTCTTTAACATGTCACTGGGTAACATGGCACTGAAAGACTGGAGATCTGCAGTTGTAACAGGAGGGCGAAGGAGCCAGAACCCAGCTGCAGGGATCAGGCAAGTATGATTCCCTTCACAAGTCCAGCCACACTGGGAAGGGATGGGAGGTCAACAACCCCTTTAAAGGGTTTTTTCCAGGAATTAAGAAAATGAAAATACTTAAATATTACTTTATTATAAATATATTCTCAAATACCTTAATTATTTATAATGGCTGGTTTTGTCTGGGGAGCAATCATTAGGGGAAACAAAATGGCTGCCGTCCTATTAGTTCACACAAAACCTGTCCTGATCACACATGAGGACAAGTTACTTTACAACACTGAGGTAAAGAGCTCCCTCCTCCTCCTCTCTACTTGTCAGGGATTATGATCCTGAATACAGATGATAAGAACTTTAGCTGAATCTCTGGGGAATTTAGTTGATGAGGAGACATGAAGTACAGAGAGGACGGACAGGACAGATTGTGGTAATGTGTTGCTGTGGTAATGGAGATTGGAAACAAGTGTTGCTGCTCATTAGCCACACCTCACCCCCCTCTCATGTCTCCTCAACTTCTCCATTCCCACAGAGATTCACCTGTATTCAGGATCATGATTCCTGACAAGCAGAGGGGAGAGGAGGAGGAGGCAGCACTATGGCTCATTGTGGTGAAGTAACTTGTCCTCCTGTGTGATTAGGACAGGTTTTGTGTGTACTGATAGGACGACGGACATTTTATTTCTCCTAATGATTGCTCCCTAGACAAAAGAAGCCATTCTAAGTAATGAAAGGTATTTGTGAATATATTTATTATAAAATAATATTTAAGTATTTTCATTTTTTTAATTCTTGGAGAACCCCCTTAAGCAAAATTTATCAAACATTGCTTGTTTCTTAACTTTAACATTGTTAACACTTTTGCCTAGAAATGCTACTCCAGTGTTTCTATGCCATCCCCTACCGGATTACAGATGCCAAAACTGTCAACAGTCTCTGGGTTACATTTCTCAGACCTAATGATGGCACTGACCTTCAGTAATAAAAGACCATTACTATTCATGTCTACACTAGAGAACTAGATAGGTTGCTTTAGGCAATATTTCCATTGATGCATTAGAACACATACGTACAAGGCACAAGGCACTATTGTGCTTCATCTTTGCATCATTGCAGTGGTCTCTATTTATCTCTATTTATCTGTGTTACTTCCTTGGCAGTTATCATGTTTCTGTAAAGTGGTAGAAAAGCACACCCATCTTAAAAGTGCCACACCTTTTCAGAGTGTTATGGAGGCTCGGCAGTCCCGGGCCCGGCATTGCTGGGGGGCCCAACACTGACCTAAACACCCACATACTGGGGGGGCATATAGTTCCCTGCTCCGCTGCCAATCACCGCCATAGGCGGCGGGCCTAAGCGGTAGTAAAATCCCAATGCAGGCGGGCTTGGATGACATCATAACGTGCCTGTGCCGGGACGCAGCACAGTGATGTGTGAGCGCCTGCCATCGCGCGCCTGCCGTCCCGTACCAGCGGAGATTTGAAGCCTAGACATAGGTGAGTATTTAGCTTTTATTTTTTTTTATTTGGGGGAACATGCCCTGATAATGTGGACTTGAATAAGTCCAAGAGAGGCGGTATATTAGTGATAGGGACCAGCCCGCGGAAGCCACCTTGACGCGTGGTGGATGGGCCCGACACAAGTTTGATCAAAATGTGCGCTAAGAGCTTCCATTGATTCCAATAGTAGGTATAGTACCACTTGAATTTAGAATGATCCCCATTTCTTAGCTTTACTGCTTATATGTGTGTGCAGCCATTATTATTTTTTTATTTATTATGTTTGCCTTATGGATGTGCACCCATGACTATGATTATGTATAAGAATATGCCAGTCTAAACTTTCTTGTAATAGTAACCAAATTTGGGGGACATTACTGGGGGGGTATACAAGAGGACATATTAGAGAAGGGACAGTAGGGGGAAATTACTACATTGGGGGCAAACTACTACATGGGGCAAATTACTATATGGGGGCTATGTGCGGGGAAATTAGTATGTGGGGCCAGCGTGAGGGTTATTATGTAGGGGCAAATTTATTATGGGGAGAATTACTATATGAGGGAGGTGTGAGGGAAAATTACTATGTGGGGGCTGTGTGTGGCCAGACGAGATGCTGCTGAAATAATTTTTCATGGCGGCCTGGGTCAAACGGAGGAGAAGAGGAAAGAGAAGGTCTACATGACAGGAGATGTCACTGGATGTAAAATGTATGTGGTGCTGTATTCTCCTCCAAGTCTTTTTTATTATAATTAGATGTATTTAAAATTTTTGTTTAGTCTGGAGCACTGTTTGCAGCTGTGTCCTAGATTAATGTGATGTCATATGGCCTAGGAAGAGACTGTGGCACTCACATAGCACCGCAGCCTCTTCATACAAAAAAAAAACTAACATAAACTTGGGCCTATCATGCACTTAATCCATCCCTGTGTCCATGGACTGTAGAAGTGAGATGTGGCCACAAATGATACTGTTATACAACAAAAGCACTGGTCTATGAAGAGAGAGTACAGGCCAATAAGACCCTATTTGATGTGACTGCTGATGCAAGAAGAGAGGAAGGGCCATGATAAGAAGGACTGTAGGGAGCCACCTTGAAAGAGAAGAGCATATGCAATGCTAGAGCTTGCATCCGCACACTGGGGATGCAGGCCATTCGGCCTATTGCAGTGGGTGCTGCAGTAGGGGAGATATTGAGACTGCAAACTGAGCTCCTGAAGACACTTAACCAAGATGGGGCGGGTTGAATAAAGTGCCTCCCTGCCATGTCCCCAAAGATAGGCCTCATGCACATGACCGTATGTATTTTGCAGTCCGCAAAAATCAGATCCGCAAAAAAAATGGATGACATCCGTGTGCATTCTGTATTTTGTGGAACGGAACAGCTGGCCCCTAATAATACAGTACTATCCTTGTCTGTAATGCGGACAATAATAGGACATGTTCTATTTTTTGGCGGAACGGAAATACGGGCATACGGAAACGGAATGCACACGGAGTACCTTCCGTTTTTTTTGTGGACTTATTGCAATGAATTATTCCATACACGGTCCACAAAAAAAACGGAATGGACACGGAATGAAAATACGTTCGTGTGTATGAGGCCATAGATGATTGTGATGGCTTCAAGTGAGGAGTGTCCCAGAGAGCTGGACACCCGGTGGCCTGAAAGCCTGACATTGTCCATGTCCCCCTTGGGACTAGTACTTATGGACTGTATATATGGACTGTATATAGTTAAAGAGATAGCGCCTCTCCATGAGAACTGCTAAGCTTGCTGTGCCCTTTAAAGAGAGTCTGTCAGCTACTTAACTCATCTAGAACTGCTGCAGCCGCACTGTAGGTCCCATACACAGTTCACAAATGCTGCAAGTACCCAGGACCCTGGTGTTACTTGTCGATAACTCCTCCCATGTCTTGCTGTAAGCTAGCCCAATATCTTCCTAATGTCACCATTCTCAGCTCCTGAAATCTTGCAATCACTGGCGGGCCCAGGCATATGCCCTACAGTACCCGCTGTGGGCAGCAGCATCAGTGAAAGGTCTGCACACATGCCACTTCCTGGCAAAAAATTGGAGAGGAGGCAGAGCAAAAGCAGTGAGCAGCTGCCCACAGTGGGTATTGTAGGGAACATGGCCGGTGGTGATGGGCACAGGTGTGAGATTTTTGGAGATGAGGACAGTGACATCAGGAGGATATTGAGCAAAAATGGCCGATTTCCCCAAAAATTTAATAAAAAGTGATCAAAAAGACATACACACCCCAAAGTGGCATTAATAAAAAATACTAATTGCCCTATCAGAAAATGAGCCCTCATACAGTTCCATAGACCTATATATAGAAAAAATTATTAGAATATGGTGATACAAAAAATTATTTTGCCGAAAGTTTTTTTTTTTTAACTAATAAAACAAGAACTATCGTATATAAAAATATGGTATTCTTGTAACCCTGCTGACCTAGAGAATGAAGTTAACATGCTATTTTACTGCATAAAGAATGTTCTAATACAAATCTAATAAAACTATGGTGGAATTGTGTGTTTTTTTTTATTCCATCCCAGGTAGAATTTTCCCACTATGTCATATACGATATTAACCACTTAAGGACCACAGGTTTATACCCCCCTAAAGACCAGGCCCTTTTTTACAAATCGGCACTCCACAACTTTAGCGGTTTATTGCTCGGTCATGCAACTTACCACCCAAATGAATTTTACCTCCTTTTCTTCTCACTAATAGAGCTTTCATTTGGTGGTATTTCATTGCTGCTGACATTTTTACTTTTTTTGTTATTAATCGAAATTTAACGATTTTTTTGCAAAAAAATGACATTTTTCAGTTTCAGTTGCAAAATTTTGCAAAAAAAACGACATCCATATATAAATTTTTCTCTAAATTTATTGTTCTACATGTCTTTGATAAAAAAAAAAATGTTTGGGTAAAAAAAAATGGTTTGGGTAAAAGTTATAGCGTTTACAAACTATGGTACAAAAATGTGAATTTCCGCTTTTTGAAGCAGCTCTGACTTTCTGAGCACCTGTCATGTTTCCTGAGGTTCTACAATGGCCAGACAGTACAAACACCCCACAAATGACCCCATTTCGGAAAGTAGACACCCTAAGGTATTCGCTGATGGGCATAGTGAGTTCATAGAACTTTTTTTTTTTTGTCACAAGTTAGCGGAAAATGATGATTTTTTTTTTCTTACAAAGTCTCATATTTCACTAACTTGTGACAAAAAATAAAAACTTCCATGAACTCACTATGCCCATCAGCGAATACCTTGGGGTGTCTTCTTTCCAAAATGGGGTCACTTGTGGGGTAGTTATACTGCCCTGGCATTCTAGGGGCCCAAATGTGTGGTAAGGAGTTTGAAATCAAATTCTGTAAAAAATGACCAGTGAAATCCGAAAGATGCTCTTTGGAATATGGGCCCCTTTGCCCACCTAGGCTGCAAAAAAGTGTCACACATGTGGTATCTCCGTATTCAGGAGAAGTTGGGGAATGTGTTTTGGGGTGTCATTTTACATATACCCATGCTGGGTGAGATAAATATCTTGGTCAAATGCCAACTTTGTATAAAAAAATGGGAAAAGTTGTCTTTTGCCAAGATATTTCTCTCACCCAGCATGGTTATATGTAAAAAGACACCCCAAAACACATTCCCCAACTTCTCCTGAATACGGAGATACCAGATGTGTGACACTTTTTTGCAGCCTAGGTGGGCAAAGGGGCCCATATTCCAAAGAGCACCTTTCGGATTTCACTGGTCATTTTTTACAGAATTTGATTTCAAACTCCTTACCACACATTTGGGCCCCTAGAATGCCAGGGCAGTATAACTACCCCACAAGTGACCCCATTTTGGAAAGAAGACACCCCAAGGTATTCCGTGAGGGGCATGGCGAGTTCCTAGAATTTTTTATTTTTTGTCACAAGTTAGTGGAAAATGATGATTTTTTTTTTTTTTT
Organism: Bufo bufo; assembly: GCF_905171765.1. Taxonomy (NCBI): domain Eukaryota; kingdom Metazoa; phylum Chordata; class Amphibia; order Anura; family Bufonidae; genus Bufo; species Bufo bufo. The sequence continues at coordinate 436,919,817 of NC_053393.1, forward strand.
CCATACAAAGTCTCATATTCCACTAACTCGTGACAAAAAATAAAAACTTCCATGAACTCACTATGCCCATCAGCGAATACCTTGGGGTCTCTTCTTTCCAAAATGGGGTCACTTGTGGGGTAGTTATACTGCCCTGGCATTCTAGGGGCCCAAATGTGTGGTAAGGAGTTTGAAATCAAATTCTGTAAAAAATGACCAGTGAAATCCGAAAGGTGCTCTTTGGAATGTGGGCCCCTTTGCCCACCTAGGCTGCAAAAAAGTGTCACACATCTGGTATCTCCGTATTCAGGAGAAGTTGGGGAATGTGTTTTGGGGTGTCATTTTACATATACCCATGCTGGGTGAGATAAATATCTTGGTCAAATGCCAACTTTGTATAAAAAAATGGGAAAAGTTGTCTTTTGCCAAGATATTTCTCTCACCCAGCATGGTTATATGTAAAAAGACACCCCAAAACACATTCCCCAACTTCTCCTGAATATGGAGATACCAGATGTGTGACACTTTTTTGCAGCCTAGGTGGGCAAAGGGGCCCATATTCCAAAGAGCACCTTTCGGATTTCACTGGTCATTTTTTACAGAATTTGATTTCAAACTCCTTACCACACATTTGGGCCCCTAGAATGCCAGGGCAGTATAACTACCCCACAAGTGACCCCATTTTGGAAAGAAGACACCCCAAGGTATTCCGTGAGGGGCATGGCGAGTTCCTAGAATTTTTTATTTTTTGTCACAAGTTAGTGGAAAATGATGATTTTTTTTTTTTCCATACAAAGTCTCATATTCCACTAACTCGTGACAAAAAATAAAAACTTCCATGAACTCACTATGCCCATCAGCGAATACCTTGGGGTCTCTTCTTTCCAAAATGGGGTCACTTGTGGGGTAGTTATACTGCCCTGGCATTCTAGGGGCCCAAATGTGTGGTAAGGAGTTTGAAATCAAATTCTGTAAAAAATGACCAGTGAAATCCGAAAGGTGCTCTTTGGAATGTGGGCCCCTTTGCCCACCTAGGCTGCAAAAAAGTGTCACACATCTGGTATCTCCGTATTCAGGAGAAGTTGGGGAATGTGTTTTGGGGTGTCTTTTTACATATAACCATGCTGGGTGAGAGAAATATCTTGGCAAAAGACAACTTTTCCCATTTTTTTATACAAAGTTGGCATTTGACCAAGATATTTCTCTCACCCAGCATGGGTATATGTAAAATGACACCCCAAAACACATTCCCCAACTTCTCCTGAGTACGGAGATACCAGATGTGTGACACTTTTTTGCAGCCTAGGTGGGCAAAGGGGCCCATATTCCAAAGAGCACCTTTCGGATTTCACTGGTCATTTTTTACACATTTTGATTTCAAACTCCTTACCACACATTTGGGCCCCTAGAATGCCAGGGCAGTATAACTACCCCACAAGTGACCCCATTTTGGAAAGAAGACACCCCCAGGTATTTCGTGATGGGCATAGTGAGTTCATGGAAGTTTTTATTTTTTGTCACAAGTTAGTGGAATATGAGACTTTGTAAGAAAAAAAAAAATCATCATTTTCCGCTAACTTGTGACAAAAAATATAAAATTCTAGGAACTCGCCATGCCCCTCACGGAATACCTTGGGGTGTCTTCTTTCCAAAATGGGGTCACTTGTGGGGTAGTTATACTGCCCTGGCATTTTCCAGGGGCCCTAATGTGTGGTAAGTAGGTAAATGACCTGTGAAATCCTAAAGGTGCTCTTTGGAATGTGGGCCCCTTTTCCCACCTAGGCTGCAAAAAAGTGTCACACATCTGGTATCGCCGTATTCATGAGAAGTTGGGGAATGTGTTTTGGGGTGTCTTTTTACATATACTCATGCTGGGTGAGAGAAATATCTCAGCAAAAGACAACTTTTCCCATTTTTTTATACAAAGTTGGCATTTGACCAAGATATTTATCTCACCCAGCATGGGTATATGTAAAATGACACCCCAAAACACATTGCCCAACTTCTCCTGAGTACGGCGATACCAGATGTGTGACACTTTTTTGCAGCCTAGATGCGCAAAGGGGCCCACATTCCTTTTATGAGGGCATTTTTAGACATTTGGATCCCAGACTTCTTCTCACGCTTTAGGACCCCTAGAATGCCAGGGCAGTATAAATACCCCACATGTGACCCCATTTTGGAAAGAAGACACCCCAAGGTATTCAATGAGGGGCATGGCGAGTTCATAGAATTTTATTTTTTTTGGCACAAGTTAGCGGAAATTGATTTTATTTATTTTTTTCTCACAAAGTCTCCCTTTCCGCTAACTTGGGACAAACATTTCAATCGTTCATGGACTCAATATGCCCCTCACGGAATACCTTGGGGTGTCTTCTTTCCGAAATGGGGTCACATGTGGGGTATTTATACTGCCCTGGCATTCTAGGGGCCCTAAAGCGTGAGAAGAAGTCTGGAATATAAATCTCTAAAAAAATTTACGCATTTGGATTCCGTGAGGGGTATGGTGAGTTCATGTGAGATTTTATTTTTTGACACAAGTTAGTGGAATATGAGACTTTGTAAGAAAAAAAAAAAATTTCCGCTAACTTGGGCCAAAAAAATGTCTGAATGGAGCCTTACAGGGGGGTGATCAATGACAGGGGGGTGATCAATGACAGGGGGGTGATCAATGACAGGGGGGTGATCAGGGAGTCTATATGGGGTGATCACCCCCCTGTCATTGATCACCCCCCTATAAGGCTCCATTCAGATGTCCGTATGTGTTTTGCGGATCCGATCCATGTATCCGTGGATCCGTAAAAATCATACGGACATCTGAATGCAGCCTGACAGGGGGGGTGATCAATGACAGGGGGGGTGATCAATGACAGGGGGGGTGATCAATGACAGGGGGGGTGATCAATGACAGGGGGGGTGATCAATGACAGGGGGGTGATCAATGACAGGGGGGTGATCAATGACAGGGGGGGTGATCAATGACAGGGGGGGTGATCAATGACAGGGGGGGGTGATCAATGACAGGGGGGGTGATCAATGACAGGGGGGTGATCAGGGAGTCTATATGGGGTGATCACCCCCCCCTGGAAGGCTCCAGGGAGACGCCTGTATGTGTTTTGCGGATCCGATCCATCTATCAGTGGATCCGTAAAAATCATGCGGACATCTGAATGGAGCTTTACAGGGGGGTAATCAATGACAGGGGGGTGATCAGGGAGTCTATATGTGGTGATCACCACAGTCATTGATCATGCCCCTGTAAGGCTCCATTCAGACGTCCATATGCGTTTTGCGGATCCGATCCATCTATCAGTGGATCCGTAAAAATCATGCGGACGTCTGAATGGAGCTTTACAGGGGGGTGATCAATGACAGGGGGGTAATCAATGACAGGGGGGGATCAGGGAGTCTATATGGGGTGATCACCACAGTCATTGATCACGCCCCTGTAAGGCTTCATTCAGACGTTCGTATGCGTTTTGCGGATCCGATCCATCTATCAGTGGATCCGTAAAAATCATGCGGACATCTGAATGGAGCTTTACAGGGGGGTAATCAATGACAGGGGGGTGATCAGGGAGTCTATATGGGGTGATCACCACAGTCATTGATCACGCCCCTGTAAGGCTCCATTCAGACGTCCGTATGCATTTTGCGGATCCGATCCATCTATCAGTGGATCCGTAAAAATCATGCGGACGTCTGAATAGAGCTTTACAGGGGGGTAATCAATGACAGGGGGGTAATCAATGACAGGGGGGTGATCAGGGAGTCTATATGGGGTGATCAGGGGTGATCAAGGGTGAATAAGGGGTTAATAAGTGACAGTGGGGGGGGGGGTGTAGTGTAGTGGTGCTTGGTGCAACATATTACTGAGCTACCTGTGTCCTCTGGTGGTCGATCCAAACAAAGGGGACCACCAGAGGACCAGGTAGCAGGTATATTAGACGCTGTTATCAAAACAGCGTCTGATATACCTTTCAGGGGTTAAAAAAATCACATCTCCAGCCTGCCAGCGAACGATCGCCACTGGCAGGCTGGAGATCCACTCTCTTACCTTCCGTTCCTGTGAGCGCGCGCGCCTGTGTGCGCGCGTTCACAGGAAATCTCGGCTCACGCGAGATGACGCCAATCGGCGTTAGCGTAGCCTGGGGGAGCCGCCGCGATGACGCCTTTCGGCGTTACAGTTGCGGCAAGTGGTTAAAGGGGTTGTGCCACGAAATACGTTCTACATTTTTCAAAACAGCACCTGGATCTGAATACTTTTGTAATTGCATGTAATAAATGTGCACATTTAAAATAGCCACTCAGTTATTCAATAAAATGTATCTGTAAAGCGCCACCTGCTGTTTGTTCTCTTCCTTATTTTTTTGTCCACCTCACTGAGGTGGTTGCACATGCTCAGTTTAAATCTTCAGCTGACACCAGCCAAATCTAGTGTTAGAAGCTGTGTCATTTACAGGGAGAGAGCTATAGCAGAAAGGACATGTCCTCTGAACTACCAGGCTGAAGAGAATTTAGCAGAGCAACTGGAACAATGAATGGGGATATCTCTCGATCAATAAGAGGTACAAGGCTGGTTCTAGCTTTGTTAGAAAGACATTGTCGTATACTATAATTTTTATTTTTCACATAAAATCATCGTGCCATTTGAAAGTACAACTTATCCCGCAAAAAATAATACATATATGTAAGCAGAAAAAAAAATTATAGCTTCTGGAAGGCCGAGAGTAGAAAATTTGAAAAAAAACTACAGAAAATCCTCACAACAGGAAGGGGTTAATATTTACTTTAGAAATCAATGTTCGTTCACAGTTTCTAACAATGTACAATATTCAGATGCAGAAACGTGACCTTAGTTATATGATACAGTCTCCCTAGCTGACATAACAAGCAGCCTTGAGAAAATGAGGAAGCAGCACACTGTATAAACGAGGGGTGCACGTCCGGCCAATGTGGACCAGCACCTAGGTCCAATGAACTAGAAGTAGACTTTGGGTCTAATAAACCACCTCTTGCTTTTGATATTCTGGAGTGCTGCTGGCTGTTTTTCTACTTCTAACATAACAAGCAGATATGTAAGGTGAAACCACTGGAAGTTTGCAACACAGGTTTCAAGGGAAAGTTAGAAGGTATTTCCAAACTTGCTTGTTGCGCACCAAACTACGTTCACACTTGTTTGATAAGCCTATAGACAAAGGTATAGGAATTACATATACTGTATATGTACAGTATAATGTATATGTGCTTTTGGAGTTAAAAGGAGATATTTAATTCCTTACATAATCCTTTGCAATAAATAATAATCTGTATTTTTATACAGTCTTAATGGTAAATAATATAAGTAGCCAGTCCAGGCTACCAGTAAAGTCCATATATGTTAAAGTATCAATAGACCTCATTGTGTCTGAGCAGCATACACTGAACTCTAGACATTTAGGAACTTAAGGGAGTTATCCCTCTGTTACTAAATGATGGCTTATTCTCAGGATCGGTCATCACTAGCTGATTGGCGGATGTCACAACGCACAATGTACCCCACCAATCAGCTGTAGCTCCATTGCTGGAAGTTGGTGCTAGAACTACAGAGCTCCATCAACTGTGTAATGGAGGGAACTTCTTACTACAGCTCTGGTCCCATTCAAGCCAAGTGACGATCTTTGGCCACTACACAGTTGACAGGGATATTTAGTTCTGGCACTAACTCAGGGAGCAAGACCTGAACTGCTGATCGGCGGGGGTCTGGGGATGTCGAACACCCGCTGATCAGCTAGTGATGGCCTATCCTGAAGACAGACCATCATTTAGTAAACACTGCACAACGCCTTTAAAAGTGGTTTCCAAAGCGGGCAAACCCTTCAAACTGAATGAACATATATTTATAAAATTATTATTCTATTGCTATTGTTTTGACTGATGCTTTACCCCATCAACAAGCATATGTTACTGCCTTCCTCCTCTTTGTCAGTAGTTATACGCTCTGACTGCAAGCAAAGGCTTGAATATGGAGAGGGGTCACAGCACTTACATTTACTACATCCCTTTTGGCTCCAGTCAGTTATTGTACAGTTTTGTAAGTTACAATAGCTGCACTAAATAAATCACATTGTTTCCTAAAGTTGACCATGTATTAGTCTCACACATCATTCTCCACACCTTGTGCCATAGTAAAGCATCTTTCTGATGACCTTTATCTGATCACTGTAAAATGATGACAAGTTTATGCTGCTTTGTGTGATTATACCCTATAATATTCCAATTATATTCTTTTCATCCTCTCTTTACGTTGTCAGTAAATCACACACATTTAACTCAGATTTGGCCGACATGCATTAAATATTAATACTCTAATCATCTACGATGTTCTCATTCGTGTGTGTGCTGGCACAGCACAAGTTGTGCATTAGTAGATCTTCAGGCTGCTAACAGCATTAATTGTTTACTTAGGACCTGGATCACGAATATGCTAAATTGTGGAACAGAATTTAACAACCACAGGGCGATGTGCCAGAAAATGTCAGGATCATCCACACTTCTGCAGGGAACACGAGGACTCTACTGTATGTTTTATGTTCAAGCTCTGAGAGTACGACTGTAGTCTATGTGGGCATCGTATACCTGAAGGTAATACACAGAATATCTAAAGGTCTATCTCAGGCTTAAGATTGGGGCAACTATTGGGGATGAGTGTTTGTACGAAATGAGTGTTTGGCCAGGGAATGAGACAGTTCAGTGATCCCTCAAGATACAATGGCCTCAGGATACGATATATCTCAGGATATGCTATATCTGGGCTATTGTAACTTTAAACCAGACTCAACCTACAAATGTCCGAGACCCAGATCCAACCAACTCACATGGCCATTTCACTGTTAAAACACCTTTATTGGTTGTCTAGTAACCCCTCTGAAATACTACATCTACTGTACTGCCCTCTGTCTGTCCAGGATGAGCTGCTCCTTTAGATATCAAGTGAGGATTGCTCCATTTTATTTTTCGGGTACACTGTGTGCTATACAGGTTATGAGTAAGAACCAGGTTGGTTCGAAACATGTTAACCGAGCTGTGGAGGGAGATCATGTCTGTTTAATTGGAATGTAACCGAAGTTTAATAAAGAAGTTGGCAACATTTTATCCTGGATGCTGGAACTTTTTCTTCTGTTTATACAGGACACTTAAGCTCCTTCCCTCATATATAAGGACTTCCTGTCTAAGTTATTTGCTTAATTTTCTTAAATCTTCATTTTCTCTTATTTTGGGATCACATTTTGGGGCTTTGGAACCAATTATTAGTCTTCCATAGAGTTATGGACTCAACTTACAATGGTTTCAACATACAATGGTCATCCCAGCACAAAATGTTATTGTAACTTGAGGGACCACTGTATGTTGAATAACAGATTAGTACACAGTTAGAATGTGTATCTTTGGCAACACTATAATTATAAAAGCTTCTTCCCCTCAAGATCATCTGTAGGGGAGAGTTTTGAGCTCCCCAAAGATATTAGATTGTTGGCTGGCTCTGACGAAAATGGCTGTTTCGGCTGACAGCAGTGTAATGTGTGTGGAACCAATAGAATAAGAACAAGTGACTATATGATATTAAAAAAAAGAGAAATATACTGATGTGTGTTAGCTCCTAGTGTGGATGGATGACCGAAATAGGGAAATTAGATTGTGAGACCCATTGGGGACCAGGAAGGATGGGTGTGATGGCTCTGTACATTGCTGTATATCATGCTTTTTGGAAGTATTTATCATAGAAATGGATATTTATTTTGGACACAAGAAAGCTAAATATTATTTTTTATTTTAATATATATTATTGTAAGTTAAAGACTTAATTAGGCTTTGACATATTCAGTATATTAGCTGACTATAGAATTCATAGTATCACATAAAAATAGTGTAGATGTATATATAATGAATATGATCATTATCATGATAAAAAGTATTTACTTACAGTGCCCAATTTCTTGAGAAGATGGCAAAAGAAGTCATCAAGTTCTTTACCCTCAATATAGCCGTTATCTAATTGGAAAGAGAAGGTATTCCGTTATATGACTTAATACCAGAGGAGTATCTTATGCTGTCATCTGTAAAAGGCTACTATCTAGCTATCTGATATGTAGAACGGAAAAGTCCACTGTATGACAGAAAGATGATGTATGTGATAGCACTATTATTTCTTGTTCATTTGCTGTGTAACGTCTTCTAGGTTATTACAGGACAGAATCTTAGGTTCATATGAGGTCTGGCATTCAACTAATAGTTCCTAATAATCAGTTTCCTCAATAAAATTCATCTGAAAGCAATTTCCTTGTATAGAACACACGTGGCTTTGGAAAAATAATCTGGTTAGGGATGTAATACCCTTAACTGGCTGCTAAGAGAAATAAAAGTCATTTGTATTGGTTATACTGCAGAGAATAAAATTACAAAGTTTTTTTGTACCTACATGTGATATATCTATTATGGATTATATATCTATCTACTATCTATCTATCTATCTATGGATTATCTATTTCTCTATCATCTATCTATCTATCTATGTATTATCTAGTTCTCTATCTATCATCTATCTATCTATGTATTATCTATCTATGGATTTTCTATATATGTATTATATATCTTTGTATTATCTATCTATATATCTATCTATTATCTATCAATTATCTATCTATCTATGGATTATCTATTTATCTATTATCTATCTATCTATCTAATATCTCTCTATTGATCTGTCTGTGGATTATCTATCTAATATCTATCAACGGATTACATATTTAACTAATGTATTTATATGTTATCTATAGATTACATATCCATCCAATCTATCTGTAATATTTATTTATGGATTACACTTCTATCTACTCTATTTCTTATATGTGAAATCTCATACTAATTTATCTATTATCTATCCACTCTGAAAGTATATGGTATTTAAATCTACTTGGATGTGGCTTAGACTTAACGTCCTTTATAAAGCTCTTGTCCTCTTACCATCAGAGTCAAAGCGCTGCCAAATCTCCAGGAATTCTGCAGCATCCAGCTTCAGGAAGTCTCTGTCCATGGTTCTGAATGAGACTCAGTGCTGAAAGTAGCAGTCAGTGTAGAGAGTTCAGAGCCTGTGAACGGTCTCTCTCCACGCTCACTCTCTGCTCTATTTATAGTCTCTCTCTATATATTCTCCTCCCTTTGAACACTTGTTGGTTTGCTTGCGGGAGGCAGTCTTGTAGCTGCAGCATATGCTATAAAGGGTAAAGTCCGACAAGCCTTATCAGGGCTCCTATTGTTTGGCGACAGCCCTGCGTCACTGCCATATGTCTAATATCACAGACTAGCTGCATCTACCAAGGACATTGTGCAGCACTCTAGTAAAAGTTACCCGGCAGGCAGTGACTCAATGAAATGACTACTGAATTAGTATAATGGTAGGGTGCTCAAGCTAGCCTGAAGTTACCATTTATATAAAAAAGGGGTTCTCCAGGATTTTGATACTGATGGCCTATCCTCAGGATAGTTCACCAATATTTGATTGTGGGTTCTCCTGGCACCCCCGCCGATCAGCTGTATGAAGAGGCTGTGGCACTCCAGTGGGCATGTAAGCCTCTTCCTAGGCCAGTGACATCATGTTCATCCCTCATGTGGCCTAGGAGCAGCTCAGTCCCATTCAAGTGGCTAGGGCTGAACTGCAATACCAAGAGTAGTCACTATATAACAGATGGCCCTGTGCTTGGTAAGCTGTGAGGAGGTCACAACACTCACCAGAGCTCCAATGCGCGCTGCAGCTTCCTAAAATAGCTGATCTGCAGGGGTGCTGGGAGTCGGACACCTGCTGATCTAATATTGTTGACCTATCCTAAGGATAGGCCATCAACATAAGAATCCAAGAAAACCCCTAAAATGAATTTCCAAAATAACATATAAAAGCTAATTTTACTAACTATTGTAATTCAGATGGAAAGGTTATATAGTATTTGCAAAGATAGAAATCCTAGCTGTAGTTCAATATATTGTCTCATCTAATTTATTCTAATTTTAAGGTTTCTTAAAGCTACATTATGGTTTCAACAAATATGTGTTATTCTTTGTATAGAATCATAGTCAATAAAATCTCTAGACACTTACATATTTACACAGCTCATCCCTTGTAATGAAAGCACTGGTATGCTACCACCCTAGTGCACCCACGTCCATGCATCACTGAAATGCTGTGGATTTGTCATTGTGGACTTTCGCGGGGCAGCTTTGGGCCACCATGGATTTCACCCTTTGCAATGGAAAGGGTGAAATCCATAGCCACTTCCACTGCACAAACTGCATGTACTATGTCTTAAAATGCGCATCCTTATACTGCCCTATTTATTCAGAGCACCTGTCCTGAAAAGTGCAACCCAATCTCCTTCTTGCCCCTAGAAAGTTAAAGGGGTTCTCCGGGAATTAAAAAATTTGAAAATACTTAAATATTATATATTCTAAAATAAATTTCATTAGTCATCATGGCTTGTTTTGTCCAGGGAGCAATAATCATGGGAAACAAAATGGCCGCTGTCCTATTAGTACACACAAAACATGTCCTAATCACACAGCAGAACAAGTTACTTCACACTGAGATAAATTGCTGCCTCATCCTCCTCTTTTCTATACCTGTCAGGGATTATGATCCTGAATACAGCTGAGAAGATCTTCAGCAGCTGTGGTAATGGAAACTGCATAGAAGTGCTGCTGCTCATTAGCCACATTCCTACCTTCCTCTCTGTACTTCATGTCTCCTCATGAACTCCATTCCTACAGAGATTCAGCTGAAGATCTTATGAGCTGTATTCAGGACCATAACGCCTGACAAGCAGAACAGAGAGGAGAATGAGGCAACTCTTTACCTCAGTGTTGTGAAGTAACTTGTCCTGCTGTGTGATTAGGACAGGTTTTGTGTGTACTAATAGGACGGCAGACATTTTATTTCTTCCAATGATTTCTCCCCAGACAAAATGAACTATTATAACTAATGAAAGGCATTTGGGAATCTATTTATAATAAAGTAATATTTAAGCATTTTCAGTTTATTAATTCCTGAGGAACCCCTTTAAGAGCTCAGTGACAGCCTAGCACACCACTAATACCACCAAATTTTCAAACATGTACAACTACACTCACCTAAAGAATTATTAGGAACTCCTGTTCTATTTCTCATTAATGCAATTATCTAGTCAACCAATCACATGGCAGTTGCTTCAATGCCTTTAGGGGTGTGGTCCTGGTCAAGACAATCTCCTGAACTCCAAACTGAATGTCAGTGTAATGCAAGGCACCAACAAACAGACCAGTGATGAAAGCAAAAAGGTGTTTATTCACCAGAAACATAAACGTCCAGGACACTTGCTGGTAACAAGGAATAATAACAAAAACCAGGCAAGGAGATTCCAGGAATAGTCCCAACCTGTGCTGAATGATGCTGTGCACTTGGCAGTCGAGTCACTCCAGATCTTGGGTCCGTTGCAAAGGACAAAGTTCCTGGCAGTCTTCAGTCACTAGCAGTTGTGACCTATACCTGGTTGAGGGAAAATAACAGTGGGCACTGATCACCCTGAGAGACCTCCTTTTAAATGCCTGCTGACCAATCCCAGGGTGCCAAGTGTCCACTACCATAGGTGAACAAATTGCCCTGCACCTGAGTACATGGCCTAAGGCAATCACAAGTTGATTAACCCATGGCTGGCTCCCTAATCCACTTTGCTCTTGTGAGTCAGTATATTATGCGCCACTGGTCGACGAAGCGCATAAGAAGCGCGTACTCGCGACCGTGTATCCCTTTGCGAACCTGCCCTCGTGCGTACGCACGGACGCATGATTGACTCAGCGCGAGTATGCGAGCGCGTGGACCCAGATGCGGAAACGGAAGTCGCAGGAGACACCGGAGACAACCCTGGCCGCGGCGTCTTGTCACTCGCCTGGCCACTCTGTCCCCGGGACTCCGACGGTCCCCCCCTCCGATGTCCACGCGAACGCATCCCCGCACTGGTTCGAAAAGGGGTCAGCGCTGGTGCATCAGAGACACGCATAACCTGTCCCGCAACTCCACGAGGACCCCTCTTGGTTCCCCTGGAGTGCAAAGCAGGTGAGGATCTTACATTACCCCCCCCTCGAGGAGGCGGCTCTGAAGACTCCAAGCAAGCTTTCCCCGGATTATCCCGGTGAAAGGCTGCCACCAACTCATCCGCATGCACCTGGCGAGCAGGTATCCAACATCTCTCCTCTGGACCAAAACCCTTCCAGTCCACCAAGTATTGAAGAGACCTTTGGACAAAATGAGAGTCCAAAATTCTGTTCACCTCGAACTCCGGTACCCCTTGGACCTCCAGCGGGGATGGGGTCTGAATGAAGGGAGCGGAGTCGGCTGCCGATTTGAGAAGTGAAACATGAAAGGTGTTCACTCCTCGGATCGACGGTGGAAGAGCAACCTTGTACGTAACTCGGTTGATCTTTTGTGTCACTGGGTATGGGCCAATGAATCGAGGACCCAACTTGGAAGATGGCTGACGCAGCGGAATGTTCCGGGTGGAGACCCACACCTGATCTCCCACCTTAAACTTTTGCTCTACGGTGCGATGACGATCAGCAAATTTCTTCTGTTGCGCCACCGCACTGCGGAGATTCCGCTGGGCCGACGACCAAATGGGACGTCTATCCTCGAACCATTGATCCACCACCGGTGAGTCAGTGGAAGGTCCGGCCAAAGAAGAGAGTCTTGGATCCCTGCCCCCCACGCACCTGAACGGAGACATCTTAGTGGAAGCATGCTCAGAGTTGTTATAAGCCACCTCCGCAAAGGGTAGATACGCTGCCCATTCCTCCTGGCAGTCTGACACGAAGCACCGGAGATATTGCTCCAGGGTCTGGTTAGTCCTTTCCGTCTGACCGTTGGTCTCTGGGTGAAAACCAGAAGAAAAAGACAAATTAATACCCAATCGGGAGCAGAAAGAACGCCAGAAGCGAGAGATGAATTGCACTCCTCTGTCTGAAACAATGTCATCCGGCGCTCCGTGTAATCGAAAGACATGATTCAAGAACAGATCTGCCAATTCTCTGGCCGAGGGCAATCCAGGGAGTGGGATAAAATGGGCCATTTTACTAAAACGGTCCACCACTACCCAGATTACCGTACTTCCAGAGGACCTTGGCAAATCTGTGATGAAATCCATGGAAATGTGAGTCCATGGAGCCTGGGGAATTGGCAGTGGGAGTAAAGTCCCAGAAGGGGCAGACCGGGACGGTTTACATCTGGCACAAACAGTACATGCCTGGATATAGGCCTTAACATCCACGGACATGTTGGGCCACCACACGTGACGTTTAACAAGGGCAAGTGTTTTCTTAACACCCAAATGCCCGGCAGACTTTGAGTCATGAAGCTGTTGGATGACCTTCAATCGAAGGTTAATGGGTACAAACCATCGACCCTCGGGTTTGTCAGGTGGACTCTCTGCCTGTGAAGGCTCAAGAAGAGAGGACAAGTCCTCCATTACTTCTGCGGCCCCCAGGGCAGCAAGAAAACATTTAGTTGGGAGAATGGTTTCTGGCTCAGAGTCCAGGATGGAAGCAACCTCAGGGAAGCAGCGGGACAGGGCATCTGCCTTCACGTTTTTGGAACCTGGTTTATAAGTGAGGCGGAAATTGAAGCGGGTGAAAAACAATGCCCACCGGGCTTGTCGGGAGTTGAGTCTTTTGGCACTCTCTAGGTACTCCAAATTTTTGTGGTCAGTGTAAACCGTGATGGGATGTTCTGCACCCTCTAGCCAATGTCTCCACTCTTGAAAAGCCAATTTTACTCCCAGAAGCTCTCTATTGCCGATATCATAATTACACTCGGCTGGAGAGAGCTTCCGAGAGAAGAAGGCACAGGGATGTAACCTCTCAGGGTCCCCAGAATACTGTGAGAGAACTGCCCCTACACCGACCTCTGAGGCATCGACCTCGAGAACAAAAGGTCTGGAGGTGTCTGGATGAGTAAGAATTGGTGCCGTGCAAAAGGCCTGTTTCAGCGTCTCAAAGGCTCTGACTGCCTCTCTCGTCCACTTAGAAGGATTAGCTCCCTTCTTAGTGAGGTTGGTGAGAGGTACTACTATCGCAGAAAAATTCTTAATAAACTTGCGGTAGAAGTTGGCAAAGCCTAAGAAACGCTGCAACCCCTTAAGATCCTTAGGCTGAGGCCAATCCAAGACAGCAGAAAGTTTGGATGGGTCCATAGCCAATCCCTTTTCTGAGATAATGTACCCCAGGAAAGGCAATTCCTTCACCTCAAACAGACACTTCTCAAGTTTGGCATAGAGGCGGTTCTCCCTCAGCTTCTGGAAAACCTGACACACGTGTCTCCGATGAGAGACCAGATCCGAAGAGTAGATTAGTATGTCATCTAGATAGACAACAACACATCTATCCAAGAAATCTCTGAGAACATCGTTGATGAACTCCTGGAAGACCGCGGGAGCATTACAGAGACCGAAAGGCATTACAAGATACTCGTAATGCCCGTCTCTGGTATTAAATGCGGTCTTCCATTCGTCACCCTCTCTAATGCGAACTAAATTATAAGCACCCCTTAAATCAAGTTTGGTGAAGACTCGGGCCCCTGCCACCTGAGAAAACAGATCATCAATCAGAGGCAGTGGATACCGATTCTTCACCGTAATCCGATTAAGGGTACGATAATCGATGCAAGGTCTCAAGCCTCCATCCTTCTTCTCCACAAAGAAGAATCCAGCTCCAGCAGGGGAAGTGGATGGACGAATGAAATTCTTCTCAAGGTTCTCTTTAACCACTTCAGCCCCCAGTGCTTAAACACCCTGAAAGACCAGGCCACTTTTTACACTTCTGACCTACACTACTTTCACCATTTATTGCTCGGTCATGCAACTTACCACCCAAATGAATTTTACCTCCTTTTCTTCTCACTAATAGAGCTTTCATTTGGTGGTATTTCTTTGCTGCTGACATTTTTACTTTTTTTGTTATTAATCGAAATTTAACGATTTTTTTGCAAAAAAATGACATTTTTCACTTTCAGTTGTCAAATTTTGCAAAAAAAACTACATCCATATATAAATTTTGCTCTAAATTTATTGTTCTACATGTCTTTGATAAAAAAAAAATGTTTGGGTAAAAAAAAAAATGGTTTGGGTAAAAGTTATAGCGTTTACAAACTA
Organism: Bufo bufo; assembly: GCF_905171765.1. Classification (NCBI taxonomy): domain Eukaryota; kingdom Metazoa; phylum Chordata; class Amphibia; order Anura; family Bufonidae; genus Bufo; species Bufo bufo. The sequence continues at coordinate 436,934,999 of NC_053393.1, forward strand.
TGGTACAAAAATGTGAATTTCCGCTTTTTGAAGCAGCTCTGACTTTCTGAGCACCTGTCATGTTTCCTGAGGTTCTACAATGCCCAGACAGTACAAACACCCCACAAATGACCCCATTTCGGAAAGTACACACCCTAAGGTATTCGCTGATGGGCATAGTGAGTTCATAGAACTTTTTATTTTTTGTCACAAGTTAGCGGAAAATGATGATTTTTTTTTTTTTCTTACAAAGTCTCATATTCCACTAACTTGTGACAAAAAATAAAAACTTCCATGAACTCACTATGCCCATCAGCGAATACCTTGGGGTCTCTTCTTTCCAAAATGGGGTCACTTGTGGGGTAGTTATACTGCCCTGGCATTCTAGGGGCCCAAATGTGTGGTAAGGAGTTTGAAATCAAATTCAGTAAAAAATGTGAAATCCGAAAGGTGCTCTTTTGGAATGTGGGCCCCTTTGCCCACCTAGGCTGCAAAAAAGTGTCACACATCTGGTATCCCCGTACTCAGGAGAAGTTGAGGAATGTGTTTTGGGGTGTCTTTTTACATATACCCATGCTGGGTGAGAGAAATATCTTGGTCAAATGCCAACTTTGTATAAAAAAATGGGAAAAGTTGTCTTTTGCCAAGATATTTCTCTCACCCAGTATGGGTATATATAAAATGACACCCCAAAACACATTCCCCACCTTCTCCTGAGTACGGAGATACCAGATGTGTGACACTTTTTTGCAGCCTAGGTGGGCAAAGGGGCCCATATTCCAAAGAGCACCTTTCGGATTTCACAGGTCATTTTTTACAGAATTTGATTTCAAACTCCTTACCACACATTTGGGCCCCTAGAATGCCAGGGCAGTATAACTACCCCACAAGTGACCCCATTTTGGAAAGAAGACACCCCAAGGTATTCCGTGAGGGGCATGGCGAGTTCCTAGAATTTTTTATTTTTTGTCACAAGTTAGTGGAAAATGATGATTTTTTTTTTTTTTTCATACAAAGTCTCATCTTCCACTAACTTGTGACAAAAAATAAAAACTTCCATGAACTCACTATGCCCATCAGCGAATACCTTGGGGTCTCTTCTTTCCAAAATGGGGTCACTTGTGGGGTAGTTATACTGCCCTGGCATTCTAGGGGCCCAAATGTGTGGTAAGGAGTTTGAAATCAAATTCAGTAAAAATTGACCTGTGAAATCCGAAAGGTGCTCTTTGGAATGTGGGCCCCTTTGCCCACCTAGGCTGCAAAAAAGTGTCACACATCTGGTATCCCCGTACTCAGGAGAAGTTGAGGAATGTGTTTTGGGGTGTCTTTTTACATATACCCATGCTGGGTGAGATAAATATCTTGGTCAAATGCCAACTTTGTATAAAAAAATGGGAAAAGTTGTCTTTTGCCAAGATATTTCTCTCACCCAGTATGGGTATATATAAAATGACACCCCAAAACACATTCCCCACCTTCTCCTGAGTACGGAGATACCAGATGTGTGACACTTTTTTGCAGCCTAGGTGGGCAAAGGGGCCCATATTCCAAAGAGCACCTTTCGGATTTCACAGGTCATTTTTTACAGAATTTGATTTCAAACTCCTTACCACACATTTGGGCCCCTAGAATGCCAGGGCAGTATAACTACCCCACAAGTGACCCCATTTTGGAAAGAAGACACCCCAAGGTATTCCGTGAGGGGCATGGCGAGTTCCTAGAATTTTTTATTTTTTGTCACAAGTTAGTGGAAAATGATGGGGTTTTTTTTCATACAAAGTCTCATATTCCACTAACTTGTGACAAAAAATAAAAACTTCCATGAACTCACTATGCCCATCAGCGAATACCTTGGGGTCTCTTCTTTCCAAAATGGGGTCACTTGTGGGGTAGTTATACTGCCCTGGCATTCTAGGGGCCCAAATGTGTGGTAAGGAGTTTGAAATCAAATTCAGTAAAAAATGACCTGTGAAATCCGAAAGGTGCTCTTTGGAATGTGGGCCCCTTTGCCCACCTAGGCTGCAAAAAAGTGTCACACATCTGGTATCCCCGTACTCAGGAGAAGTTGAGGAATGTGTTTTGGGGTGTCTTTTTACATATACCCATGCTGGGTGAGAGAAATATCTTGGTCAAATGCCAACTTTGTATAAAAAAATTGGAAAAGTTGTCTTTTGCCAAGGTATTTCTCTCACCCAGCATGGGTATATGTAAAATGACACCCCAAAACACATTCCCCACCTTCTCCTGAGTACGGAGATACCAGATGTGTGACACTTTTTTGCAGCCTAGGTGGGCAAAGGGGCCCATATTCCAAAGAGCACCTTTCGGATTTCACAGGTCATTTTTTACAGAATTTGATTTCAAACTCCTTACCACACATTTGGGCCCCTAGAATGCCAGGGCAGTATAACTACCCCACAAGTGACCCCATTTTGGAAAGAAGAGGCCCAAGGTATTCGCTGATGGGCATAGTGAGTTCATGGAAATTTTAATTTTTTGTCACAAGTTAGTGGAATATGAGACTTTGTATGAAAAAAAAAAAAAAAAAATCATCATTTTCCACTAACTTGTGACAAAAAATAAAAAATTCGAGGAACTCGCCATGCCCCTCACGGAATACCTTGGGGTGTCTTCTTTCCAAAATGGGGTCACTTGTGGGGTAGTTATACTGCCCTGGCATTTTCCAGGGGCCCTAATGTCTGGTAAGTAGGTAAATGACCTGTGAAATCCGAAAGGTGCTCTTTGGAATGTGGGGCCCTTTGCCCACCTAGGCTGCAAAAAAGTGTCACACATCTGGTATCTCCGTACTCAGGAGAAGGTGGGGAATGTGTTTTGGGGTGTCATTTTACATATACCCATGCTGGGTGAGAGAAATATCTTGTCAAAAGACAACTTTTCCCATTTTTTTTATACTAAGTTGGCATTTGACCAAGATATTTATCTCACCCAGCATGGGTATATGTAAAATGACACCCCAAAACATATTCCCCAACTTCTGCTGAATATGGAGATACCACATGTGTGACACTTTTTTGCAGCCTAGGTGGGCAAAGGTGCCCAAATTCCTTTTAGGAGGGCATTTTTAGACATTTGGATACCAGACTTCTTCTCACGCTTTGGGGCCCCTAAAATGCCAGGGCAGTATAAATACCCCACATGTGACCCCATTTTGGAAAGAAGTTAGCGGAAATTGATTTTTTTGATTTTTTTCTCACAAAGTCTCCCTTTCCGCTAACTTGGGACAAAAATTTCAATCTTTCATGGACTCAATAAACCCCTCAGCGAATACCTTGGGGTGTCTTCTTTCCAAAATGGTGTTATTTGTGGGGTGTTTGTACTGCCCTGGCATTTGAGGGTCTCCGCAATCATTACATGTATGCCCAGCATTAGGAGTTTCTGCTATTCTCCTTATATTGAGCATACGGGTAATGAGATTTTTTTTTTCCGTTCAGCCTCTGGGCTGAAAGAAAAAAATGAACGGCACAGATTTCTTCATTCGCATCGATCAATGTGGATGAAAAAATCTCTGCCAAAAAAAGAAAAAGGAGGGGAAAGGCGTCTGCCAGGACAACATCCATACCCACTTCAGCTCGTATGCCCTGGCAAACCAGATTTCTCCATTCACATCAATCGATGTGGATGAATAAATCATTGCCGGGATTTTTTTTTTTATATATACAAAGTGTTTGCCAAAGTATATGAACACCGCCACCTCCTCAGCTCATATGCCTCGGCAAACGTATCTTTTACTGCAGAGGAGAAATCTCGTCTTGCAGCGCCGCATACACCGACTTGCGTGTAATCTGACAGCAGCGCAATGCTTCTGTCCGAATGCACATCAGTGCTGCAGCTGGCCGATCGGTTGGTCCACCTGAAAGGTAAAAAAAACAAAACAAAAAAGAAAAAACCAGGCCGCAAAGCAATAACTTTATTAACTGTTGAACAGAACATAGAAACTTTTTTTAAACTTTTTTAACTGAACGTTTAACTTTTTTACTTACCGGTATTTTTTTTTTTGTTTAGTTTTTTTTACCTTTATAGAACAAACCTCTCCTTCCCCATGGGACAATGTGCAAAGCGCAAATCGCCCAAAGATGTGGCGAAGTACGTTATGCACTTTATCCCAGGTGAAAGGAGAGGTTTGCAGCAGCTGTGAGTGAATGGGCCCTAATAGCCCTGTGTGCCTGTCCTGGTGAGATGTGATCCCTATGCTAGGTGTACCTGTGTGTGGTACTTCCGGAAACACTCTCCATAGCATAGGGCAGGGTGGTCAGCACAGTCAGGACAGAAATAGCGGGTGTCACGCCTTATTCAACTCCTGCTACAGACACGACATCTTTTTCGGGGTGACGGTTGGGTTGAGGTACCAGGAACGACACTGGGGAAATGTCGCTCGTGTAGACGGCTAACTACACTGGTGGATGGGGCCACGGAACCTCCTGGGTAAAGGAGGTTCTCGATGATCTCTTCCTGGAATTTGAGGAAGGATCCTGTTCTCCCAGCCTTACTGTAGAGAACAAAACTATTGTAGAGCGCCAATTGAATTAAATATACAGACACCTTCTTATACCAGCGTCTGGTTCTGCGGGAAACTAAATACGGAGACAACATCTGGTCATTGAAGTCCACCCCTCCCATGAGCGCATTATAGTCGTGGACACAGAGGGGCTTTTCAATGACACGGGTTGCTCGCTCAATTTGGATTGTCGTGTCTGCGTGAATGGAGGAGAGCATGTAAACGTCACGCTTGTCTCTCCATTTCACCGCGAGCAGTTCTTCGTTACACAAGGCAGCCCTCTGCCCCCTTGCAAGACGGGTGGTTACAAGCCGTTGGGGGAAGCCCACGCGACTAGTTCGCGCGGTGCCACAGGCGCAAATCCGTTCTAGAAACAAATGCCTAAAGAGGGCCACACTTGTGTAGAAATTGTCCACATAAAGATGGTACCCCTTGCCGAATAAGGGTGACACCAAGTCCCAGACTGTCTTCCCACTGCTCCCCAGGTAGTCAGGGCAACCGACCGGCTCCAGGGTCTGATCTTTTCCCTCATAGATCCGAAATTTGTGGGTATAGCCTGTGGCCCTTTCACAGAGCTTATACAATTTGACCCCATACCGGGCACGCTTGCTTGGGATGTATTGTTTGAAGCCAAGGTGCCCGGTAAAATGTATTAGGGACTCGTCTACGCAGATGATTTGCTCAGGGGTATACAAATCTGCAAATTTCAGGTTGAAATGGTCTATGAGGGGCCGAATTTTGTGGAGCCGGTCAAAAGCAGGGTGGCCTCTGGGACGGGAGGTGGTGTTGTCGCTAAAGTGCAGGAAACGCAGGATGGTCTCAAATCGTGTCCTGGACATAGCAGCAGAGAACATGGGCATGTGATGAATTGGGTGCGTTGACCAATATGACCGCAATTCATGCTTTTTTGTCAGGCCCATGTTGAGGAGAAGGCCCAAAAAAATTTTAAGTTCGGAAACTTGGACTGGTTTCCACCGGAAAGGCTGGGCATAATAGCTTCCCGGGTTAGCGGTTATAAATTGTGTGGCATACTGGTTGGTCTCTGCCACGACTAAGTCCAAGAGCTCCGCAGTCAAGAACAGCTCAAAAAATCCCAGGGCCGAACCGATTTGAGCCGTCTCAACCCGAACTCCAGACTGGGCGGTGAAAGGGGGAACTACTGGTGCGGCTGAAGTTGGTGACTGCCAATCAGGATTTGCCAGCACCTCAGGGACTCTAGGGGCTCTACGGGCCTGTCTGTGCGGTGGCTGCGACGGGGTAACTATTGCACGTGCCACCGTACCAGCTTCAACTGCCCTTCTGGTGCTCGCTACTTCACCAGGTTGTACGGCAGTGCTGGTACTAGGTCCAGGAAGGCCTGCGCTGCTGGTGTATGCCTCACCACGTGATCCGGCAGCGACAGCCCCACTCTGCTGCTCTTGAAGCGGATCCTGCGTAACCTGTGGTCTAGCGACATGGGGCCGGGTACGCCTGGTGCTGCCAGGGACCTCCACCTCCTCGTCCGAACTTTGGGTCAGAGAGCCACTGCTTTCCACAGGTTCATATTCTGACCCGCTAGATTCGTCAGATGAGGGTTCCCACTCCTCATCCGACTGGGTCAGAATCCTGTAGGCCTCTTCAGAAGAATACCCCCTGTTTGACATTTTGGACTACTAAATTTAGGGGTATTCCCTGAGACTACCCAAGAAAAAAAGCAAACCTGTCTTACAAAGGGGAGGCTAGCGAAGTACCGGAGGCCGCTGCGGTTGATAAAAAATATCAAAACTGATTTTTTTATCGCCGCAGTGCGTGTAAAATGAATGTGCAGTGATCAAAAAATATATTTTTTTTGTCACTGCGGTGGGGCGGGCGTGGGTGAACGCACGTGTGGGCGACCGATCAGGCCTGATCGGGCAAACACTGCGTTTTGGGTGGAGGGCGAACTAAAGTGACACTAATACTATTATAGATCTGACCGTGATCAGTTTTGATCACTTACAGATACTATAAAAGTACAAATGCTGATTAGCGATACGCTAAACAGCGAATAAAAGTGACTGCGGTGCGGTGGGGTGGGCGCTAACTGACGCTAACTACCTAACCAAGGGGCCTAAACTATCCCTAAAACCTAACAGCCAATACCAGTGAAAAAAAAAAAGTGACAGTTTACACTGATCACTTTTTTTCCTTTCACTAGTGATTGACAGGGGCGATCAAAGGGGTGATCAAAGGGTTAATTGGGGTGCAGGTGGGTGATCTGGGGCTAAGGTGTAGTGTTGGTGCTACTTACAGTTCAGTCTGCTCCTGTGCTGGATCCAACCGACGAAAAGGACCAGCACAGGAGCAGACAAGCCATATAACAGATCATATTTACTAATATGATCTGTTATATGACTTTGGATTGGATTTTTTGAAAATCGCCAGCCTGCCAGCCAATGATCGTTGCTGGCAGGCTGGTGACGAAATACTTCTTTTAATTTTGCCGGCCCGCGATGCGCGGGCCGGCTTTGAGCGAAATCTCGCGTCTCGCGAGATGACGCGTATATGCGTGACTCTGCGCAGCGCTGCCACCTCCGGAACGCAATCCTGCGTTAGGCGGTCCGGAGGTGGTTAATATACTCCCGCTGAGCCTGAACCTCAGGCCCAGTGAGATTATAAAGATGCCCTCGTGGTGGCATGGTACCTGGCAACAGGTCTATAGGACAATCATATGACCTGTGGGGAGGTAACACATCAGCCCCCTGAGGACTGAACACATCTCGGAAATTATGATACTGCTGTGGTAAAGTACTTAATACTTCCATGGAGGCTAGTGACAGGTCGGGACGAATGCACTTAGTAAGGCATTCCGTACTCCACTGACAAATAAGACCCGAGCGCCAGTCCACTACTGGATTATGGAGCCTTAACCAAGGGAGACCCAAAATCACGGGAGTGGATGGCATGTCAAGGACAAAAAGGCTTAAGGTCTCCCGATGATCAGCCCCCACCGTTACCTGTATTCCCGGAGTCATCCACACTGCACGACCATCTTGAAGAGGGGAACCATCAATCGCGGTGACTGACATGGTGGTTTTCGGCTGGATCAACGGGATGCCAAGTCGACGAACCAAGGTTGAGTCCACAAAATTCCCAGCGGCCCCAGAATCGATTAGTGCTGAAAACTCATGGACCTTGTCTTGCCACCGTAAGGATATGGATACCATCACCCGTCTTGGAGGAGGGATAATAGCACCTAGGGGGTTCTCCTCTATGCCCCCTAGGTTCATTCGTTTCCCGCCGGCAGGAGGGGACAGGTTTTAACGAGGTGTCCAGACTTTCCGCAAAATAGGCACAGGCCTTTCTGTTGGCGACGAGCTCGTTCTGCCTGTGTGAGATGGGAGGATCCAACCTCCATTGGCTCTTCGGCCGATTTAAGAGGCCCTGGATGTGGTCGAGAGGATGAAAACCGAGACGACCGTTCCACTCGCCTCTCACGGATTCGCCTGTCGGCATCGATTGCCTGAGAGATAGCCATTTCCAACGAGAAGGGGGTAGGCAAGGCCAAAAGAAGATCCCGGACCGCATCCGAAAGTCCCAAACGGAAGCGATGGCGTAGGGCTGCGTCGCCCCAGGTGGTGAAAGCTGCCCATCGCCTGAATTCTGCAGCGTATTCTTCAGCTGGGCGGCGGCCTTGTTGAATATGCTCAAGATTGGTCTCTGCGGTGCGAGTACGATCCGGGTCATCGTAAATCACAGCCATAGCCTCGAAGAAGGCGTCCACTGACGAAAAAGCTGTATGGTCTTGAGGCAAATTAAATGCCCAACGTTGGGGGTCTCCACGTAGCAGTGACATTACAATCCCAAATCTCTGCCTGAGAGTGCCAGAAGCCATCGGACGCAACTGGAAATAAAGGAGACAGGAGTCCCTGAAGTTTAAGAACTCCTGTCGCTCTCCTGTGAAGGGGTCAGGCAGAGGGATCTTAGGTTCTGTTTGATGCCTTGCGATAGTGATGGGTAGTGCTGAGGCTCCCTGGATAAGCTGCTGAACCTCCTCCATCACAGTTGTCAGTTGCTCTTGGATTTGCGCTGCAGTGGCTGCTGGTATATTTGGGCATCGTTGGAACAGCAGGTTAACGGCTCCCGTTAATTCATTCAGCTGCTGCTGGATATTGTCCATGGCAACTGTTAGTTGGGCCCACTGTTCTGTAATGCAAGGCACCAACAAACAGACCAGTGATGAAAGCAAAAAGGTGTTTATTCACCAGAAACATAAACGTCCAGGACACTTGCTGGTAACAAGGAATAATAACAAAAACCAGGCAAGGAGATTCCAGGAATAGTCCCAACCTGTGCTGAATGATGCTGTGCACTTGGCAGTCGAGTCACTCCAGATCTTGGGTCCGTTGCAAAGGACAAAGTTCCTGGCAGTCTTCAGTCACTAGCAGTTGTGACCTATACCTGGTTGAGGGAAAATAACAGTGGGCACTGATCACCCTGAGAGACCTCCTTTTAAATGCCTGCTGACCAATCCCAGGGTGCCAAGTGTCCACTACCATAGGTGAACAAATTGCCCTGCACCTGAGTACATGGCCTAAGGCAATCACAAGTTGATTAACCCATGGCTGGCTCCCTAATCCACTTTGCTCTTGTGAGTCAGTATATTATGCGCCACTGGTCGACGAAGCGCATAAGAAGCGCGTACTCGCGACCGTGTATCCCTTTGCGAACCTGCCCTCGTGCGTACGCACGGACGCATGATTGACTCAGCGCGAGTATGCGAGCGCGTGGACCCAGATGCGGAAACGGAAGTCGCAGGAGACACCGGAGACAACCCTGGCCGCGGCGTCTTGTCACTCGCCTGGCCACTCTGTCCCCGGGACTCCGACGGTCCCCCCCTCCGATGTCCACGCGAACGCATCCCCGCACTGGTTCGAAAAGGGGTCAGCGCTGGTGCATCAGAGACACGCATAACCTGTCCCGCAACTCCACGAGGACCCCTCTTGGTTCCCCTGGAGTGCAAAGCAGGTGAGGATCTTACAGTCAGAATGGGAAAGAAAGGTGATTTAAGCAATTTTGAGCGTGGCATGGTTGTTGGTGCCAGACGGGCCAGTCTGAGTATTTCACAATCTGCTCAGTTACTGGGATTTTCACGCACAACCATTTCTAGGGTTTACAAAGAATGGTGTGAAAAGGGAAAAACATCCAGTATGCGGCAGTCCTGTGGGCAAAAATGCCTTGTGGATGCTAGAGGTCAGAGGAGAATGGGCCGACTGATTCAAGCTGATAGAAGAGCAACGTTGACTGAAATAACCACTCGTTAAAACCGAGGGATGCAGCAAAGCATTTGTGAAGCCACAACACACAGAACCTTGAGGCGGATGGGCTACAACAGCAGAAGACCCCACCGGGTACCAATCATCTCCACTACAAATAGGAAAAAGAGGCTACAATTTGCACGAGCTCACCAAAATTGGACTGTTGAAGACTGGAAAAATGTTGCCTGGTCTGATGAGTCTCGATTTCTGTTGAGACATTCAAATGGTAGAGTCCGAATTTGGCGTAATCAGAATGAGAACATGTATCCATCCTCTGATGGCTACTTCCAGCAGGATAATGCACCATGTCACAAAGCTCGAATCATTTCAAATTGGTTTCTTGAACATGACAATGAGTTCACTGTACTAAAATGGCCCCCACAGTCACCAGATCTCAACCCAATAGAGCATCTTTGGGATGTGGTGGAACGGGAGCTTGATGCCCTGGATGTGCATCCCTCAAATCTCCATCAACTGCAAGATGCTATCCTATCAATATGGGCCAACATTTCTAAAGAATGCTATCAGCACCTTGTTGAATCAATGCCACGTAGAATTAAGGCAGTTCTGAAGGCAAAAGGGGGTCCAACACCGTATTAGTATGGTGTTCCTAATAATTCTTTAGGTGAGTGTATATGGAAAGGTTAATTATAGAAAACACAGTGCTCTCATGTACAGCCCCAAACCATCTGCAGGGTTTGATGTATTTACCCTGCTTATAATCAGGATATTCTTTGTATAATAAAATGCTACATGTATACATTCTTGTATACTCTCTATATCATTTTCTTACAATTTCAAGAAATTTTGGTTTGCTGTCATTCAATGGGAACTTTCATCATTTACAAAGAACCAAATTGATCTGAGAATTAGACGGCTATTGAAAAGCATAGTACAGCACAGTAAAAACATGGAGAATAGGGACACTTGATGATGACTGTAAAAAGTGCATTTGTGGACAATAAGGGGTTATAGTATAATACTAAACTCAGTAATATAGATATTTATCAACTAAACATACCACCTTTAAAAGGACACCCTTAGCCTAGTTTCACACTAGTGTTACAGACATCCAGAAGGCTATTCTAACAGAGAAGAGCACTCCAGAGTTCTCTGGATCTGGCATAGCCAGAAAATGCTGCCTGCTCGTCGGACTTCACTGACTATAAAGGGATATGGTGGGGATTCAGACACTTCCTGGAATATATGCTGGGATTTGGCCGGACAAAAAACGTAGTGTGCAGCAAATTTTGTCTGGCTGAATCCCAGCATAAATCGCGGAGAGCGGCCAAATCTCCACTTGTTCCTACTATAGTCAATGGGGTACGGCAGACAAGTGGCACTTTTCGGCTATGCAGGATCCAGAGAACTCTGGCAGGCTGTTGGCTCTAATGCTGCTGTGAGACTAGTCTTAATCTTCCTTATGGACCTAAACTAGAAACTGAAAACAGATTTTGTCCAAGAAAAACAGGTGCACAGCATCTTTACTATAGTGAGTCAATGAGTGGAAGGTGTATACACACAAATGTTGTTTGTACGGCACTGCATAGCTTTCATGTGTTGAATTACAGGCACTGCGGGTTACCATGCTTATGGATATCCATTATGGCGCTGCTCATAATAGAGTCTTAGCACAGCCGTGTGCATGAGCTTTTAAATCTTGTCTGGAATTTAAAAAGTTGCTGTAAACCAACTTTAATTTCTATAATAAGAAATTCTGAATTTTACAATATTTACTGTTAGCCAATTCCATTGTTACATGACATTGTCCATCCTGCACACCCAGAGCTTCCACCAATGTCAGGTCTACAGAGCTAAAACTGATTCTTCCAGTGAGACCATGGGAGTGAACTACTAAGTTAAATGAGTGTTCTGTGGGCATTCCTCCTATCCACTTACATTGACTAATGTATGTGTAGTATTAGTGAGGCCCCTCACAGGGCCAGCGCATATGCAGTGAGCATCCTCCTTCATCGAAGCTCCGGAGTGCACTTTGAGGAGTATACTGTAGTATGGCAGGTGTCTTCATTGGATGGGGGGAACCACATCTAGCCATACAAATTAGCTGTGGAGAGTACACAGGACGGATCACTAGACCATTATTATCTAATGTATTTCAATCGATTGGACATTACCTCACCCCCACCCTGATTACTTTCGCAAACTGCATTTAAAAAAAAACATTCTGAATGCTTATTCTATTATTGTTTCTCTATGTGCACGGAAGATCTGGAGTCTCAATCCTCACAGTAGAGAGCAGTTGGGAGCAAAGCTGGAACAGCAGAAGTAGAGGATCGGTGAGGTGAAAGTTTTTTAAACTCATTAATCCCTTGAAAAAAAACTTTCAACTTTTTTTTTACGGGGGGCTCTGCAGTTTGTACATTCAACTGTCTGAATCATTCATAGTATATTCCTGCACCTTCTGTTTATCTCCCTCAGAACTGACAATCATAATATTTCACAATATATTTTTTAAATGCCCTGAGAGAAGCACAGAGACCTTGCCAGGTCTGTCCCTGAGAGACCTGTAAGAACTTAGATAAATGCATTTGCATCTAATATTCTGCATCTCGGCCAGCATTATACTGGACTGAAGAGGTTAACACTTATCATTTGTTAGAATGTGGCATGGGAATCTATATGTAAATAAGACTAAATGCAATTATCATGCAAATGCACTCTTATTAGGCTGATATTGCATTGGCCGGCTGCTGAGTTGTAGAATTGACTACAGTATGAGTACATGTAGACACTGCTTCAGGGTCTCCTCTGAAAAATATTATCAAATATCGAGGTCTATTGGTTTAGAAAATATAATTTGTAATTGTATTGAAAATTGGCTTCACGTCATATCCAAAGAGTTCATGGTCAATGATTCCTACTCTGAATGGTCCCTGGTTATAAGTGGTGTACCCCACGGTTCAGTGCTGGGCCCTCTATTATTTAACTTGTTCATTAATGACATAGAGGATGGGGTTAATATTGTGGTGTTTCTATTTTTGCAGATGACACCAAATTTTGTAATACAGTCCAGTTTATGGAAGATCCAAATAAGTTACAAGCTGACTTGGACAAACTTACTGTTTGCCCCCCCCCCCCCGCCCCCCCTTGGGAAATGTGGTTCAATATAGATAAATTTAAAGTTATGCACTTGGGGGCCCATAATGTGCATGCAGCATATGTCCTAGGGGGAGTAAAACTGGGAGAGTCACTTGTTGAAAAGGATCTGGGTGTATTAGTAGATCATAGACTAAATAACAGCATGCAATGCCAGTCGGATGCCTCTAAGGCCAACACAATTTTGTCTTGTATTAAAAGAGGTATGGACTCACGGGACAGAGATGTGATATTACCACTATACAAAGCTTTGGTACGGCCTCCTCTGGAATATGCGGTTCAATTCTGGGCACCAGTCCAAAAAAAGGATGCCCTGGTATTAGAGAAAGTGCAAAGGAGAGTAACTAAACTCATAAAGGGTCTAAAAGAACTTAGCCATGAGCAAAGATTGAAATAACTGAATTAATTTAAATCTGGGGGGGTGGAGGCATGATAAACCTGTACAAATATATAAACGGACCATACAAAAAATATTGAGGGAAGTTAGTCTGTGTTAAACACTATAAAAACACAAGGGGTCACTCCCTATGTCTGAAGAAAAAAAGATTCAGTCATAAGAGGTGACAAGCATTCTTTACAGTAAGAGCTGTGAATTTCTGGAATAGCCTGCCACAGGAGCTGCTCACGGCAAATAATAATAATAATTTTTATTTATATAGCGCCACCATATTCCACAGCACAGTGTCCATAGGGGTGACACAAAAGGTAGTTGATTGTGATATGTAGTAATTGAGCCATTTTTGTACTGAAAGCAGTGGCGAGTTCAGGTCTGAGGAGTTCGGAGGTAGGGGAGATGTTACTCAGGAAACTGTCAGTTTAGGCTGCAAGATAAGCCTGCCTGAAAATATGTGTTTTTTTTAAGGCATGTTTGACGTTAAGGAAGGTGGGAATTAACCTGATCTTCCCCGGCAGAGCATTCCAAAGAGTAGGTGCAGCCAGTGGCGTGCTAAGGTTGGGGGGGGGGGGAGTCCGCACTGGGTGCCTGTTGTCAGATGGGTGCCAGAGCCTAGAAGCAATGAGCGCTTCCAGCAATACAGATTGTAGCGCTCATTGCTGGAGCTCCTGGAGCTGCTGTTCTGTCACTCATCTCCCCATGCTCTGTCTCTCCTGCACTGAATGATGAAGCAGGGAGACTTCTCGCTGCGCCACCATTCAGCCTGCAGGCACGGATCGCGCTGCCAGCCTATGTGGGAGGAGCCTGCAGCCCAGGAATCTGCCTGAGCTTCTTCCACACAGTGCTGCAGAGCGATCTGTGCCTGCAGGGGAGTGATGGATGTGATCTCCAGGAAAGGGATAAGGTGAGTAGTTACTGTGTTTTTATTTGTTTGTTTGTTTTTAAACAGAGGGGGCACAGAGGGCTTTTCTACCATTGAGGGAGCACAGAGGGCATTTCTGTCATGGATGGGGCACAAAGGGCATTTATACCATGGAGGGGCACAGAGGGCATTTCTACCATGCAGGGGGCCCAGAGGGTATTTCTACTACAAAGAGGGCACAGCGGGCATTATTACTACAAAGGGAGCACCGAGGGCAATACTACTACAAAGGGGGAACAGAGGGCAATACTACTTCAAAGGGGGGCACAGAGGGCAATACTACTTCAAAGGAAGCACAGAGGGCAATACTACTTCAAAGGAAGCACAGAGGGCAATACTATTAAAAAGGGGGCACAGAGGGCAATACTACTTCAAAGGGGGGCACAGAGGGCAATACTACTTCAAAGGAAGCACAGAGGGCAATACTACTACAAAGGGGGCAAAGAGGGCAATACTATTAAAAAGGGGGCACAGAGGGCAATACTACTTCAAGGGGGCACAGAGGGCAATGCTACTACAAAGGGGGCACAGAGGGCAATACTACTACAAAGGGGGCACAAAGGGCAATACTACTTCAAAGGGGGCACAGAGGGCAATACTACTACAAAGGGGGAACAGAGGGCAATACTACTACAAAGGGGGCACATAGGGCAATACTACTACAAAGGGGGCACAGAGGGCAATACTACTTCAAGGGGGCATAGAGGGCAATACTACTACAAAGGGGCAAAAAGGGCATTATTACTATTAGGGGGCACAATGGGCATTACTACTATAAATGGGGTACAATCGGCATTATTACTATGAAGGGGGCAGAATGGTCATTACTACTGTGAAGGGGGCACAATGGGCATTATTACTATGAAGGGGGCACAATGGGCATTACTACTATGAAGGGGCACAGAGAGTATTACTCCTTTGAAGTGGGTGGGCATAAATACTGTGAGGGGGCACAGTGTGAGCATAACTACCATTAGGGGGCACAATATGGGCATAACTACTATGAGGGGGCACATATCTGGACAAAACTATTGTGAAGGTTGTACAACAAGAGCAATACTACTGTGAGGGGGATACAATTTTTTTAAAGTATTCGGGGGGTGCCAGAGAAAGGACCTGCCCTGGGTGCCAACCACTCTAGGCACGCCACTGGGTGCAGCTCGAGAAAAGTCTTGAAGATGGGAGTGAGAGGTACGAATTACGGTATGGAGGATTTTAATCTTAGATGACTAACAGAACGGAGAGCACGCGTCGGGTGCTATATGGAAATTAGGGAGGAGATGTATGGATGTGCAACACTGTGGAGAGCTTTGTGGGTGAGGGTGAGAAGAGATTAAAAAAGGTCAAGAAGAGAATTAGCTTATTAGGCAAGAGTAGACGAGACATTCCAGGAGTTTGGAGATGAAGGGGAGGTTAGAAATAGGTCGGTAGTTAACAGCATAAGTCGGGCCAAGTGATGTTTTTTTTTTAGTAGTGAGGTTATAACAGAATGTTTGAGAAAAGTGAGAAGTTTAAACCTGTATTCTGTGGTGGATGAGCAACCAGTGAAGTGACTAGCACAGGCTAGAAGCATCAGTATAGCGGGTGGACAGATAGATGAGCCTGGATGCAGCATTTAGGACAGACTGAAGGGGAGAGAGTTTAGTGATAGGGAGATCAATTAGTAATGAATTACAATAGTCAAGACAAGAATGAATCAAGGCAATAACAAGAGTTTTGGCTGTTTCCATCGTAAGAAAGGGGCGGATTCTGGAGATATTCTTGAGTTGGAGACGACAAGAGCGAGCAGGTGATTGAGTATGGGGAACAAAGGAATAATCTGAGTCAAACATAACTCCAAGACAGCGGGCATGCTACCCAGGAGTTATGATAGTGCCGCAGACTGAAATTTAAGTATCAAATTTAGGTGGGTTAGTAGATGGGGAAAAGACAAAAAGTTCAGTTTTTGAGAAATTCAGTTTTAGATACAGAGAGGACATGATGTTAGAGACAGCTGCCAGACAATTACTGGTGTTTTGTAGTAAAGCAGGGGTGATGTCAGGTGATGAAGTGTATAGTGGGGTGTCACCATTGGGGGCTGTGTAGAGAGAGAAGAGTAGATGACTTAGGATAGAACCCTGAGGAACCCCAACATCAAGAAGAAAAGGAGAAGAAGCAGAGCCAGCAAATGATACACTAAAGGAGCAGGCAGAGAGATAGGAAGCGAACCAGGAGAGAGCAGTGTCCTTAAGGCCAATTGAGTGGAACATGGTTAGGAGGAGTTTGTGGTCTACCATATCAAATGCTTCAGAGAGACTCAGAAGAATCAGTAGAGAATAGTAGCTGTCAGAAGATCGTAAGACACTCTAGTAAGGGCAGTTTCTGTAGAGTGGAGAGGCGAAAGGCAGATTGTAAGGGGTCAAGAAAAGAATTAGCAGAGAGTTAGCTTATTAAGCAAGAGTAGACGAGACGTTCCAGGAGTTTGGAGATGAAGGGGAGGTTAGAAATAGGTCGGTAGTTAGCAGCATAAGTCGGGTCAAGAGATGATTTTTTAAGTAGTGGGGTTATAACAGAATGTTTTAAAGTGGATGGAAAGATACCAGAAGAGAGAGGATGAATATTGTAGTGAGTGATGATAGCTGGAGAGAGGGACTGAAGAAGGTGTGAGGCAATAGGATCACTGCTGCAGGTTGTGGGTCGAGAAGAAGAGAGAAGCCCGGAAACTTCTTCATCTGCTATAGGGTTAAAAGAGGAGAGAGAGCATGTGGAAGTGCGGGAAGGAGGAGGATTAAAATTGGTTGGGGACTGGGAGATAATTTCCTTCCGGATATTACCAATCTTATCTCTGAAATATGTGGCCATCAGAGCAGAGGTCAGTGACGGGTTCTTAAACTT
This sequence comes from Bufo bufo, assembly GCF_905171765.1. Lineage (NCBI taxonomy): Eukaryota > Metazoa > Chordata > Amphibia > Anura > Bufonidae > Bufo > Bufo bufo. The sequence goes on from NC_053393.1 coordinate 436,952,077, forward strand.
TATGGCTTAGAAGGGAGTGAAAAGTTTCAAAGAGTCTTTTGGGTTATTTGAGAGTGAGGAGATGAGAGAGCTCATGTTGAGGGGCTAATTATATGTTTTAAACATAAATTTATAATAGAGAAAGTCTGCTGATAAGCATTCCGCACATCTGGAGCACCGCTGGAGAAAGCGTGTTTTAGGTGTGTGCCAGGGTTGCTGTGTTCTGTGTCGGGAGGGTCAGACTAATATTGGAGCTGCTTCATCTAGGGTGGTTTTGAAGTTATGGTTGTAATGATTGGTAGCCCGTCTGGACAGGAGAAGGAAGAGATTGGGGTACGAGCTAACTGTAGGGTGTCAGTGAGTTGTTGGCAGTTAAAGGTGTGTAGGTTTCTATAAGTGTGAAAAGTAGGATTGTTGTGAGAAGAGTGAGAGGTCTTAACAGTAAATTAAAGAAGGTTGTGGTCAGAAAGTGGGAAGGATGAATTAATAAAGTTTGAGACTGAGAAAAATACAGTAGATGGCTTCAAAAAAGGTTTAGATGACTGTTTTATTCAAAATAAGATTGAGGCATATGACAATGTATAAAAATCATGTTCTGCCCACCCTGTCCCTTACTTTTGTCTTTTTCCAATCTTAACCACTTTGTAACTATGTAAATAAATGTGTTTATTGTTACAATTTAAAAAAAAGTGCTGCAATGGTAGTCTGCAATCCACCCCCTGCTTGTTTATTAGTGCTGAATACTGTTCTGTTCCTCAGTGTATCCTTACTGGGATCTGTCAGGCGACCACTGCTTGCACAACCACAAAAACAGATGAACCTTTCCGCAGAGATAATTAACCAGAGTGCTTCTATTGTCTATATTTGGACAATAAGAAAAAGGATTACGAGGAACAGTTGCACGAAAAAGTAAACGAATCCTAATAAAATGTGATCTGATTATGATTTGAAGCCAAAACCAGGAGTGGATTGAAGAAAGTGGAGAACTTGTATCTGCCATTAAGGGCTGTTTCACACAAGCGAGTCCATTGCGGGAATCACGCTCCGTGTGTGAGTGTGATCCTCCGCTCTGGACTTGCAGGAGCGCACAACATTATCATGATTTACAATGCTGTGTGCCTCTGCATGGCCTTTTTTCCACAGAATCATAGTGACATAAAGCTGTCATAGAGCGTGATTCCCGCAATGGACTCGCTCGTGTGAAACAGCACTAATACTGCCCATGTCCACAAAGTAGAATTCAATACGAATTTCAGAGAAAATTTGTGCTTCGTGGTAGCGACCGATTTTCCCTGAATGGCGGTAAAAAATAAAAAAATATATACTTACCTCATCCGTTAAGTATCAACGGTCAACGTTATGATGTCATCCCAGGCCGCACGAGTAGATCTTCAATCAAGATGGTGGCGGCCGGCCCTTTGCTAGTAAATGGATGAGGGTCAGTATGATTTTATAAATTTTTTAACATTTTACACTGTATTATTGCTGTCGGATGCCGCGATCAGCTATAAACATGGCATTTGAGGGGTACAATGACGGATGACGAATATTACAATACTTCGCTCACCACTAATGTCCACTTAGACAATGGTTATTAGAAATTACTCTATGAACAGATGAGACAAAAGTGGACATTTTTTGCACAAATGCACAACACTATATTTGGAGGTAAAGGATCACACCAAACCTGATCCCAACTGTGAAGCATGGTGTATCATGTTTTGGTGTTGTTTAGATGCCTCAGATTCTGGAGCCTTGAAATCGTTGAGGGAGTAATGAATTCTACAGGGGAAAAAACATTTTAAAGGAAAATGTAAGGACAGCAATCCATGACAACAAGCAGAAGAGACGCTTATCTGACAGTAAGAGGCGCTTATCCAACAGTAATAAAGAACCTGAAAGCCCACCTTAAGTGGTCAAAACAGACCTCCTCATATGATGTAGTTTTTCTCATAATACTTTTGTTTCACAGATGTAATACATAAAGCTTTTTGTCAGCATAGATACAGACACAGGTTTTACATTATGGTTTGTATAATTATTATAAGGGGGAAATAAAAAGCATTTTCCTGATCTTGAGTATTTAAAATAATCGTATCACATTGCATCGCTTACTCAACTGCTAAGCAGGAACTACGTGATAGACCAGGGGCATTCATAGATCTCATGGAGCTCCATAACAATGCTTTGTATGAGATTTTGGTGAGATTTTGGCTGAATTTAATATATATATTTTTTTAAGTGGGGGAAATGTTTAACAAAAGTTGCACTACGAGTTGCACTACGAGTACCTTAAGATAGGTGTTTTATTAATATAGTGCTCATTCAAAACACCATATTTCTCAATGCATTTACACCAAACAGCTGGTGTAAATACACAGATAAATTTCTCAATCAGCTCCAAATATTCTGCTTGCCAAGAAACAGTATATAAAAAAAACTGCAACTACAGTGCATAAGAATTTGTACAGTTACAACTTAATGCAAGGTAGGTGTAGAAATTCCTCCCCGAGTGGTGGCTGCAGGAAAATGCTGTGGATTTGGAAGAGATGAAGAAATTCAGTGCTGAACCCATGGGTCCCATAGCACTTACTTGTTCTGCCTCCATGGTAGGTACAGTACTGCAGCAGACCAAGCAGTCAAATCTCTGATGTTAGCAAAAAATGCATCCTACTCGTAGCAGTTTTTGGATTTCTTTTTTATGCAGACTGGAAGCTTAAAGGGGTTGTCTCACTTCATTAGCTGTAAGCCATAATAATCATTAATATTAAAAGAAATACAGTAAATGCTTGAAATAGATCACTCTGTGTGTAATGAATCTATACAATATATGAGTTTCACTTTTTGAATTGCATTACTGAAATAAATTAACTTTTCGAAGATATTCTAATTTATCGAGATGCGCCTGTAGATGACCACATAACTAGATCCCTCAAATTACATGATAATGTATTGTTATGTAACTGCCACACTTTTCTGCAACGTTTTTTCCTCTGCAAAATACTTGTGGGTGTATTCTTATAAATTATGAAACAAGATGAAAATGTACTCATTTTTTCATTATTATCTTCTTCAAGCAACATCCCACCAGAATAAATTATTCATGCCCGGTATATTGAATTGACATAGCTGCCTTTCAACAATAAGCATCTGTTCATAAATTCATTTGGACCTTGTAACATATGCATCACAGTTTATGAAGATAACCTACAACATTAAAAATCTATTCATCAATATAGCAGGGACTTGATACAGATGGTGTGTGGCAATTTTACTGACATTGCTGAAATACCTAGTTAACTATGGTAATATGGTAGGAAGGGTCCCTTGACAATAAATAGATTACAAAGTACCCCCTGCCAGGATCCTCAGCAATTAGCTGTTGCTTGTCGGAAACTCTGAAAGCATCATTACAGGGAAAATGATGCATTACACAGTGCCCATTGATATTAATGTATTGTCTGAGTAATACATACCAGATTGGACAAGTCCTCCACAGCGAGAAAAGCTCTTCGTGGCCACTCTCCACTTTCGAAGAAAGATGAGGATTCTGCACACAGGATTCCCAAATAGGATATATGGAAACAAATTTTCTAAACTGGATAACACCTTTGAGGATGAAAAGGTAGAATTTTTATTCCATGCCTGCCAAGGATGGGCAAACAATCAAAAGTATATATGCTGCTCTCCGGCCATCTCTCGATGGCAGGTGTTGGAGGAAATGAATATCGTCCATGTTGGATTTCAATATATTTGATTTTACAGTTCTGCTGGGAGAGAGGTTGCTAGTGTATCGCTGACCCATAGCATGCACACTCAGACAGGGAAGTACACACGTCGCATGGAGCCCATGGTAAAACTTAGCATGGACCCCCACTGCCCCACTAAATTTCCCAGTACGCATAAGTCAAACACTCCCAGGCAATGTGGAACGCGAAGAGTATTCTTCAGATTTCTGACAAATTCATGATTTTAATTAACAAAATGTAATAAACAAAAAAGTCAACCTCCGCCTCACATACTTTATCTGACTTCTAAGTGCTTTATAAAAAAAGCAATAATTTTTAACTCCATGGGGGTCATTTATCATGCTTAAATACGCCTAAACTAGGCATATTTCAGGCGCAGATTGCGACACAATGGTTAATTGTGCCTCAATCTGCGACTTCTTACTTGCTCACGCCAGGTCTAAAAAAGTGGGCACGCCGGTAGGCTGTCTCATTTACAATTTTCTACGCCTGTTTCAGACAGCTCACAGCTCAGAAGCTGGTTACGCCAAAGTTACGTAGAGGCCAGTGCCTCTTTATAACTACTGCAATCCAGCGCCATTGATGGCGCTTTATTAAGACCAGCGTCTAAAATGCCAGTCTTACTAAATGTGCTATCGTATTTCTCAGTGCATTTACACCAGGCAACTGGCATAACTACCGTTTTTTTCGCTTTATAAGACGCACCCGATGATAAGACACACATAGATTTCTGAGGAGGAAAATAAGAAAAATAATTTTTTTAACCAAAAGGTGTGCATTTGGTGGGCTTTGCACTAATGGTGGTCTGTGGATGACATTGTTATGGGGGGGATCTGTGGATGACACTGTTATGGGGGGATCTGTGGATGACACTGTTATGGGGGGGATCTGTGGATGACACTGTTATGGGGGATCTGTTGATGACACTGCTATGGGGGGATCTGTGGATGACACTGTTATGGGGGATCTGTGGATGACACTGTTATGGGGGGATCTGTGGATGACACTGTTATGGGGGGATCTGTGGATCACACTGTTATGGGGTATCTATGGATGACACTGTTATGGGGGATCTGTAGATGATACACAGTTATGCGGAGATCTGTGGAGGACACTGTTATGGAGGATCTGTGGATGACACTGTTATGGGGAGATATGTGGATGACGCACTGTTATGGGGGGATCTGTGGATCACACTGTTATGGGGGATCTGTAGATGATACACAGTTATGGGGAGATCTGTGAAAGACACTGTTATGGGGATCTGTGGATGACACTGTTATGGGGGATCTGTAGATGATACACAGTTATGGGGAGATCTGTGAAGGACACTGTTATGGGGGATCTGTGGATGACACTGTTATGGGGGATCTGTGGATGACACTGTTATGGGGGGGATCTGTGGATGACGCACTGTTATGGGGGGGGTGATGTGTGGATGATACACTGCTATGGGGATGTGTGGGGGACACACATATAGCATCATATGTAATAGGGGTCACTATTCACACAGGGACAGATGATCTTATTCTGGTCACAGTATCATAGTTGTGTAACAGTATATTGTCCCTGTGTGAATAGTGACCACCATTACGCCACCGGGCCCCGCTCACAGCAGTTTTTATATGTAAAATATTTTTATGTAATGCTCCAGCAATGGCTCTGCTTTCTTCTGTAACAGTACCCACTATCAAAGCAGTGGTCCGACCGGCAGCGTAACGTAACTCACTCACTCAGTCAGTCACTCTCCTGCCAGCTTCATTAATGAAGTGGGAGGAGCATGAACGAGTGAGTGACGTCACGCGCTGGCCGGACCACTGCTTTGATAGTGAGTACTGTTACAGAAGAAAGCAGAGCCATTGCTGGAGCATTACATAAAAAGATTTTACATATAAAGACTGCTGTGAGCGGGGCCCGAATGAATGGAGTACAGTCACTGCACCGGGCCCTGCCACGAGTTAAACAGCAGTTGTCGGCCTCCAGCCCCTCCTCGCTGATACATCTCAGGCCGCGCTGTGCAGCATAGCGGCCGGCGATGTATCAGTGTTAGGCATTGTCAGTATCAGTGTCAGACACTCCAAAGTGGTATTGATAAAAACTACAGATTACGCTGCAAAAAATGAGCCCCCACTCAGCAACGTAGACATAACTATAAAAACATTATAGCGGTCAAAATATGGCGATGAAAAGAAACTTTCAAAAGTTTTTATTTTTTTCTCCAGTATTAAAACAAAAGAAAAACTACATAAATGTATTTTCTCTGTAAGCATGCTGACCCAGAGAATGAAGATAACAAGTCAGTTTTATCACATAGGGACACCGTAAAAAGAAAACCTATAACTGGGGAGGAATTGTGTTTTTTTCCAATTCCACCCCATTTGGATTTTTTTTTTTCAGTTTCCCACTACATTGTATGCAATATTAAATGGTGCCATTAGAAAGTACAGCTTGTCCCACAAAAAAACAAGCCCTAGCATGGTTATTAGAGATGAGCGAATTTCATATTTTGAAATTCGTTCACGCTTCGTTTGGTGGTAAAAGCAGAATTGTGTTATGGATTCCGTTACCACAGACCATAACGCAATTCTATGACGGAATGCATAACGTAATGCCTTTAGAGGCATTGCGTTATTCATTCCGTCATAACAGAAGTCTATGGGCTGCAAAACGGATCCGTCCCGTTTCCATTATGCAGGGGAGTCCTCTTCTGCATAACGGAAATGGAACGGATCTGTCATGCAACCCATAGACTTCTATTATGACGGAATGAATAACGGATTGCCTCTAAAGGCATTACTTTATGCATTCCGTCATAGAATTGCGTTATGGTCTGTGGTTACGGAATTTATAACGCAATTCTGCTTTTACCAGTAAACAAATCGCAAATGAATTTCATAAGCAGAAATTCGCTCATCTCTAATAACTATGTAAGCAAAAAAAAAAACTATGGCTCCGGGAAGGCAGGGATTTAAAAAACGAAAACACAAAAACGGAAATGGACGGTCCTGAAAGGGTTAAGCTACTCCAGATTACTTTTTTACCGGTAATAATTCCTATTGCCTACTATGTTACAAAGCTAGGTAATACCAGAATAAAACTATTTTGAAAAACAAGTGTTTTCTAATGTTAATTATATTTCTAGCTAAATTAGAGAAATTACAGATTATGGTTAAATAAACTGTAATTAGTTGTAAATTTACACTTGGAGAGAATGCTAAAACACAAATAAACTACAGCAAGAGGTATGCAATTAATTTATATTATTATAAATCATTTACCTTGTGCTGTTCATTGTAAAATGCCTGTGGAGATAATGGAAGCTTTTGTTCCTTACTAAAGGCTCTTTTACATGAGCCGATGCACAGGCAATTATCGTGAACAGACTGTTCATTTCTGATCATTCCTTGATCATAGAGCCAAGGTGATGGCAGCATTTACATGCAGCAACTATTCCCTCAGTATGGGGTCTCATAATAGATACTGCCATTGCTCATCTGTCCCCATACAGATCCAGTTTGTGCCAGCAACACATTCCTATTTACACAGGGCGATGTGCTGCCGACAAATGATGATCTTACGTGCCGCATAAACTATGCAATCATGGACAAATGAGCGTTTGTTCACCCGCTGGTGATCTGCAGCACCACTTTAGAAGGGGAAATTATAAGGAACAAACATTCACATGAATGCTTTTTCCCGATAATTGCCCCATCCTTGGTCCATGTGAAAGGGCCTTTACACTACATAATAGTCTTATCAAATATCACTTTCAACCTAGAGCAAAATAAATTCAGATTGAAAAAAGTGCCCTATAACGCTTCCTTGTGCATATTACAGCTTTTGGGTTCAGAGAAAAAAGTAGATTCTGGATCTCCCTGAACATATACAAACTGGACAAACCCCATTATTTTAGTATAAACCATTTTCTGTTTCCCATTACTCTCCTAAGATTTCATTTGGTCTGTTCTAATTAATTATTAAAGGGGTTTTCTGTTTTATGACCTATGCTCAGGATAGGCTTACCAAGAATAGGACTGAGCTGCGCTTAGGCCATGTGACCCATGAATGTGACTTCACTGGCCTAGGGTAAGCTGGGAGAAGGCCGTGGTGTTACCTACAGTACTCGTGCCTTTTCAAACAGGTAATCAGTGGAAGTCTCGGGTGTTGGATCCCCACCGATCAGATAAGGATGACTTATTCTGAGGATTGGTCACCTGTATAAAACAGTCGGAAAAACTCTTAAAAGGGGTTGTCCAGGTTCAGCTCTGAACCTGGACATATCATCCTTCTTCCCCCACTCAGCCCCCCTGATATGAGCATCGGAGCATTTCATGCTCCGATGCTCTCCCTTGCCCTGCACTGTATATCGCAGTGTAAGGGCTAAAGAAAAAGCCCATGAAGTGCCCCGATGCTCATGCTTCTAATGTACATGTATATCATGATTAGAAGGGGATATATATTTTATCTTTATTTATTTATTTAATTTAGGCAATTGTTCAATTGTTTTTCAGGTTAGCCCTGTATTTGGTTATCACATTCAGAAACAGAATGGAGCTCATTGTGTATATCCCCCCAGCCTTGTCTACATTAATGTATCTCACTTCGGAATTACTATGTATACCTTCTGTGGATTCTAGCTCTTACACTCTGCTTCTAATTGTGACAGCATTTGTGAGCTGTCTATTATCAGGAGCAAAAAGTTCCTGATAATGCACCTAAATGCTGTAAGAGCAACTATGGACCAAGCCTATGGTATGGCTATGGTTCATGTTCAAAGAGTTAAGCCTATGGTATGGCTATGGTTCATGTTCAAAGAGCTAAGCCTATGGTATGGCTGGAGCTCAATAAAAATGTAGGAGAAGGGGATGAAGGCATTGGAAAAAGTACCCCACTCCTACAGGAACAGGGGCCCAATGTTATCCACGAGCTGTTTGAACATGAACCATAGCCATACCATAGGCTTGGCCCATAGTTGCTCTTACAGCATTTAAGTGCATTATCAGGAACTTTTTGTTTTGCACCATTGCTCATTAGTACTTTTTTCTATATCACACCCAGCTACCTTTTGTTTTCCCTGATGAGTCTTAGATAAGCAAAACATGCATGTAGGGAATCTTTTTGGATAGGGTGAACTAGGGCCAGTTATTCAGGGAGAGGTTCCGGACGAGGTTGCCCTTGTCAGGGTGGGTGCTCTGTTGTTAGGTTATCAGGGCCAGTGCAGCACCCCCACTTCAGGGCAATATCAGGGACTTGTAGCCCCAATCCACATCTTGTTTTGCTACCACACCCTTCCTTCTCTGTATGGACATTCTCATCCTGCCTATTGAGAAAAAAGTATTGGCATTTATCACCAACTAAGTGGTAGGACAAATGGTTTTTACTTAACTGCTGCCATGCACTATTACCCTTATCACTTGACAATCTTTTGTCTTTATGTTATTATTTTGGATAGAAGCTTATTTTTGTTTTTTTATCTGTTATCTTGGGCCATCTATTTTATATGATAACATTATTAAAAGTTATATATTATATACTAAACTAATTTTGGATCACTCTCCAGTCCACTTTGTCTGAATACTAGTGATCTATAGAACAACCATCCCCTTTTCTTTTCCTTTTTTGAACATCCAGTTATATATCTATTAATGACCTCACGTGAGTGATAACACTGCAAAGCTTGGGTTCTATGACTGTAACACAAAGACACTTATTCTAGATCCCTCTAAAAGCTGAACTGTGAATTTGACATGTCCCCATGGGTTTGGTCTATTAAAGATGTGGCATTTAAGGCGTCTGATAAAATAACAATACACTTTTACAGCATAGCTATTAGAACTTATGTAAAATGCCCTCTATTGTCCTATTTTTATTCCATTCATTCCATTGTCTACAAAAATGTTAAGTTCTTATTAATGTGTACTGCTTATTTTTTTAAAGACATGTAAAATTACTAGGTGTGATAGTAGGTGAATAGGGGTGAAAACTTTGCATTGTAAAACTATATATATATGTGTGTGTGTGTGTGTGTATATATATATATATATATATATATATATATATGTAGCGAGGCAAAAGTCTGGACACAGACTTTGAACTGGTGTAATTTGCAGAAAATTGACATCCAATGTCTAAAAGTATTAATTGTGAGGGAAGCTGTATTATTTGGTGGAGGAAACATTTTTGGCTGCCATATTGAATTCAGCTCATTTTTCCAGTGGGAAGAGGATCATGTGATATATCAATATTAGCTAGAAATGACTGTAGTTAAGCGGTCAGTTTCCTAATGTTCTCATGAAGTTTTCTATGTTTGCACCATTTTGCTCGATCCACGTGGTTTAACATTTAATCCAGTCTTGGTGAGCACGTTGAAGAACCGCAGGTAATACTTCTTCGCAGCATTGTAGCATTCACTAATTCAGAAGAGCCATACTGCGAAATGGCAAAACACTGTTAACCCTTCCACCCCTGGAGTTGTTCTTTTTTGCGTTTTCGTTTTGCGCTCCCTGCCTTCCCAGAACCATAACTTTTTAATTTGTATGTTCACATAGCCATATGAAGGCTTGTTTTTTGCGGGACAAGTTGTACTTTCCAATGCAATGTAGTGGGAAGCGGTAAAAAAATTCCAAATGGGGTGAAATTGCAAAAAAAAAAAAGCTATTCCACCACAGTGTTAAGAGTTTTTTTATTTATGAACAGGTCAGTTCGAATCCGGCGATTCCTTATATGTATAGTTTTTCTTGTGTTTTGATGTTTTAGTGATAAAAAAATTAAAAAGTGGGAAAAAAATCTGTTTTATTTTTTTGTCGCCATATTTTGACCCCTATAACTTTTTTGTAATTATGTGTACGGAGCTGTATGGGGGGAATTCATTTTTTGCGGGGCGATCTGAACTTTTCATTTATACCATTCTGGGGTATGTAGAAAATGAAGCAACCAAAAATGCTGAATCGGCCATTTGGACGCTTTTTCTGTTTTGCTGTTTGCCGTATGGGGAATATAATTTTATATTTTTATACTATGGGTGTTTTCACACATCGCGACAGCATGATATGTATTTTTTGTTTTTTTAGTTCTTTTATTTTTATTTTGGGAAAAGGGGGGTGATTTGAATTTTAAAAAAATTTGATTTATTTTTTTAAACTTTTTTTTTTTACACTGTTTTATAGTTCCTGTAGGGAACTACGACAATCAATCATCTGATTGCTATCATCATAGACTCCAATGCACTTGCATTGGAATCTATGATGACTTTACTACTTTGCTATGGAGTCCTATTACAGGCAAAGGCTCCATAGGAAATACTATGCAGCAGCCTCCTGTCATTCACAAATACAGGGGCTGCTGCACACAAGCTCCGGCTCCTCTAATCACCACACGGGGAAGCCAGAGCATAACCGAAAGCGCACGCTCTCAGCGTTCTCAGCTTGCTCAGATGTCGTGGTCAGGATTGACCACGGCATCTGAGGGGTTAAATGTCCGCGATCGGCATTACTGCCGGTTGCGAACATGAGCCGCGGGTGTTTGCTATAAGAATCAGGCGGCCACCAGCGGCTATGGCGCCCGTAGCGCACGCAATTGGGCGCCATGTTTAAAGACGGGACATGTACGTCATCAGCCATGAAGGGGTTAAAGATCTGTGTTTGGTTTGTTTATTGCCCTCCGTGCGTCATCCGTATTCCACGAACACTGCTAGGCTGAGAATTAGTTTAATAAACAACTCTTATAAATGCTCAGTGAAAACCACAGACTAAACACAGATGGTACCAGTGGTCAGTGGACCCATAAACTATATACAAAATAGCACAAAATAGGTCCATGGAAACCCACTGATATGTGAATACTGTGGGGTTTCGTTCTGGTAGACAGGATTAGCGGACGCAGTATAGAGGCAACAACAAGTTCTTTGGATCAAACAGTTCAGTGTTTTATTCACACTTTAGGCAAGTGACAAAACAAGCAGTCATAATCAAACAAAAAGTCACCTTGCGGAGTTGGTGGTAATTCACACCATGCGGCAATTCTGCCTCAAAGAGTCCTTGACCATAGCAGCACCAACCTGTTTTCACGCCAAACAGGTAGCAAGCCTTCATCCAGACACAAGGCTCCCAGATCCCAACACAGAGACCCAGCTTTTGAGCCCAGCTGCCTATTTAAGGACAGCCAGGTGCTGCCAAAACCTGGACCCGCACTTAATATCTGTTCCGGTATTTGACCTCACCTGGCTGTAAATCAGCCCAGCAGCACATGCTGGGAGGAAAATACCTATTTCCCAGACAAAACCTTTCACTATGTCACATACCCACCCCCCCTTTGTTCAACCCTGAGGGGGTGAACACACACCAGACAGTGTACCTGGGACAGGCCATCCACGTTTCCCTGTAACCGGCCTTCCCTGTGTTCCACTGAAAACTTTAAGTTTTGTAGGGAGAGAAACCATTGGGTGACCCGGGCGTTTCTGTCCTTGGCCTGGCTCATCCACTTGAGAGGGGAGTGGTCAGTCACCAGGCAGAATTTTTTCCCCAATAAATAATAGCGGGAGATTCTAGTGCCCACTTGATAGCCAGGCACTCTCTCTCCACTATACTATACCGGGTCTCAGCTGGGGTGATCTTACGACTGAGGAAGACAACGGGATGCTCCTCCCTGTTGACTTCCTGAGACAGTACAGCACCGAGGCCTACTTCGGAGGCTTCGGTCTGTACTATAAACTCCCCTTTTCAGTCGGGCGTCACCAAAACCGGGGACCCGCACAGGGCTGGCTTCAATGCGGAGAAAGCCTCTTCCGCCCGATCATCCCAGCGAACCATCATTGACTTGAGTCCTGTCAAGGGTGAGGCTAGAGTAGCAAAGTGAACAAACCTCATGTAAAAGCCCACCATTCCCAGGAATTACTTTATTTGTCAAGTGGTGACAGGTCAGGGCCAATTCCGTATGTCCTCTATTTTGTTCACTTGGGGTTTGATGGTTCCACGTCCAATGACATACCACAGGTACTTAGTCTCTTCTAACCCTATCACACATTTTTTTGGGTTAGCGGTTAGGCCAGCTTTCCAAAGGGAGTCCACTACAGCCTGCACTTTGGGTAGGTGACTTTCCCAGTCGGTACTGTGGATGACAATATCATCCAGGTAAGCCGAAGCGTACCAACGATGTGGACGGCACCATGCAGACCAAAGGGTAAGATCTTATATTGATACAGCCCCTCAGGCGTGATGAAGGCAGTTTTCTCTTTGGCAGCCTCCTTTAAGGGCACCTGCCAGTACCATTTCGTGAGGTCCAAAACAGAAAAATACCGGGTTTGTCATAACCTCTCGATGAGCTCATCCACCCGGGGCATGGAATACGCATCGAATTTGGAAACCTCGTTAGGTTTTCGAAAGTCGTTACAAAACTGCGACATCCCGTCCGGCTTGGGTATCAATACTATAGGACTGACCCACTCACTTTTTGACTCCTTAATGATGTCTTGCTGCAACATTAGCTGCATCTCCTCCAATATGGCTTGTCGCCGAACCTCGGGTACCCTGTATGGTTTTAATCGGACTTTTGCCTGAGGCAAATGTCATGCTGGATTATGGAAGTGCGTCCAGGGAGGTCCGAGAACACATCCGTGAGTCTGTTTAGAGGAGAGGCTGTCAGCAATTTTTACTGTGGCATCTGCCTCTCTTGCATCAGACAGAGGGGCCGGTACCTTTTCTAGAAAACCCGGCCGCGGGCTGTCTTCTGTACCAATTTCCCTATCTTTCCACGGTTTGAGTAAATTCACATGGTAAACCTGCTCCGGCTTTTGCCGCCCTGGCTGGTGTACCTTGTAGTTTACATCTCCAATTTTCTTGAGTACCTCGTAGGGTCCCTGCCACCTAGCCAGGAACTTACTGTCCACTCGGCACCAGAACCAAAACCCGATCACCTGGGTTAAAGATCTGGACCCGAGCCTGCTGATTATTTACCCGACTCTGGGTTTGCTGAGCTGCCTCCATATGCTCCCTAACAAGAGGCAACACTGTCTCTATCCGATCTTGCATCTGGGTAATGTACTCAATGACACTTTTATGTGGAGTGGGTTGTTGTTCCCATGCCTCTTTGGCCACGTCCAAGAGACCGCGAGGGTCTCTGCCATATAGCAGTTCGAAGGGAGATAACCCAGTAGAGGACTGGGGTACCTCTCGCACTGCAAACATGATAGGGCAGAAGGAGGTCCCAGTCCTTCCCATCTTTAGCCACCACCCTTTTCAACATATTTTTTAATGTTTGGTTAAACCTTTCTACCAGACCGTCTGTTTGCGGATGGTAAACGGACGTCCGTAGCTGTTTTATGTGCAGCAACTTACAGAGTTCCCTTATCACCTTGGACATAAAAGGGGTCCCTTGGTCGGTCAGAACCTTTTTAGGTAGTCCTACTCGGGAAAACATCTCCATTAATTCCTTAGCTATGAGTTTGGCTGAGGTATGTCCCTGTGGCACCGCCTCCGGGTACCAATTGGCGTAGTCTAGAATGACTAAGATGTGTTGATGCCCTCTGGCGGACTTCGGTATCAGGCCTATGAGATCCATAGCTATTCGGTCAAATGGTACTTCGATAATCGGGAGAGGTACTAGGGGACTACGGAAATGTGGCTGGGGGCTAGTTATCTGGCAGGTCGGGCAAGATTTACAAAACTCTTCCACTTCTTTGAATATGCTGGGCCAGTAAAACCTCTGTAGAATACAATCCTGAGTTTTCTGCAGCCCCAGGTGACCCCCGAGAACATGTTGGTGGGCTAGATCTAACACAAGCTTGCGATAAGCCTTGGGGACCACCAACTGTTCAATAGGCTCACCCCATAGTTGGTTTACCCGATACAACATATTCTGATGAACCACAAAACGGGGAAACACTGACTCTGCCTCAGGTTGTTGTGGTTCACCATCTACTATTAACACATTTTCCCAGGCGTGCTATAGGGTTGGGTCCCGATGTTTGGCAGTACAAAAATTATCCCCGGAGACATTGAGGTCTGCCAATTCAGAACCCGGCAGCAAGTCCTCCATGTCTCCCACCATCACATTTAGCGGGGATGTCTCCCCCTCTTCCATCGAAGTGGCAGTCACCCCTACCGCTGGCCCTTCAGTCTCAGGTTCCTAGGGTTCTGGTCTCCCCTTGGAGCCAGGCCACTCTGCTAGGGTTACCCCTGTCTCATGGGTATCAGTCACTCTCATAGCAGGCCACAGTGCCGGGAAGCCTGGGAAGTCTCTCCCTATTGTGAGTTCATAATGTAGATTTGTGGAAACAGCCAACTCATGGGTCCATCTACCGGCCACCGTAGTTAGAGACACCAGCGAGGTGGGGTAGTCTTTTAGGTCTCCGTGGATGCACATCACCCCAACTTTCCGGCCAGTATACTCAGGGGACTGCACTAGGGTAGCCCTTACTAGGGTCACCAGACTCCCTGTGTCAAGCAGAGCCTCCGCCGGAGTGTCTCCCACTTCCACCTGGCACAAATGATCTAGAGACTCTGGGGTACCTGTTGTACACAGCCTCCTGGCATATAGCGACTGACGGTAGCCATAGTTAATGTCCATGGGCTCAACCCGATGGTGATAGTCAGCCCTTACATGGCTAGGCTCCTGACATCGCCAGCCAGGTCCGCCGTGGGTACATCCCGGGCAGGTTTTATCGGCTCAAATCTCCGGGCCTGGGGTGGAGATTTCCATCTCATACCTGCATTCTCCACCAATTGTGGAGTTTCGCTCTGGTAGACAGTATTAGCGGACGCAGTATAGAGGCAACAACAAGTTCTTTGGATCAAACAGTTCAGTGTTTTATTCACACTTTAGGCAAGTGACAAAACAAGCAGTCATAATCAAACAAAAAGTCATCTTGCGGTGTTGGTGGTAATTCACACCATGCGGCAATTCTGCCTCAAAGAGTCCTTGACCATAGCAGCACCAACCTGCTTTCACGCCAAACAGGTAGCAAGCCTTCATCCATACACAAGGCTCCCAGATCCCAACACAGAGACCCAGCTTTTGAGCCCAGCTGTCCATTTAAGGACAGCCAGGTGCTGCCAAAACACGGACCGGCACTTAATATCCGGTCCGGTATTTGACCTTAAGTGGCTGTAAATCAGCCCAGCAGCACATGGTGGGAGAAAAATACCTGTTTTCCCAGACAAAACCTCTCACTGTGTCACAATACTCACATTAAAGTTAGTGTTGTCTTTGATATACTGATGTGTCAAAGAGGCCTACGGAGGTGGAGTTCTGGGTTTTCCTTTTATTTTAATTTTTTTGTACATGTCCTTTATTTCTACTGTTTGTGCTCCTTTAAAGGTGCCATGTTGTCTGTCGTAAGCTGAAGATTTATTTGTTTGTGTGGCAAGACAATTATCCAAAGTGCAAATGTCCACATCTAAATGGTGAAGAGGAATAGTGATGAGCGGCAGGGGCAATATTCGAATTCGCAATATTTTGCGAATATTTTGTAGAATATTCGTCATATAATCGTGAATTTGCGAATTTGAGATTATATTCTTGATTGCGAAAATCGGCAATGTATTATTCGTGTAATGTGCGCGAAATACCGGCATGGGGTAGGCAACTTTTTTATTGGTTGCTAGGGATGTTGCAAAGCTGTGACAAAGCCTTCTCATTGGCCCACAAGCTAGAAGGGATGATCACCTGATATGTACTGTGTTAAAAAAAAGAAAAAGAACGAATATTCATCATTCATTACGAACACTATATTCTAAATATTAGCAAATTCTCGAAATGCTGATATTCGCGAAAAAAATTTGCTTTTCCAATATTCGCGCACAACACTAAAGAGGAACTAAATGACCAAACAGAATTGTACCGACATACTGTAAAATGTACAGTTTATTGGCAAATTCCCTCCCATATGTTTCAATTAAATGAGATTTGCAAAATGTGCTGAACATGACATGAAAACGGATTTTGAGCCATGGGAAACATTTTCTGGTTATGGTAGATTAGATTTTGTACTAATGGTGACAGGCAGGGGCATCGTTAGGTCAAAACATTTGGGGCTGGAGCCCCGGATGTTTTGTCCAGTGCCCCGAATGCAGGGCCGGCGGGGGCGCAATAGAAGTCACAGCACTCTCCGCTCTGACTCTCATGCGCTACTCTATAAACTGTAATCCGTATCCTGCAGTAACTTTAAATCAGCGCTCATCTCTTTACTATCTTACACTCAGCTCCGGTAACAGGCAGTGCGGGCGGCGCTCACTCACTGACGTCACGCGCCTGCTCCTCCCACTAGGCGGCGCAGGCGCGTGACGTCAGTGAGTTAGCGCTGCCGTCCGCACTGCCTGCTACTGTCTGGAGCTGAGTGCAAGGTAGTAAAGAGATGAGCGCTGATTTAAAGTTAAAGTTACTGCAGGATAGGGATTACAGTTTATAAATGTATACTCCTGTGAGCGGCGGGGAGGGGGATCTGTGGATGACACTGTTATGATCTGTGGGGTTGCCCAGACGGCTAGGCCCTTCACTGTAGTTATTTACCCCATTCAGCAGACTCCCTTTCACTGAAGGGGGGAATGCTGAAAGGGGTTAATAACTACTGTGAAGCCCCCCCCCCCCCCCGTGTTGATGAGGGCGTGGCTTCATGGGGTGGGGATGTGGCTTCATGTGGGCTTGATCGCCCGGATGTCTTCAGACCCTAGCAATGCCCCTGGTGACAGGGATGTTCTAGCAATGCTGAAACTATTAATGGAACATATGAGTGTTGACAGGAGCCATCAAAGCACATGCTCTTAGGTTAGGACTTAGGACCATATACGAGGCAACGAGGCACTATATAATCTATAGTCATCATTAGATTAATAAACTTTTCCATTTTACACATACCTGAATTTTTTTTTACTGGGTTATTGCTAAGAGGTTGAAAAATCATATTAAATTTAGATTTGATCATAACAGAAAAGTGTGTGCCTAGGTTCACATGTTCAGGATTTTTAATGCAGTTTTTATAGCTAAAACCAAGAGTGGATTCCAAAAAAGAGGTGAGGTATTATCTGTCCTTAAGTTAGGTTGTGCTGCTCTCCAACATGGCTGCTGCAGCTCTCACTCTGAGGTGAACTGGGATTCAGAAATTGTTACATGGTCCATGGCTTCCCCTGGAAAGGGGAGGTTGAGCGAGCTGCAAATGTTAAGCGTGGGTTTGCCAGGTAGAATCCCACCATCAAAATTATTTTCTCACAGATGCGCCATATCTGAATGTTCTAAAGTGAGAAACTTTGCGCAGATGGCCTTTCGCTCCTCTTTGATTAGAGAGCATGATAAATATTATAAGTATACCTGACATTTGGGCCCTTATTGCCCCAGATATAGACCTTGCTCTGCTGTCTATTGTTGGAACATAATTTCCTATTGACATTACTGACCAGGCACTTAACATTGTTCAATTAAAGTATGAGACGCAGTAGGTCCGCTACTGTTTATGCTGGTAAAGGTAGAACAGGAAGGTAAGGTATTTGCAGAATTGAAGAGGTCCATTAAAACTAGGATTCACATAGGCTATCCAGAAAACCAATCTCAAAAATATACAATTTGTGAAAAGGAGCCTCAACAAAGCCAACTACTTACAAAAATCATATTCAGGTAAGCCTAGAATTATCTATTGCTTCTTATCATTACATACATTTATGGAAAAAAATTCCACAGTCCATTGGGTCCTAAATATGATGAGAACCGGGCTTACATTACCACTGAAGGTGTTTCCTTTCTAGACAAAAAAAAACATGTTTTCATACAAAACAATGTCTAGACACAGTATTAGAAACTGCCTTAACTCAAGGGAAAATATTCAGAACAGACGGAAGTAAAAAGGATTGGATAATTGTTCAAAAACTAGAATGAGTCCGTTAGACCAGTATTAAATGTAAAGGCTCTAAACAAATTCTTAAAGACAAAGAGGTTTGGCATGGAAGCAGGATGGATTTACATTTTTTTTCTCCAAAAAGACATGTATCTAATAAAGATAGCTATAAAAGACACCTTCCATGAAACATATGTGACTCAAAAGCACAGGCATCTACTGCAATTCAAATGGAGAGGAGACATCTACCACTGGAATGTTATGGTGTTTGGCCTCTCCACTGCCCCCTACACTTTTACATGTGTAATGAAGGTTCAAAGTTCTCACTTGAGAACATCAGGGATAACATGTATCATTTATTTAGACAATCTAGTTTTTCACACAGATTTAAATACACTATTAACCCAAAAAGAACAAATACTGAAACTGTTTGCGGAAGCAGGATTTTGCATAAACAGAAAAAATCCATACTATTCCCTACACAGTGGTCCAAACAATATAGATTTATTGAACACGTCTAAAATAGGCAGTCAAAAATATTATTTAAATTAGCACACCATAAAACATATCATAAAAAACAAGTACAACATACAATCAATCGAGCAATGTCAATGTGTATAAAACAGGGGGGAGGTTTCAAATAAAATGTCCAATACCTCTAAGAACGCAGGTAAACGTTATAAGCAGATTAGAAGTCCTAAATTTGCGAATTGTAGGAACTTTAGATTTTTTCTATTAAATAATCGTAGGAACTTTCGATTTTTTCTATTAAATAATCGTATGGTCTTAGGCAGTCTCAATAAAACCATTTAGTGGCGTCCCACATTTTTTCAAATGGTATTAAAATCAGCACAGGAAACAATGTTCAACGAATAAATACTTAGCTTTGTCTATAGAAGCTTATTCGCGGCCTTCTGTTGATCAGCACTGTAGCAGTAGTCGAGTATTCAACTGTAAAATATCGAACTTGATCTTCGGCGTTCAACGTGTTGTAGCTTTCGAACACAGATTCGATAGTTAACTTTAGTAATCGAGTCACGCACATTAAATGGACCTTTTTTCGGGTACAGCAAGATTGGGTGCTTGCCTATTCCTCGATCCTGTAGGCGTTCCTCTCCAAGTGTTGTGTCTTTCGGGTAATTGCCATCCGTGCGATTTAATCTTTTTTTCTTTCTTTTTTTTCCAAAGTAAAGTCCAGTGTTGCTTTACTCCTTCCTCAGAGTGTTGCTTTACTCCTTCCTCAGTGGTAATGCTTGCATGGGGTGTTAGCTGCCTTTTATATCCCTCCTTCCTGGGTTCCTCACAAAGAATGGACAGGATTTCGGTTGAAAACGCTAATAAACGGAGTTGCGGTTTTGATGCGTTTTTACTGCGTTTTTTTGGGGGGGTCAATGCGTTTTTTGGGTATATAGCTTCCTGTTAGCCCGGACATCATACCTAATAAGTCACTTTTTATTTTAAACATTGCTTTCACTAAATAATAAAAGATTTAAATTACATTTTTTTATAATATTGATTTAAAAAACTTAAATAACAATACAAATGCATATAGAACTATCAGATACATTAAGTCAAATACCAGTATAAATACATATGGGACCATAGAACATATTTCAATCCTTCATAATAATTGGCTTCCCCCGTGTTGACTCAGAGTGTCTATGGTCTATGGGTGAGGGCCCTCCATCGAGGCCGAACCCCCGCGTTAATAGACCACACGGGGGTATCGCATCAATGGGGGGCACCCACCCACAATTCAAAGGAAGCCAAAAATTGGTCAGCATTGAATCCATTAGGTAACATACTTCCAAATTCAAATATACGTCTAGATTCTGCCCTTGACATCCTGGCAATATGGTCACCACCCCTCCAATGTCGATCGATTTGTTCCAATGCTACGAGTGTTAAGCCCTTCGGATCTTTATTATGTATAATTTTAAAATATCTAGATAGTACATGTTTCTCATATCCGTTTTTGATATTTGAGATATGTTCAGCTATTCTAGTCTTTAAAGCTCTTTTAGTCCTTCCGATATATTGCTTCGCGCATGGGCACTGGATTAAATATATCACATTGCAAGTACTACATGTAAGAAACTTATTTATCTCAAATGAGAAAGAATTTTGTGTTGAAGCTATTTTAGTTTTTTTTTTTTTAAAAGATGTGTTCCTACAATTGATACATCTTCCACATCTGTGGAAACGCTTCATATTTAACCATTTGTGTATGGAACTCTCATTTACTTTAGGATTTTTAATGGAGGGGGCTATTTTTATTCCCAAATTAGAGGCTCTTGTATATACTATTTGTGGTAATTTTGAAATTAGGGATCCTATAGTTTTATCTTCTTGGATGTAATGCCAGTGTTTGTATATTATCTGTTCAATTCTTTTATATTGTGTATTGAAAGGAAGGATTATCCGAGGGGTTTCTTCTTGTTTTTTCTTGGAATTCTCAAGACTAGTTTGAAAGAAAGTCTTTCTATCCATCAGTTCTATTTTTTGTAAAGCATCATCTAGTATTTTTTCAGGATAGTCTTTTTTTCATTTTTAAAGCTTCCTCTTGAAATTTGTCATTCTTAGTGCAATTTCTCTTTATTCTACGAAATTGGCCTAGAGGGATATTCAACAACCACCTAGGAAAGTGGCAACTAAAAAATCGAATAAAACTGTTCTTCGCGACAGGTTTCTGGTATGTGTTGCAATTGTAATGATCTCTATCTATTGTAATTTGTAAGTCTAAAAATTCAGTGCATTGATTGTTAATATTTGATGTAAAAATTAGGTTAAAATAATTGTAATTAATCTCATCTAAAAATGTCAATAAATCCGATTTCTCTCCCTTCCAAATAAAAATCACATCCTCTATATAGATATATAGACGATGTGATTTTTATTTTTATTTGTAAGGGAGAGAAATCGGATTTATTGACATTTTTAGATGAGATTAATAACAATTATTTTAACCTAATTTTTACATCAAATATTAACAATCAATGCACTGAATTTTTAGACTTACAAATTACAATAGATAGAGACCATTACAATTGCAACACATACCAGAAACCTGTCGCGTAGAACAGTTTTATTCTATTTTCTAGTTGCCACTTGCCTAGGTTGTTGTTGAATATCCCTCTAGGCCAATTTAGTAGAATAAAGAGAAATTGCACTAAAAATGACAAATTTCAAGAGGAAGCTTTAAAAATGAAAGAAGAATTTATAACAAAAGACTATCCTGAAAAAATACTAGATGATGCTTTACAAAAAATAGAACTGATGAATAGAAAGACTTTCTTTCAAACTAGTCTAGAGAATTCCAAGAAAAAACAAGAAGAAACCCCTTGGATAATCCTTCCTTTCAATACACAATATACAAGAATTGAACAGATAATATACAAACACTGGCATTCCATCCAAGCAGATAAAACTATAGGATCGCTAATATCAAAATCACCACAAATAGTATATACAAGAGCCTCTAATTTGGGAATAAAAATAGCCCCCTCCATTATAAATCCTAAAGTAAATGAGAGCTCCATACACAAATGGTTAAATATGAAGGGTTTCCACAGATGTGGAAGATGTATCAATTGTAGGAACACATCTTTTCCTAAAAAAATAACTAAAATAGCTTCAACGCAAAATTCTTTCTCATTTGAGATAAATACGTTTCTTACATGTAGTACTTGCAATGTGATATATTTAATCCAGTGCCCATGTGTGAAGCAATATATCGGAAGGACTAAAAGAGCTTTAAAGACTAGAATAGCTGAACATATCTCAAATATCAAAAACGGATATGAGAAACATGTACTATCTAGACATTTTAAAATGATACATAATAAAGATCCGAAGGGCCTAACATTCGTAGCATTGGAACAAATCGATCGACATTGAAGGGGTGGTGACCATATTGCCAGGATGTCAAGGGCAGAATCTATACGTATATTTGAATTTGGAAGTATGTTACCTAATGGATTAAATGCTGACCTTGAAATTTTTGGCTTCCTTTGAATTGTGGGTGGGTGCCCCCCATTGATGCGATACCCCCGTGTGGTCTATTAACGCGGGGGTTCGGCCTCGATGGAGGGCCCTCACCCATAGACCATAGACACTCTGAGTCAACACGGGGGAAGCCAATTATTATGAAGATTGAAATATGTGCTATGGTCCCATATGTATTTATACTGGTATTTGACTTAATGTATCTGATAGTTCTATATGCATTTGTATTGTTATTTAAGTTTTTTAAATCAATTTTATCCCAATTTTTTTTGCATCTTTTATTATTTTGTGAAAGCAATGTTTAACCCCTTAAGCACACATGACGTACCGGTACGGCATGTTTCCTGAGTCCTTAAGGACACATGACGTACCGGTACGTCATGTGTTGTTCCGATCACCGCCGCCCGGCGGGAGGAGATCAGAACAAGGTGCCTGCTCAAATCATTGAGCAGGCACCTCGCTAAATGCGCGGGGGGGTCCCGTGACCCCCCCGTGTTGGCGATCGCAGCAAACCGCAGGTCAATTCAGACCTGCTGTTTGCTGCGCTTTCTGCAGTTTCTGATCCCCGCGGTCCCTGACCGCGGGGATCAGAAACTTTATTATACCGAAAATATAGATTTTTCAACCCCCCTGCACCCCTGAATGATTTTATGCCTGCGGGTGGTGCAGGGAGGGTTTGCAGGCGGTGCTGGAGGTGCGGCAGGCGGGATCGCGATCCCCCGCCCGTCTCCTCTTGAATATTCATTGGCGTCCAGTGGTTATACCAGAGTGTCAGCACATTGCTGACACTCTGGTATAAACGGCTGACATCTGTGCTGTGATGTCAGCCGTTTAACCCTTTCCATACCGCGGTCCGTACGGACCGCTGTATGGAAAAGGTTTACAGTCAGGGAGCTCCCTCCCTCTCCCATCGGGGGGCTGCTGTGCCTTTGCAGCCCCCAGACAGGATGGGGTCACAGAGGGAGCCCCCCTCCTTCCCCATCCCTGTCTGCTCAGTTGTGGCCACAACTGAGCAGACGGCGAAGGTTCCCATGGCAACAGGACGCCTTCTCAGCCATCCTGCTGTCCATGGTGCTGAACAGATCTGTGCTAAGGGCATAGATCTGTTCAGACAAAGTGTAAGTAAAATACAGTACAATACACTATATAGGGTATTGTACTGTATTATACAGACATCAGACCCACTGGATCTTCAAGAACCAAGTGGGTCTGGGCCAAAAAAAAAAAAAAAGTGAAACAAGTAAAGATAAAAAAAAAACATTTATCACTGAATAAAAATTTAAAAAATAAAATACACTACACATATTAGGTATCGCCGCGTCCGTAACGACCTTATCTATAAAACGGTCATGTTACTTTTCCCGGTAAAAAAGCAAAATGAAAAGTCAGTCCTGTGTCCCAACACCGACAAATTACTTGCGCTGCTGCTGGTCCCGGAGTAGTGTGGTAGGTCATACACACTGGTGAATACAATATGAAGGGTTTTGGAACCGCGCTGCTCTGGACCAAGTCTCCCGATAAACGTGGATGGCAGAGGATGAGCCCCTTTCTCCCAACACCCAAAGGATCCAATCTTCAAAAGATCTCCTCCTCTAAGGGTTTAAATGGGATAGGCAGAATAGTGAAGCACCCTTTGCAATTTTTTCTTAAAAGGTTTTATTATACTCACAAGAGTTGGTAGACAAAAAGCATATAATACAAGATATCAGAACGTCAGGAACCTGACGTTCTGATATCTTGTATTATATGCTTTTTGTCTACCAACTCTTGTGAGTATAATAAAACCTTTTAAGAAAAAATTGCAAAGGGTGCTTCACTATTCTGCCTATCCCATTTAAACCCTTAGAGGAGGAGATCTTTTGAAGATTGGATCCTTTGGGTGTTGGGAGAAAGGGGCTCATCCTCTGCCATCCACGTTTATCGGGAGACTTGGTCCAGAGCAGCGCGGTTCCAAAACCCTTCATATGTTACTTTTCCCGCACGGTGAACGCCATAAAAATAAAAAAATAAAAACTATGAGGAAATTGAAATTTTGCCCACCTTACTTCCCAAAAAAGGTAATAAAAGTGAACAAAAAAGTCGCATGTACGCCAAAATAGTACTAATCAAACCGTCATCTCATCCCGCAAAAATCATACCCTACCCAAGATAATCGCCCAAAAACTGAAAAAACTATGGCTCTTAGACTATGGAAACACTAAAACATGATTTTTTTTGTTTCAAAAATGAAATCATTGCGTAAAACTTACATAAATAAAAAAAAGTATACATATTAGGTATCGCCGCATCCGTATCGACCGGCTCTATAAAAATATCATATGACCTAACCCCTCAGGTGACCACCTTAAAATAATATAAATAAAAACGGTGTAAAAAAAGCCATTTTTTGTCATCTTACGTCACAAAAAGTGTAATAGCAAGCGATCAAAAAGTCATATGCACCCCAAAATAGTGCCAATCAAACCGTCATCTCATCCCACAAAAAATGAGACCCTACCTAAGATAATCGCCCAAAAACTGAAAAAACTATGGCTCTCAGACTATGGAGACACCAAAACATGATTTTTTTTGTTTCAAAAATGAAATCATTGTGTAAAACTTACATAAATAAAAAAATTGTATACATATTAGGTATCGCCGCGTCCGTCACAAACTTCTCTATAAAAATACCACATGATCTAACCTGTCAGATGAATGTTGTAAATAACAAAAAAAAACAAAAACGGTGCCAAAAAAGCTATTTCTTGTTACCTTGCCTCACAAAAAGTGTAATATAGAGCAACCAAAAATCATATGTACCCTAAACTAGTACCAACAAAACTGCCACCCTATCCCTAGTTTCTAAAATGGGGTCACTTTTTTGTAGTTTCTACTCTAGGGGTGCATCAGGGGGTTTCAAATGGGATATGGTGTAAAAAAAAACAGTCCAGCAAAATCTGCCTTCCAAAAACTGTATGGCATTCCTTTCCTTCTGCGCCCTGCCGTGTGCCTGTACAGCAGTTTACGACCACATATGGGGTGTTTCTGTAAACTACAGAATCAGAGCCATAAATATAGAGTTTTGTTTGGCTGTTAACCCTTGTGAAGTGAAATTTTTAAATTGTATCTCTATTTTCCATTAAATCTTGTGCAACACCTAAAGGGTTAACAAAGTTTGTAAAATCTGTTTTGAATACCTTGAGGGGTGTAGTTTCTTAGATGGGGTCACTTTTATGGAGTTTCTACTCTAGGGTTGCATCAGGGGGGCTTCAAATGGGACATGGTGTAAATAAACCAGTCCAGCAAAATCTGCCTTCCAAAAACCATACGGCGTACCTTTCCCTCTATGCCCTACTGTGTGCCAGTACAGTAGTTTACGGCCACATATGGGGTGTTTTTGCAAACTACAGAATCGAGGCAATAAATATAGCATTTTGTTTGGCTGTTAACCCTTGCTTTGTTACTGGAAAAAATTGATTAAAATGGAAAATTTGCCAAAATTTTTTATCACCATTTGCCATTAACTCTTGTGGAACACCTAAAGGGTTAATGACGTTTGTAAAATCAGTTTTGAATACCTTGAGGGGTGTAGTTTCTAGAATGGGGTCATTTTTGGGTGGTTTCTATTATGTAAGCCTCCCAAAGTGACTTCACACCTGAACTGGTCCCTAAAAAGTGGGTTTTTGAAAATTTATGAAAAAGTTCAAGATTTGCTTCGAAACTTCTAAGCCTTGTAACATTCCCAAATTGATCCAAACATGAAGTAGACATATGGGGAATGTAAAGTAATAACTATTTTTGTAGGTATTACTATGTATTATAGAAGTAGAGAAATTGAAATTTGGAAATTTGCAATTTTTTTACAAATTTTTGATAAATTTGGTATTTTTTTATAAATAAAAATTTCTTTTTTTTACTTCATTTTACCAGTGTCATGAAGTACAATATGTGACGAAAAAACAATCTCAGAATGGCCTGGATAAGTCAAAGTTTTTTAAAGTTATCACCACTTAAAGTGACACTGGTCAGATTTGCAAAAAATGGCCTGGTCCTTAAGGTGAAATAAGGCTGTGTCCTGAAGGGGTTAAAATAAAAAGTGACTTATTAGATATGATGTCCGGGCTAACAGGAAGCTATATACCCAAAAAACGCATTGACCCCCAAAAAAACGCAGTAAAAACGCATCAAAACCGCAACTCCGTTTATTAGCGTTTTCAACCGAAATCCTGTCCATTTTTTGTGAGGAACCTAGGAAGGAGGGATATAAAAGGCAGCTAACACCCCATGCAAGCATTACCACTGAGGAAGGAGTAAAGCAACACTCCAAAACGCGTTTGGTGCTCTATTGATTGACTTGCATAGTGGGGTTATAATCATAACCCACATTTACTGGACTTTACTTTGGGAAAAAAATGATTAAATCGCATGGATTGCAATTACCCGAAAGACACAACACTTGGAGAGGAACGCCTACAGGATCGAGCAAGAGGCAAGCACCCAATCTTGCTGTACCCGAAAAAAGGTCCATTTAATGTGCGTGACTCGATTACTAAAGTGCCTGGGTTAACTATCAAATCTGTGTTCGAAAGCTACAACACGTTGAACGCCGAAGATCAAGTTCGATATTTTACAGTTGAATACTCGACTACTGCTACAGTGCTGATCAACAGAAGGCCGCAAATAAGTTTCTATAGACAAAGCTAAGTATTTATTCGTTGAACATTGTTTCCTGTGCCGATTTTAATACCATTTGAAAAAATGTGGGACGCCACTAAATGGTTTTAATAGAGACGGCCTAAGACCATACGATTATTTAATAGAAAAAATCGAAAGTTCCTACGATTATTTAATAGAAAAAATCGAAAGTTCCTACAATTCGCAAATTTAGGACTTCTAATCTGCTTATAACGTTTACCTGCGTTCTTAGTGGTATTGGACATTTTATTTGAAACCTCCCCCCCTTTTTTATACACATTGACATTGCTCGATTGATTGCCATTGTATGTTGTACTTGTTTTTTATGGTTCAATTTGTTTTTATTGAAAACCATATACATTTGAAAATATGCAATATGAGCTAGTTACATTTGAGTATATGCAATATGTGGGCATTACAATAGTACATATCGAATCAGCATATAGAGAAGAGAATCGCCAATCATCAATACTAGATGAATGGAGTAGAACGGGGGAGACAAGACAAAGGATCCGTACTTGTTTTTTATAATATGTTTTATGGTGTGCTAATTTCAATAATATTTTTGACTGCCTATTTTAGACATGTTCAATAAATCTATATTGTTTGGACCTCCATGATTCGATGTGACTCTATATGTTGAGTGCCCTTCTACATTTCTCTATTTATATTATCCTACCTCTTGATTTGGGTGCATCAATTGCAGTTGGAGCACCATAGTAATCCGAAAGCAGGGCGAGCCGCAACATTTATCTTTTTATTCCCTACACAGTGTCTAACTTTTCTAATGTTCACTCTGGATATGACAAATATCCCTACAGGTGTTCTTGAAGAGAAATAGTTCAAAGTACTGGAATCAATAACACACTATCCAGAGAGATGGTTTCTCTGAAAACGATAGCCATCATAATAGGGAAATTAATAGCGATTTAACCAGCTTTCAAAATAGTACCATTTTTGTGTCGTCAGACACAGATCTGGTTAGGCAATCTTCTGAAACACAAGAGAAAGTGTACTTCGGAGGTACTCCTAATTCGAGAAGTAAAAAATAAAATTAAAGAATTATTACAGCTTCCCATTCCAAACTTTTGTCAAATTAAACAAGACACAGCAAATATTAGGGTTATAACTTCGGATGTGTCCCTAAAAGGATGGGGAGCATTTTAAGAACAGACAGCAGTAAGGGGGAAATGGAAAGTTTCGGAGTTGATTCTCCACATCAGTCTCTTAGAACCAAGAGGAGCAAAGCTAGGTTTGCATAAAATATGCTCCCTATCACCCCTACATCATTCTGTGATGCTACAGATGGTAAAAAGAACAGTGGTGGTATACATAAACAGAATAGGAGGTACAGAATCAATGATCCTCTGCAGGGAAGCCCTAGTGATATGGAGATGGACTTTAGATCAAAATCTAGAATGAAGGATACAATATACTGTATTCCCGGACACTCCAACAAAGTAGCGGAGACTTTATCCAGAAGAAAAAAAAATCAAATATAGCACTCAAACAACACCTATATTCACAAAGATAAATCAAACGTTCAGGGGGAGACTGATGTGGTGTGAAGTAGAACTGGCTTAGTTAACCATAGCAGCCAATCAGATTCCACCTTTCATTTTTCACTCCTCTTTTAGAAAATGAAAGGTGAAATCTGATTGCTTGCTATGGGTAACTAAGCCAGTTCTACTTTACACCAGTTTGATAAATCTCCCCCTCAGTACCTGAGAAATAGACCTGTTTGCATCAGTGACCTCAGCTCAGACCATGAAATTTGTGGTGAGGACATGTTGTCAAGGAGCATGGAGGGTGGAAGTGTTCTCTGTTCTCGTTTCCATGGACCAAATGGAGGAATCTATATGCTTTTCCTCCCCAAACCTTTTTCTTTCAAGTGCTCTCAAAAATACAAGAGGACAAGGTACCACAAATAGTAATGGTTTGCCCAGTATGGCCTTCCAAACCACCGTATCAGTTGTTTCACAAGCTGATCAGAGGTCGGAAAATTCTGTTAGGAATTACTGCAGAATGCTTTCAAGGGTCAAAAGATCTACTACTACAAATCCCTCAATTAATGTGGATAGCAGCTCAGGTTGGTTATTCTTATTCCCATACCTCTCTAACCACACAAACTCATTAATCACTCCTTAAAAGCAAAAACTAGGAGTAGATATAAATTAATAATCTCAGAGTTCCGGGACTAGTACTCTAATAGAAAATCTTCTTTAGGACAACTTCCAGAAACTGACCCAGCCTTAGAATTTCTGGCAGAAAAATGTCATTTGGGCATTGCTTCTAGAGCCATTAAATCCTTTCGTTCAGCATTGAATCTAATTATTCTGAGCCTTACTGATAACAAAATTTAACTCAGAGTATTAAAAGGTGCGGTAGCCTCTATACTAATTAAACCTAAATATTCCACAATGTGGGAATTGGACCTGTTATTAGAATTTCTCAGTAACACAGCACTGAAAAATCCATCTCTGAGAGAAATCAGGCTGGGCTCATGCACATGGCCGTTGCCCGGCCGTGCCTGTATTGCAGCCAGCAAACAGCGGGTCTGCAATATATGGGCACTGGCCGTGTGTTCACCGCATCACAGATGCAGAACCATTCCACACAATCCGGAAGGTGCGGTGTGGAATGGTGACACTTACTAATATGGTCTTTGTTTATATTCTGCACCATTTTCTATTTCTTAAGGCATACTACTTTGTTTGCCAAGTCTTTTGTGCTGTCTACAAAGAGATCCTGTCCATAAAATGGCTGCTGATGGAGGGTCATGTGACCAGGCAAATCACCTAAACATGATGCCTCCTCCATTCATATACAATGCCTCTGCCATCTGCACTTGCACTGTTGGGAGTTTAGTGTAGATACAATGTTTGAATGGAGGAGTTTGTGATTTGCCTAGTCACATGACCCTCCATCAGCAGCCATTTTCTGGACAGGAACTCCCTGTGGACAGCACAAAAAACTTGACAAACAAGCGTGCATATCTTATAAAATATAGAAAAAGGCACAGAATTTTAATCAAGGCTATACTAGTAAGTACCATATAAAAATCATCCATACACATTAATCAATAGTAGCCAGAAAGTGGCCAACCCCTTTAACAATTTCCGGGTTCGGATTCATTATAAAAGATATTTATACATGTGCCGCTCCTCACAGCAACGATGCATGTACGAGACTGACAAAGTCTCGCAATAATGGTGGCCATCTTCATACAGCCTCAATGGAACTAGTACATTTTACTGCATGTACAAAGATAGGGATTTTAATTAAATGAACAAATCAGGTTAGTCCAAAGCAGGATGAATCCGATTCACTCATCGATGTTCTGTATGTTTGGTGCGAATAATGAGCACACACTTGGAAAAATATGAACCATACAGAGAGGGAATCTCTAATTTATTTATATTAGAGGGTGGATTATTCTCGCCATGAAAAAGACTGTCATCTTGAGGATAGGTCATCAATACAAACAGGCTGCACAACCCCTTTAAGTTCTATTGGCATCCTCCAGAAATTGACCGATCCAAATTTATAAGTTCTGCAATCAGATATGTGCTGGTGTTAGGCGGCTGCCTCCTGAAGAACAAAACACAGTTTGTAGGAATCTATGATCTGCAAACAGAATTTGCTCTAGTGAAGTTACTGCCATCTAACAAAGCGACTTTCCCAATACCCTACCCACCTACATAAAGACTTCCTCCTGAGCTGTCGCTTCAAGAAATATACATTGTTCTTGCAAAAAAAATAAAAAATAAACATAATAGTAATAACGCAACTATTTCACTATTATTTGACAGGTTTATTGCAGTTCTTTTGGTTTCAGTTATTAAATCTATTGAAACCTCATAGTTCTAGTTGCTTTTATTGATCATTACTCCGATCTGCGGTTGATAAGGAGAAGGAAACCATCCTGCATCTATGGGAAGATATTCTGAGGGACCCTCACAAGACTTCCCCCGCAAGATCCCACTAACAAAGCATGGTCTTGTGAGATCTCGCTTCCTTTCTGATGACAGAAGAGAAGTAGCCGCCTGCACCTAATAGCTGATGCTAGGTGGCAGTCTCTTTTCCTGGAACAAATACTGCTTGCAGATCATAGATTCCTGCAAACTGTGTTTTCAGGTGGCAAGTCCACGTGCGGCCTGGCAATTCTTGTGGTGTGGTACCCAGAGTTCAAGCCGCACATGCAACAGCACCCTTAGTAATGGGAGAATAAATAATATGGGGATTTTGACCATTTCATTGAATAGTAAGCTCATTATTTTATTGACAGACATTATTGGAAAATTACTATACTTTTGCCTGGCTTGAAATAAGCACTTTCAGATGTCCCGTACACCATGTGTCACCCTACTGATATAATAGCAGTTTTCACTTCCAAATATATTGGAGACAATGTGAATGCATCTAAGCAAGCCAATTTCCAAATATTAACAACACCTGCTCACGGTTATGCTAACTCTCGCAAGACTGAAAATCAAAGACTTGGTAAAAACAACACAATAAAGCTGCCCAAGTGCAGTGGGAGATTGCCAGAGTAAATTTAGCCACTAATAACGTGTCTTGTTGGTACATAATTAGGCCTGTTCAGATATGCATATGGATAAAGCGGCTATATTTTTGTTTTGAAGAGCATTGTTTTCTGGTGTAAAACTACAAATAAAAACTTTTAAATAACCCAAAGCCATAAACGCGTAAATGCATGGGCGCAAATACCAGGGTAGCAGGCAGGACAGATGCTTTGGGGCCCATTACTTACAACAACATGAATTGCAGTTGGTAATGACTATGGGAGGGGGGGGGGGGTGTAAAACTGATTGCAACCCTGTTCATTATCCCTTTTTTGTCATGTTACTGCATTATTGTGACATCATTATATGTTTTTTTTCCCTGTGCTGTGAGTCACAATTACAGTATATGGTGTCTTTTACCAGTGCTTGTCAATAAATTAGAATATCACCGAAAAGTTCATTTATTTCAGTAATTCAATTCAAAAACTGAAAATCCTATATTATATAAATTCATTACATGCAGAGTGATCTAATTCAAGCCTTTATTTCTTTTAATGTTGATGATTATGGCTTAGGCTACTTTCACACTGGCGTTTCTGGGTCTACTTGTGAGATCCGTTTCAGGGCTCTCACAAGCGGCCCAAAACGGATCAGTTTAGCCCCAATGTATTCTGAATGGATAAGGATCCGTTCAGAATGCATCAGTTTGCCTCCGTTCAGCCTCCATTCCGCTCTGGAGGCGGACACCAAAACGCTGCTTGCAGCGTTTTGATGTCCGCCTGACGATCCGGACCCAAACTGATCCGTCCTGACTTACAATGTAAGTCAATGGGGACGGATCCGTTTTCACTGACACAATATGGTGCAATTGAAAACGGATCCGCCTCCCATTGACTTTCAGTGTAAGTCAAAACGGATCCGTTTGTATTATCATGAATAAAAAAAAAAAAGATTATACAGTTGCAAGAAAAGGTATGTAAACCCTTTGGAATGATATGGATTTCTGCACAAATTGGTCATAAAATGTGATCTGATCTTCATCTAAGTCACAACAATAGACAATCACAGTCTGCTGAAACTAATAACACACAAATAATTAAATGTTACCATGTTTTTATTGAACACACCATGTAAACATTCACAGTGCAGGTGGAAGAAGTATCTGAACCCTTGGATTTAATAACTGGTTGAACCTCCTTTGGCAGCAATAACTTCAGCCAAACGTTTCCTGTAGTTGCAGATCAGACGTGCACAACGGTCAGGAGTAATTCTTGACCATTCCTCTTTACAGAACTGTTTCAATTCAGCAATATTCTTGGGATGTCTGGTGTAAATCGCTTTCTTGAGGTCATGCCACAGCATCTCAATCGGGTTGAGGTCAGGACTCTGACTGGGCCACTCCAGAAGGCGTATTTTCTTCTGTTTAAGCTATTCTGTTGTTGATTTACTCCTATGCTTTAGGTCGTTGTCCTGTTGCAACACCCATCTTCTGTTGAGCTTCAGCTGATGGACAGATGGCCTTAAGTTCTCCTGTAAAATGTCTTGATAAACTTGGGAATTCATTTTTCCTTCAATGATAGTGTAACGGACTGTTTCAGCAGACAAGGGGTTAAAATCCGTTTAGGCGATAAGCCCCTTTCTGAGAGACAGGCACAGCTACTTGCAGAACACCAAACTCCCGAACTGGATACAAAGTAGCATTCCAAACTGGAACCTCACGAATAGCTGCTAGCAGACGAACAGGAAAAGACTACAATCCTGGCAATCGGTCTTCTAACAGCATACAGCGAATCCCCCCAATAACGAGACAAGGCTCCGTGTTGAAGGTCAAGCAGTGGTCTGACTGTACTTGAAGTACAGCCTCTTTTATTCACAAAAAACAAACATAGTACTGCCCACAGGGGTTTGAAATACAACCAATCAGTATATTACAAGACATACAATGTAACTACAGCAACCAATCATTCACGCCCCCAGAGGACCAGAATGAAGACTGTAACATAGGACAACATATCCCCACAATGCATCATGGTTTCCTCCTCTCTGTCCAGACAACCTGAAGAGCAATCCAATTATCTCTCAAGACAAAGAGAAGTCACCAATACACATGCGCAGACAACAGGACAGACATCACCCTTTAAACACACAATGGGACAATGGCACAATAGAAACACACCCAGCATTTTCCTCCCAAGCTGACAAGTTACAATTATTATAGATTGTTACAACTTTGTGAGTTTACATTGGCCATACATATAACTTACATTAATTCAAACAGTATAACGTGGGGACAAACCTATCCAAAATTCACTTGAATCGGTTCAGGGGTTTAAAAGTTAGTATATGGGCCATAATCCAGGGGCAACAGGCCAGCAGCCAGTCCTCTCCAAAACACTGTGGCGAGGTTGGTTTCGCCACACATCTCCCCCCCCCAGGGAAGACTAACCAGATACCTGACCTCACGCCGGTCGGTACCTGAGTTAGTCTGGCAGCCCACCCACAACCCAATACTGGACCTGTTGAATTTAGTAGCCTGTCTGTCACGGAACCATGAACCAGACGTACAACAAGAGATAAGTGAAAATAAGAAGGCTTTATTGAAAATAAAGCTGTAAACCAAAAGTCCAAACGGATGGTGAAACCGAGCAGAGTCTTTGCGAAGCCAGAGGTCAGGAACCAGAAGGGTAGTCAGACGAAGCCAGGATCAGGAACCAGCAGGGTAGTCAGACGAAGCCAGGATCAGGAACCAGCAGGGTAGTCAGACGAAGCCAGGATCAGGAACCAGCAGGGTAGTCAGACGAAGCCAGGATCAGGAACCAGAAGCAGCAGCAGTCTTAGAAGCATGTGAACACAAGAGGACCAAGCAAGGAACTGAAGCCACAGACCTCCTATATATATGAGCTAGGCATCCAGCTCCTCCCAGGGGAAGGAGGAGCCGCAGGGTGGAAGGCTACAAGAAACCCAGGACCCAAGATGGCCGCCAGCACATGTCAAACGAAGGAGAGCAGCAAGCAGGTAAGACCATGACAGTACCTCCCCCTCAAGGGCCCCTCCTCCGCGGAGCACAAAACGGTTTCTGAGGGAAGCGTGCGTGGAAGGCTCGGAGCAAGGCAGGAGCATGGACATCTGCGGAGGGAACCCAGGAACGCTCCTCTGGACCATAACCACGCCAATGGACCAAAAACTGCAACCGACCGCGGACCAGGCGTGAGTCCAGGATATTGCTCACCTCATATTCCTCACGATTGCCCACTTGGACCGGACGAGGCCGAGGAACCGAGGAAGTGAAACGATTACACACCAGTGGCTTCAACAGGGAGACATGAAACACGTTGGAGATCCGCATGCCAGGAGGAAGCGCAAGGGCATAGGCTACCGGGTTTACCCTGCGAAGCACTCGGAAGGGACCAACAAAGCGAGGCGCCAGCTTGGGAGTGGGCACTCGAAGGTTGAGGTTGCGGGTGGACAACCATACACGGTCTCCGACCTGGTAGGAAGGAGCAGGCGCTCGTCTGCGATCAGCCTGGAATCTCTGGCGCTGCGCAGAGACCTCAAGGGACTTCTGGATCTGTACCCAAGAAGCACGTAGGACGGAAAGGTGATCCTCAACAGCCGGAATATCCTGGGGAGAGAATACCTCCGGTAACACGGCAGGTTGGAACCCATAATTGGCCATGAAGGGAGACGTCCCAGAGGAAGAGTTCACCGCCGTGTTCCTGGCAAACTCAGCCCAAGGCAGGAGGTCAACCCAATTGTCTTGGTGATCGGAGACATAGCAACGAAGGAATTGCTCCAAGGCCTGATTGGATCGTTCTGCGGCCCCATTGGACTGAGGGTGGTAGGCCGAGGAGAAGGAGAGATGAATCCCCAACTGGGAGCAAAAGGCGCGCCAGAACCTGGACACAAACTGACTCCCCCGATCCGACACAATCTCCTTAGGCAAACCGTGCAACCGGAAGACCTCCCTGGCAAAAATCGTGGCCAACTCTTGTGCAGAGGGTAACTTCTTGAGAGGAACACAGTGGCACATTTTGGAAAACCGATCCACAATCATGAGAATGACCGTATGGCCTCGGGATGCAGGGAGGTCCACAATGAAATCCATCCCCAGGTGTGACCATGGGCGCTCCCCGGTGGCTATGGGTTGCAGAAGGCCCAACGGAAGGTGCCGAGGGGACTTACTCTGGGCACAAACGGAGCATGCCGCTACATATGCGGCGATGTCGGAACGTAGGGAAGGCCACCAGAACAGACGTGAAACAGCCCAGGACAGCTGATTCTTTCCAGGATGCCCCGCGGTCTTGGAGTTATGGTAGGTTCGCAACAACCGAGTGCGCAACTCCTCAGGCACAAAACATCTGCCGTTGGGTCTCCCAGAGGGAGCACCAGATTGAGCCGCCAAAATCTGCTCACCCAGGGGAGAGGTCAGGCTGGTGCGAATGGCGGCCAGGATCTGATTCGGAGGTATGACCGAAGTCGGAATCGACTCCTCCCTGGACAGCTCGGAGTACTGCCGTGATAAGGCATCCGCCCTGATGTTCTTGGAACCGGGTAGGTAGGAGACCACGTAATTAAAACGTGACAAGAACAGAGCCCATCTGGCCTGACGTGGTGTCAATCTCTTGGCCTCAGAAAGGTAGGTCAGATTCTTGTGGTCCGTCAGGATGAGAACCGGAACCACCGAACCCTCGAGCAAGTGCCTCCATTCTTTAAGGGCCTGCACGATGGCCAATAACTCCCTGTCACCAATCTGATAGTTGCACTCCGCGGAAGACAGTTTCCGGGAGTAAAACCCACAAGGAAGCAGAGGACCCTCTGGTGTTCTACGCTGAGACAGAAGGGCGCCTACTCCCGTCTCAGACGCGTCCACCTCGAGGACAAAGGGCAACCCAGGGTTGGGATGCGACAGAATCGGAGCCGACACAAAGGCGGACTTTAGGGCCTCAAAAGCTCGGATGGCCTCGAGCGGCCAGACCTGGGAATTACTGCCCTTCCTGGTCAGATCCGTGAGAGGCTTGGCCAGCATGGAAAAGTCCCTGATGAACTTCCGATAATAATTGGCGAAGCCCAAAAAGCGCTGCAGGGAACGAAGACCACTGGGCTGGGGCCACTGTAAGACAGCCGAAACCTTCTCAGGATCCATGGAGAACCCCTCAGCGGAAATGATGTAACCTAAGAAGGTTACCTGGGATCGGTGAAATTCGCATTTCTCAAGCTTACCGAACAGCTTGTTCTCTCG
The DNA here is from genome assembly GCF_905171765.1 of Bufo bufo. Lineage (NCBI taxonomy): Eukaryota > Metazoa > Chordata > Amphibia > Anura > Bufonidae > Bufo > Bufo bufo. The sequence continues at coordinate 436,989,067 of NC_053393.1, forward strand.
TAACCGTTGCAACACTCGTCTGACATCCAGAATGTGGGCCTCCATGGATTCAGAATATACCAAGATGTCATCCAAATAGACTACCACACACTGCTGCAACAGGTCACGGAAAACATCGTTGATGAATTCCTGAAAGACTGCGGGCGCATTGCACAACCCAAAGGGCATAACCAAGGATTCGTAATGACCGGTCCTGGTGTTAAACGCGGTCTTCCACTCATCGCCCGCCTTGATCCTTACCAGGTTATATGCCGCCCTCAGGTCGAGTTTGGTAAAGACCGTGGCCCCTTTAAGGCGATCGAACAGCTCGGAAATCAAGGGTATCGGGTAAGCGTTCTTGATCGTGATGCGATTGAGACCCCTGTAATCGATGCAAGGCCTCAACTCACCGCCCTTCTTTTTCACAAAGAAAAATCCAGCCCCTGCCGGGGACGAAGATTTGCGAATGTGTCCGCGTGAAAGCGCCTCCCTCACGTACTCCTCCATGGCCTCATTCTCCGCTACCGACAGTGGATAGACTTTGCCACGAGGAGGAACGGCACCAGATTGTAACTCTATGGCACAATCGTATGGGCGGTGCGGAGGTAGGGCAACCGCGCGCACCTTATCGAATACATCCCGGTACTCCTCGTATTCAGGAGGCAACAGAGAGTCCGAGGAAGTACACAGCAACTTGACAGACCCATGGATGCAACTAGCCCCACACTGCGGTGACCACGAGAGGATCTCGACCGATCTCCAATCGAAAGTCGGATTATGCTTCTGGAGCCAGGGGTACCCCAAGACCACCGAGTAGTGTGGAGACGAAATAACCTGGAGGCAGACCGACTCTCTGTGAACGGCACCAATGGCTATCCCCACTGGAAGGGTCTCATGAGTCACGTGTGGCGGCAGAAGGGGTCTGCCGTCTATCGCCTCAAGAGCCAGTGGGGAACCTCGAGCCTGCAGAGGAATGGAATTGGCGGCAGCGAACACACTATCAATGAACAAACCACCAGCACCAGAGTCCACCAACGCCTGGGTCGTTACCGAGCCCCCGACCCAGGAGAGGACAACAGTGATCAGTGGTTTGTCAACACGGGAAACCGGGGACGAGGAGACTCCACCCAAGATCTGCCCCCGACAGGATCTCAGGGTACGAGCGTTTCCCGGACGGTTCGGACATGCCAACCGAAAATGCCCACCGAGACCACAGTACATGCATCGGCCCTCGCGTCTCCGGAGTGCCCTCTCCCCCTCGGACAGGCGAGCAAACCCCAGCTGCATGGGTTCACCCCCAGACAAGTCATCCCCAGGAGGCGTGGGAGGAGAGGGAGGCACGGGTGGGACAGCAAACGTAGGCACCAATCTGTTAGAAGACCTCCGCAGGTTCTCCTTAAAGGAAGGTCTCTCCCTGAGTCTGGTGTCAATGAAAATCAGGAAAGAAATAAGAGACTCGAGCTCAACTGGTAGGTCCTTAGCTGCAACCTCATCCTTCAAGGCATCCGAGAGACCATGAGAGAAAGCAGCGACCAGAGCCTCATTATTCCAGCCCACCTCTGCTGCCAGGGTACGAAACTCAATGGCGTATTCAGCTACGGATCGTGAACCCTGTCTGATGGACATAAGGAGCTTCGCAGCAGAGGCAGCACGAGCCGGCACATCGAATACCTTCCGAAGAGAAGCAACAAAACCGGAAAACTCGGCAACCACCGGATTGTTGTTCTCCCATAAAGGACTGGCCCAGGCCAAGGCCTTGTCCGAGAGCAGCGAGATCAAGAAGCCCACCTTTGATCTCTCAGTAGGAAAGGCATGTGGCAGCAACTCGAAATAAATGCCCACCTGGTTAAGGAAACCTCGGCACTGAGTTGGCTCTCCCCCAAAGCGCTGTGGAAGAGGGGCAGAACCGGTCATACCCCGAAACACCGCAGGCGCAACAACAGGTGTCGGGGTAGACTCTGGCGCAACAACCGGAGCGGCAGTAGGAGCGAGCCCAGGAGCGACAACCGACCCATCGGCAACGGGAGCGAAATGAGCCGTGCGTTCAAGCAGGGTTTGCAACGCCACAGCGAACCGACCCAACAGGTGATCCTGCTGATCAAGTCTGGCAACCAGCGTGGGTAGCGAGGATGGCCCTGTACCGTCAGAATTCATGGCTTGGTCCTAATGTCACGGAACCATGAACCAGACGTACAACAAGAGATAAGTGAAAATAAGAAGGCTTTATTGAAAATAAAGCTGTAAACCAAAAGTCCAAACGGATGGTGAAACCGAGCAGAGTCTTTGCGAAGCCAGAGGTCAGGAACCAGAAGGGTAGTCAGACGAAGCCAGGATCAGGAACCAGCAGGGTAGTCAGACGAAGCCAGGATCAGGAACCAGCAGGGTAGTCAGACGAAGCCAGGATCAGGAACCAGCAGGGTAGTCAGACGAAGCCAGGATCAGGAACCAGAAGCAGCAGCAGTCTTAGAAGCATGTGAACACAAGAGGACCAAGCAAGGAACTGAAGCCACAGACCTCCTATATATATGAGCTAGGCATCCAGCTCCTCCCAGGGGAAGGAGGAGCCGCAGGGTGGAAGGCTACAAGAAACCCAGGACCCAAGATGGCCGCCAGCACATGTCAAACGAAGGAGAGCAGCAAGCAGGTAAGACCATGACACTGTCTCTGTCCAGTGAGTCCACCCAGGTTAGGTTGGAAGCTGGTACTCCTGGTCTCTGTGTTGCTCCCTGGCTTAGAATGGAGGTTGCTTTGTGGGCAGGTTTCAGCGGTACTCTGCCCTGGTGCCAGCGCTACCACGGAAGAAGCCTGGTTGGAGCCTGGTTGTTGGAGGGGGAGACCGACTGTCTCTACCCCCTGTACTGTAAGTGCAGAGACAACGGTCCCATCTGTACTGTTGTGGGGCTTACTGTCTCCCCCTGGTGCGTTAAGCTGCCGCTGGGGAGAGGGGGTAACGAGCTCCTCTCCCATACATACTTCCAGCCGCTGGGGAGGGCGACCGACCGTCTCCGCTCCCAATACAGTGTCCTGCTGCTGGGGAAAGGAGACTGGGCTCTCTATTCCCTGCTGGACACTCTGCCGCTGGGGGACAGGACCGACTGTCTCTGCCCCCTGTAACTCCGCCTGTCGCTGAGGAATGGAGACTGGGCTCCCAATTCCCAAAAAATCATGCTGCTGCTGGGGGGCAGGAACAACTACCTCTGCCCCCTGTAACTCCGCCTGCCGCTGAGGAGGGAGGACGCTGCTCTCCTCTCCCTGCATTTCACACTGCCGCTGGGGAATGGAGACTGGGCTCCCAATTCCCTGCAATTCACACTGCCGCTGGGGAATGGAGACTGGGTCTGTCACCTTACTGTCCTGCTGAGCCTTCTCACTGGCGTGGAACAGCTGCTGGTAGCCCTGTTCCAGCTCCATCTCCCGGGTCACCAGGTGGACCAGGTCCTGCTCAATCTCATGAGTGTCGTCCCAGTCATACCTGCTCTCCCTCCATTCCAAGAGATCATGGAACCGGGCTTGTGTAGGGCTCCCAAACTCCAGCTCTGAAAAGGTCTCCCATAACAAGCCAGGACCATCAAACTCCTCTCCCTCCGGCTTGTCATGCTCAGCTGTCCTGGGTAGGTACTGTGCCCCATACCACCAGAGCGCCTGGTAGGCATCTTCCAGCCACAGCTCCCGCCATGCTAGGAGTTCCAATTCCTTTACCCATTCCTCCCGGGGCTGCTCTCCCAGGAAGGGCATCCGCAGGGCTACTCGCTTCTGCAACCGCTGGTCTTCCGTGGGGAGTCTCTCGTCCTGCATATACTCCACAATACCCAGTACCTGGTACCAGATGCCTTTGCGGACTGCATCTCGGTCATCCATGACACCCTCATCGTACTCCACTGCTGTTTCCATTCTGGTGCTGTCAGGGTCGCTGTACTGGGACAAGCGTTGCCCTCAAATTGTAATTCCAGGGAATGATGCTTCTTTGTAGCTGTCCTTCTGGCTGTAGGAACGATCCCACTGCTGCCACCAATGTAACGGCACGTTTCCGCAGACAAGGGGTTAAAATCCGTTTAGGCGATAAGCCCCTTTCTGAGAGACAGGCACAGCTACTTGCAGAACACCAAACTCCCGAACTGGATACAAAGTAGCACTCCAAACTGGAACCTCACGAATAGCTGCTAGCAGACGAACAGGAAAAGACTACAATCCTGGCAATCGGTCTTCTAACAGCATACAGCGAATCCCCCCAATAACGAGACAAGGCTCCGTGTTGAAGGTCAAGCAGTGGTCTGACTGTACTTGAAGTACAGCCTCTTTTATTCACAAAAAACAAACATAGTACTGCCCACAGGGGTTTGAAATACAACCAATCAGTATATTACAAGACATACAATGTAACTACAGCAACCAATCATTCACGCCCCCAGAGGACCAGAATGAAGACTGTAACATAGGACAACATATCCCCACAATGCATCATGGTTTCCTCCTCTCTGTCCAGACAACCTGAAGAGCAATCCAATTATCTCTCAAGACAAAGAGAAGTCACCAATACACATGCGCAGACAACAGGACAGACATCACCCTTTAAACACACAATGGGACAATGGCACAATAGAAACACACCCAGCATTTTCCTCCCAAGCTGACAAGTTACAATTATTATAGATTGTTACAACTTTGTGAGTTTACATTGGCCATACATATAACTTACATTAATTCAAACAGTATAACGTGGGGACAAACCTATCCAAAATTCACTTGAATCGGTTCAGGGGTTTAAAAGTTAGTATATGGCCCATAATCCAGGGGCAACAGGCCAGCAGCCAGTCCTCTCCAAAACACCGTGGCGAGGTTGGTTTCGCCACAGATAGCAACCCATTCAGGCCCTGATGCAGCAAAGCAGCCCCAAACCATGATGCCCCCACCACCATACTTCACAGTTGGGATGAGGTTTTGATGTTGGTGGGCTGTGCCTCTTTTTCTCCACACATAGTGTTGTGTGTTTCTTCCAAACAACTCAACTTTGGTGTCATCTGTCCACAGAATATTTTGCCAGTACTGCTGTGGAACATCCAGGTGCTCTTGTGCAAACTGTAAACATGCAGCAATGTTTTTTTTGCACAGCAGTGGCTTCCTCTGTGGTATCCTCCCATGAAATCCATTCTTGTTTAGTGTTTTACGTATTGTAGATTCGCTAACAGGGATGTTAGCATATGCCAATGACTTTTGTAAGTCTTCAGCTGATACTCTAGGATTCTTCTTCACCTCATTCAGCAGTCTGCGCTGTGCTCTTGCAGTCACCTTTACAGGATGGCCACTCCTAGGGAGAGTAGCAGCAGTGCAGAACTTTCTCCATTTATAGACAATTTGTCTTACCGTGGATTGATGAACAGCATGGCTTTTGGAGATACTTTTATAACCCTTTCCAGCTTTATGCAAGTCAACAATTCTTAATCGTAGGTCTTCTGAGAGCTCTTTTGTGCAAGGCATCATTCACATCAGGCAAAGCTTCTTGTGAAAAGAAAACCCAGAACTAGTGTGAGTTTTTTATAGGGCAAGGCAGCTGTAACAAACACCTCCAATCTCATCTCATTGATTGGACTCCAGTTGGCTGACACCTCACTCCAATTAGCTCTTGGAGATGTCATTAGTCTAGGGGTTCACATACATTTCCCACCTGCACTGTGAATGTTTACATGGTGTGTTCAATAAAAACATGGTAACATTTAATTCTTTGTGTGTTATTAGTTTAAGCATACTGTGATTGTCTATTGTTGTGATTTAGATGAAGATCACATCACAATTTATGACCAATTTGTGCAGAAATCCATATAATTCCAAAGGGTTCACATACTTTTTCTTGCAACTGTATATATTTTCTTCATGGTAATGCAAACGGATCCGTTTTGAACGGATACAAGCGTTTGCATTATAGGTGCGGATCCGTATGTGCAGATACCAGACGGATCCGCACCTAACGCAGGTGTGAAAGTAGCCTTATACAGATAATGAAAACCCAAAAGTCAGTATCTTGGAAAATGAGAATATTGTGAATATTTTAGACTTGTGTCACACTATAAATCAGCTAATCAACACAAAACAACTGCAAAGGTTTCCTAAGCCTTTAAAGGGAACCTGTCATCAACCTTATCCTGACCTCACTGAGGGCAGCATAAAATAGTGACAGAAATGCTGATTTCAGCGGTGTGTCACTCTAGAGCTAAAAGTAAGTGGTTGCCGAGAACCAGCTTTATAATCATTACAGCCCAGGCCTTTAAAAGAATCAAATCTACCTGAGAAGAGTCATGGTTATTCATAATCTCCTGCTCTCCCGCCCATCTGCTGATGATTGGCAGTTCTCTCCTAGAGAGAAAGGGAGAAAACTAGGTAGAAGACGGTCAGTCATCAGCAGGTGGGCAGGCAGAGCAGGAATTCATGAATAACCAGGACTCTTCTCAGGTGGCCGGACTCTTTTCCAGGCCCAGTCTGCAATAATTATGATGTTGGTTCTCAGCAACCACTTACTTTTAACTTATAAATGACAGACCGCTGAAATCAACTCACCTGTCTCTACTTTATACTGCCGTTAGTATGGGCAGCATAAAGGTGATGACAGGTTCCGTTTAAATGGTCTGTCAGTCTGGTTCAGTAGGCTATACAATCATGGGGAAGATAGATTTCAGGACTCTTCTTCCAAACGAATCTGAAGTTTTGCAATTCGCTTCCACCGTTTCACTTAAATTCAGTACACTGGCAAGGGAAACAGGGCAGAGAGGATGAAGACTGAGGATTACATGACCCCAGGTGGGACCCCGATTGGAGGGCTTGCTCACATTGCTTTGAAGGCAGCCTGACAGTCAATCTGAAGGTTGGGGTATTGGCTGGGCTATCAGGCTCTGTACTATCTGTGAAGCACGTCATTGTGAGCTCAGTCACTGATATGACAGGACCGGTCTGCCATCTCTCTGACAGACATGAAATTAGACAAATAAGACACCCATCTTAGGTCTTGCAGGGACAGTGTAGGGATCATGAAGAAGATATATTTAGTTAGGTAGACTGAATTACTAGGTGGGAAGTCGAGTTTGTCTGTGTGTCTTACACTGAGGGCAGCTGTTCATGTCCTGCTCTGACTACACAAAGATCATTTAGATAGACAGTAATATTTTTTCTGTGCATGAAACACCATTTTGTCTCCAAAAACCTGTTGCAAAGCTTCTACGGTTCATAAGTGTTTATAAGAATGTTCCCATCATGACCAGCAACATATACACTCACCTAAAGAATTATTAGGAACACCTGTTCTATTTCTCATTAATGCAATTATCTAGTCAACCAATCGCATGGCAGTTGCTTCAATGCATTTAGGGGTGTGGTCCTGGTCAAGACAATCTCCTGAACTCGAAACTGAATGTCAGAATGGGAAAGAAAGGTGATTTAAGCAATTTTGAGCGTGGCATAGTTGTTGGTGCCAGACGGGCCGGTCTGAGTATTTAACAATCTGCTCAGTTACTGGGATTTTCATGCACAACCATTTCTAGGGTTTACAAAGAATGGTGTGAAAAGGGAAAAACATCCAGTATGCGGCAGTCCTGTGGGTAAAAATGCCTTGTGGATGCTAGAGGTCAGAGGAGAATGGGCCGACTGATTCAAGCTGATAGAAGAGCAACGTTGACTGAAATAACCACTCGTTACAACCGAGGTATGCAGCAAAGCATTTGTGAAGCCACAACACGCACAACCTTGAGGCGGATGGGCTACAACAGCAGAAGACCCCACCGGGTACCACTCATCTCCACTACAAATAGGAAAAAGAGGCTACAATTTACACAAGCTCACCAAAATTGGACTGTTGAAGACTGGAAAAATGTTGCCTGGTCTGATGAGTCTCGATTTCTGTTGAGACATTCAAATGGTAGAGTCGAATTTGGCGTAAACAGAATGAGAACATGTATCCATCCTCTGATGGCTACTTCCAGCAGGATAATGCACCATGTCACAAAGCTCGAATAATTTCAAATTGGTTTCTTGAACATGACAATGAGTTCACTGTACTAAAATGGCCCCCACAGTCACCAGATCTCAACCCAATAGAGCATCTTTGGGATGTGGTGGAACGGGAGCTTCGTGCCCTGGATGTGCATCCCTCAAATCTCCATCAACTGCAAGATGCTATCCTATCAATATGGGCCAACATTTCTAAAGAATGCTATCAGCACCTTGTTGAATCAATGCCACGTAGAATTAAGGCAGTTCTGAAGGCAAAAGGGGGTCCAACACCGTATTAGTATGGTGTTCCTAATAATTCTTTAGGTGAGTGTATTTTGCTGCATGCACTGCACAATTGCACCTTTTTCTGTCCAAAAACTAGTTGCAATTTATTTCTTCTGTTTATAAGTGTGCAAATAATCTTATTTTACTATCTTAGTGCTTCATTACCAATGTACAGTGGGTTCACAGCAGAGAAGTTTAACCCTTGCAGGCATGTCATAACTGTATGTCCTGGTGGGGGCTGACTTCCCGCTCCACGACATACAGTCAGGCTAGGTTCACACCTGAGCGTTTTACAGCGCGTTCCTACGCAATCCTACACGCTGTAAAACGCTCAACAGGCAAAAACCAATGTTTCCCTTGGGGCATGGTTCTCACCTGAGAGTTTTACAGCGCATACAAACGCGCTGTAAAACGCCCTACGCCCCAAGAAGTACAGGAGTTTCTTTGGGGCGTATTGTCGCGCGTTCCCGCCCATAGACTTCAGCGGGAACGCGCCTAAATGGGCGTTTGCTTGTTTCCGCCCATTAAAAACGCCCGATAAAAACGCCTGTAAAAAGCTCTTATCGAATACGCTCAGGTGTGAACCCAGCCTTACAGTGCATCTCCTGGAGCTGTCATAACTGATAGTAGCTTTGGAATGGGAAATTAGCTGTTTCAGAAATCTGAGGCTCCATGTAATTGGCAAAGGACCAATTTTAGCAGTTCTTTTCTGGTGATCGTTGTGATAGGTGGGTCTGTATAGACCCACCAATCACATTACTGTACGCTGGTTAGGTGGGCTGACAGGCTCTGATCTCAGTGAAGTGAGCTGTAGAGATCAGAGCCTGTGTGTCCCCTCACAGTGAAAAAACATAAAAAAACAGACATTAACACTTTGATTTCCCCCTTGTGTGACCCCACCAACTTGCATTGTATAAAAGAGATTTTATTGTCAGTTGTCAGTCCTTTCATTTGTCAGTTCGTCAGCATCAATCCATTGCATCCATGTCAGGCCGTCAGTGTATTAGGTGTTACTGTTATAAAAAAAAAATAAAAAAAAAATACAAAAACATAGTGTGCATCCATGTTACATGTTGGTGCAATAAAAAAATGTTTTTAGTGTTTAGTGTGGATAAAAACTTTTTGTTTAACTGTTTGTTACAGTTCTCACAGAGTTCTGTATATATTCTCTATATATATACAAATACAAAATGGCAGCAAGATTTCACACCACTGCAGAGGCATTCTCCATGCTTGCGTCAGATACAGCCAGTGAGGGAGAGTTTTTTTCTCTCCTACGCGTGCTCATCAAGCAATAGTGAAGAACTTCCTCTCTTGTCGCTGGAGGGTCATTGTTTAAGTTCTCCCAGATATAATGCCGGATGACATCTGGTTACCTCCAACCAACTACACCCCACAAATACCAGAATTTACTGCTACGGAGGAATCCATGTTTAGATAGAAGGACTTCTGAACTTGAATTTGTTATAAAAAAAATAAAAATTACAGACAAATTGGTCCAGTTAATGGTGGACCAAACTAATCTCTTCTCTCAACAATTTATGTAATCAAAGCCATATTCTTTTCATGCCAAGCTTTACAGGTGGCATCCCACTGACAGCAGTGCTGAAATGTTGAGGGTTGGTCCTTAGCATGAGCCTTACTAAAAAACACACAGTAAGGGACTACTGGTCCATGGACATTTTACATCACTGTCCATTATACCATAATACAATGACCAGGCCAGAGGCATAAAAAAAATGCATTCAAGTGACAGCGTCCAATGCCTCCCCCAGGATGACCCCAGTTCTGACATTTTTAAAACTCATCCACTCATTAATATTTTGATCAAAAGTTTTTCTAATATTAACAACCCTCAAAAAGAAATTTCACAAATCCCTTGTCTCATTCAAGAGCAGGGTGAAATGTCATCTTTGCCCCAAAAGCATGCCAGATAGGGCATCAACATTTATAAATTGTGCAAATCAGAGACTGCATACACACAATTATCCTGGATCTATGAAAGGAAAGACAGTAAAATTCAGCCCCCAGTGGGGCTATTTCTGAGCTCAGGAAAAATAGCTTAATAAACGTTGGTGCTTTTCTCCACTTTCATGCTCTATGTCTGAAAAATACATCCTATAAATTAAAATGTGTTTTTTCACTCCTGCTTTCCACAAAATGCTGCATAAATACTATGGGATGAAAAATCTCATCACGCACATATATGCTGTATTTTTCGCTCCATAAAACGCACTAGACCATAAGTAGAAGAAAATAAGACAAAAATATTTTTCATCAGAACTCAGATCAGATCTCCAATCCTCATCAGACCTTAGATCTGACCCCCCATTTGACCTCATATCAGACCCCCATTATTTATCAGTAGTAATGGATGAACATCGGCCAGGACGATTCGCAATCAAATGTTTGTGAACCACTCGTTCGCTGTGGGCCCCATTCACTTTAAATGGCAGGCGAACCTGAAAAACCTTCAGGTCATATTTGCAGCCAGCGAACACATACTAAAAGTACACTAATAGTCCCACAATATGGACAGTGACATACCAGAGGGGGATCATTGGCAAAAATTCCCACAAAAAGTATGTATTTTAATCAGGGGCCATTTTTATGCGTCTTAAAGGGAAATTCTCAAAAATGTGCCCTGCTGGAGCCTAGAAATATGTTATTTCCTATCGGTTTGATGTATACAAATGTGCTGCACTCCACGTTTTTGTATCCTGCAGAGTCCATAAAAAATGCATAAGTTAACAAAGTTTTTTCTACCATGGAACTGTATGGGGAACGGACGCCACTGTATGGCATCAGTTTGAGGCATCTGTTAACGAATACATTTTTGGTATGCATTAAATGGATGGCAAAAATAGGAAGTGAACCCAACCCTAGTGTCAGAATAAGTACCAGTACACAGCGGAGCAGCGTGGCAGAGAGGGGAGGCCGCCATGTACTGACAGAGCGCTACCTGGTCCTGGTGGTCAGGGATGAGAATTGTGTTTCCCAAGGATCATTTTCTACTGGGAAATACAGGGCACAGTATAATACACTAGAATCTACAAACCGGATTCCAAAAAAGTTGGGACACTATACAAATCGTGAATAAAAACTGAATGCAATGATATGGAGGTGCCAACTTCTAATATTTTATTCAGAATATAACATAAATCACGGAACAAAAGTTTAAACTAAGAAAATGTACCATTTTAAGGGAAAAATATGTTGAATCAGATTTTCATGGTGTCAACAAATCCCCAAAAAGTTGGGACAAGGCCATTTTCACCACTGTGTGGCATCTCCCCTTCTTCTTACAACACTCAACAGACGTCTGGGGACTGAGGAGACCAGTTTCTCAAGTTTAGAAATAGGAATGATCTCCCATTCGTGTCTAATACAGGCCTCTAACTGTTCAATCGTCTTGGGCCTTCTTTGTTGCACCTTCCTCTTTATGATGCGCCAAATGTTCTCTATAGGTGAAAGATCTGGACTGCAGACTGGCCATTTCAGTACCCGGATCCTTCTCCTACGCAGCCATGATGTTGTGATTGATGCAGAATGTGGTCTGGCATTATCTTGTTGAAAAATGCAGGGTCTTCCCTGAAAGATAGAAAAGAATTGTGATGGCACACTCGCATTTGGATTAAATACGGGTATTTTTTATTAATATATGAAGTAAAAAAGTATTTGATGGTGAATGTTTATATTATATAGATGATGCTATAAATATAACAATAAAAATAAAATTAAAAATAAAAATAAAAAATGAATGAAAAATATATATATATATATAATATGTGTGTATATATATATATATAGGTACGTTAGGGTAGAGTATAGAGTCTATTCGGCAAAGGTATATAGTTCAATGGGTATTGATGGAGTAGGATTCCCTAAAATTATGATTAAAAATAGGTAAAATAAAGTAAATGTAAAAGTAGTGTCCAAAAAGTAGTGTCCAAAAAATATATTAGAGAATGTTCAAAGAGTTCTTTAAGAGGTCCTGGAATCAATAAATGTGGTCCAAGAAGTTCTAATAATAGATGTTGTCTGTCTTCAGTAAGGTAGTGGTGTTCTTGAGAAGAGTGCAGTATATGCGCATATAAAATCCAATTGATAAAAATAGGAATAAAGTGCAGTGCAAAAATAGAGAATTGGGAAAAAAAAAAAATATATATATGTGCTCAATGGCATATAATAATAATAATCTTCCCTGAAAGAGATGACGTCTGGATGGGAGCATATGTTGTTCTAGAACCTGAATATATTTTTCTGCATTGATGGTGCCTTTCCAGACATGTAAGCTGCCCATGCCACACACACTCATGCAACCCCATACCATCAGAGATGCAGGCTTCTGAACTGAGCGTTGCTAACAACTTGGGTTGTCCTTGTCCTCTTTGGTCCGGATGACATGGCGTCAAAGATTTCCAAAAAGAACTTCGAATCGTGACTCGTCTGACCACAGAACAGTCTTCCATTTTGCCACACTCCATTTTAAATGATCCCAGGCCCAGTGAAAATGCCTGATCTTGTGGATCTTGCTTAGAAATGGCTTCTTCTTTGCACTGTAGAGTTTCAGCTGGCAACGGCGGATGGCACGTGGATTGTGTTCACTGACAATGGTTTCTGGAAGTATTCCTGAACCCATTCTGTGATTTCCTTTACAGTAGCATTCCTGTTTGTGGTGCAGTGTCGTTTAAGGGCCCGGAGATCACGGGCATCCAGTATGGTTTTACGGCCTTGACCCTTATGCACAGAGATTGTTCCAGATTCTCTGAATCTTCGGATGATGTTATGCACAGTTGATGATGATAGATGCAAAGTCTTTGCAATTTTTCGCTGGGTAACACCTTTCTGATATTGCTCCACTATCTTTCTGCGCAACATTGTGGGAATTGGTGATCCTCTACCCATCTTGGCTTCTGAGAGACACTGCCACTCTGAGAAGCTCTTTTTATACCCAATCATGTTGCCAATTGACCTAATTAGTGTTAATTGGTCTTCCAGCTCTTCGTTATGCTCAAATTTACTTTTTCCAGCCTCTTATTGCTACTTGTCCCAACTTTTTTGTGATTTGTTGACACCGTGAAAATTGGAATCAACGTATTTTTCCTTTAAAATGATACATTTACTCGGATTAAACGTTTGATCTGTCATCTACGTTCTATTACAAATAAAATATTGACATTGATATGTGTGGGCTGTCATGAGGTAATTCAATTACATGTGGTCATCACAGGTGTTGAATTCCTCCGAGATCCATGCCTCATTCATTTTAAAAAATCTGAGGTAGTCCACACTGTCATGAGCTAGGCAAGTGCGCTTATCGATCACGATCCCCCCTGCTGAGCTGAACGTCCATTCGGACAGGACACTAGACGAGGCTCAAGCCAAGAGTTCCATGGCAAATTGTGCCAGCTCTGGCCTCAGGTCAAGCCTGCACACCCAGTAGTCAAGGGGTTCCTCGCTTCTCAGAGAGTCCACATCGGCCGTTAACCCGATGTAGTCGGACACCTGTCGGTCTAGGCATTCCCTGAGGCTGGATCCAGAGGGCAGCTGTCGATGGGTTGGCTGCAAGAATGATCTCATATCCGAAGTGACCAACACATGTTCAAACCACCCTCTTTTTGCAGGCGCGGTAGTATTGGTACCAGCACCTGTTTCGCTGTGGGTGGAAATTCCTCTGCCAGTGCCCGCAACAACAGAATGTAGCATCTCTCGCAGAAAGGCCTGGAAATGCTGCATTCTAAGATGTGGCAACACAAGCATCAAAGGGATACGAACTGTAGCTAGCAATAGGAATTAGCAGTAGACCAAGTGTGAGCTATCGATCGATCAGTGGAGCGTCCAATAGAAACATGAGTAGACAGCTGCACTGTCACCAGCAATGATACAGGAGGTGTATCGGAGTTGCTCCCCCAGATCGCAACAACTGTAGCGCATAGGCAATGTGCTGCAGTTGCAACACACAAGTAAAGTGCTACAATCAATAGTAGCCCTAAATGAATGGATCAAATAACAATCAAAGTTATACTCTGCGACCTAAATATAAGGGTTGATCAGAGTGAACGGTGATAACCACCCCACAGAGCTAATATACGAGTAGATCCTATAAGGATGGACTGCTATGCACTATAAGCAGTGCTACCAATAGGCACCAGTGGTTAAATAGAAGGCTACAAAGGCCAACTAGTGTTAATACGAACCACCTATTTATACTCACTGGACCCTGATAATTTTAAACAGTGTTCTTTGGTGTTTGTATGTCTTTAATAGATTAAATTAAATAAAGATAAGTTTTTCACATATATATATATATATATATATATTAGTTAGGGACCCCTAAAGGGATTATTGGTCCTACAGACCGTATATGAATTACACCCTTGATACATTGCACCCAAGGGGCCTGAATAGAGACTATGAGGTCATGCATTTATGATGTCTCCATATGTATACATATACTTAATATACTTTTTATGTACCCCTTTTAGACTTCTGCCCAGGGCCGTCTTTAACCACTTAAGGACCCCAGGTTTATAACACCCTAGTGACCAGGCCCTTTTTTTACAAATCGGCACTTCACAACTTTAACGGTTTATTGCTCGGTCATGCAACTTGGCACCCAAATGAATTTTACCTCCTTTTCTTCTCACAAATACAGCTTTCTTTTGGTCGTATTTGATTGCTGCTGAGATTTTTTGTTTTTCTGATATTAATCAAAATAGACCGCAATTTTCTCCAAAAAAGTGTATTTTTAACTTTTTCTGGTAAAATTGTTCAAATATAATTACATTTCTATACAAGTTTGTGTCAGAATTTATTGTGCTACATGTCTTTGATAAAAAAAAATCCAATAAGTGTATATTTATTAGTTTGCGCAAAAGTTATAGCGTTTACAAACTATGGTACATAAATGTGAATTTCCGCATTTGGAAGCAGCTCTGACTTTCTGAGCACCTGTCATGTTTCTTGAGGTGCTAGTATGCCAGGATAGTATAAATACCCCCCAAATGAGCCCATTTTAGAGAGAAGACACCTCAAAGTATTCGCAGAGGGCCATGTTGAGTTCATGTATGATTTAATTTTTTTTCACAAGTTAGCGGAAAATGACACTTTCTGAGGAAAAGAAAATAATAATAAAGTTTCCATTTCTGCTAACTCTCCCACGGACTCACTATGCCCCTCAGTGAATACCTTGGGGTGTCTACTTTCTGAAATGGGGTCATTTGTGGGGTGTGTTTACTGTTCTGGCATTTTGGGCGGGGCTAAATTGTGAGCAACCCTGTAAAGCCTAAAGGAACTCGTTGGACTTTCGGCCCCTTTACGCACCTAGGCTGCAAAAAAGTGTCACACATGTGGTATCGCTGTACTCAGAAGAAGTAGGGCAATGTGTTTTGGGGTGTATATTTACATATACCCATGCTGGGTGAGAGAAATATCTCTGTAAATTGACAACTTTGTATAATTTTTTTTTTTAAAGTTGTCATTTACAGAGATATTTCTCACACACAGTATGGGTATATGTAAAAATACACCCCAAAACACATTGCCCTACTTCTTCTGAGTACGGCGATACCACATGTGTGACACTTTTTTGCAGCCTAGCTTTTCCAATGAGTACCTTTAGGATTTCACAGGGCATTTTTACGCATTTGGATTCCAAACTACTTCTCACGCTTTAGGGCCCCTAAAATGCCAGGGCAGTATAAATACCCCACAAGTGACCCCATTTTGGAAATAAGACACCCCAAGGTATTCCGTGAGGGGCATGGCGAGTTCATAGAAGATTATCTTTTTTTGGCACAAGTTAGCAGAAAATGATTATTTTTTTTTTTTTTCCTTACAAAGTCTCATATTCCACTAACTTGTGACAAAAAATACAATTTTACATGAACTCGCCATGCCCCTCACGGAATACCTTGGGGTGTCTTCTTTCCAAAATGGGGTCACTTGTGGGTATTTATACTGCCCTGGCATTTTAGGGGCCCTAAAGCGTGAGAAGAAGTCTGGAATCCAAATGTCTACAGGGAGTGCAGAATTATTAGGCAAGTTGTATTTTTGAGGATTAATTTTATTATTGAACAACAACCATGTTCTCAATGAACCCAAAAAACTCATTAATATCAAAGCTGAATATTTTTGGAAGTAGTTTTTAGTTTGTTTTTAGTTTTAGCTATTTTAGGGGGATATCTGTGTGTGCAGGTGACTATTACTGTGCATAATTATTAGGTAACTTAACAAAAAACAAATATATACCCATTTCAATTATTTATTTTTACCAGTGAAACCAATATAACATCTCAACATTCACAAATATACATTTCTGACATTCAAAAACAAAACAAAAACAAATCAGTGACCAATATAGCCACCTTTCTTTGCAAGGACACTCAAAAGCCTGCCATCCATGGATTCTGTCAGTGTTTTGATCTGTTCACCATCAACATTGCGTGCAGCAGCAACCACAGCCTCCCAGACACTGTTCAGAGAGGTGTACTGTTTTCCCTCCTTGTAAATCTCACATTTGATGATGGACCACAGGTTCTCAATGGGGTTCAGATCAGGTGAACAAGGAGGCCATGTCATTAGATTTTCTTCTTTTATACCCTTTCTTGCCAGCCACGCTGTGGAGTACTTGGACGCGTGTGATGGAGCATTGTCCTGCATGAAAATCATGTTTTTCTTGAAGGATGCAGACTTCTTCCTGTACCACTGCTTGAAGAAGGTGTCTTCCAGAAACTGGCAGTAGGACTTGGAGTTGAGCTTGACTCCATCCTCAACCCGAAAAGGCCCCACAAGCTCATCTTTGATGATACCAGCCCAAACCAGTACTCCACCTCCACCTTGCTGGCGTCTGAGTCGGACTGGAGCTCTCTGCCCTTTACCAATCCAGCCACGGGCCCATCCATCTGGCCCATCAAGACTCACTCTCATTTCATCAGTCCATAAAACCTTAGAAAAATCAGTCTTGAGATATTTCTTGGCCCAGTCTTGACGTTTCAGCTTGTGTGTCTTTGTCAATTGTCTTTTTATTGAAAAGCATATCAAAAGAGATGTTTACATACATTGATGCACAAATCAGAGTTATTACAGACAAGTCTAAAGCGTACTTTGACAGTATAGTGCATAGTATACATATGACATATATAAAGTGCATGTCTTCAGAGCAAGGTCATCTAGAACCAACTAATTGACATTTGGTGTGTGACCTGATGTAGGTAGGTCAAACAAACATATAAAAAGGGGGGGGGGGATGGGGGATGGGGGGGGTGTCCTTAGAACTGGACAGATACGGTCTGAGGCTGTTAAGATAACCTTTGATGATTCCAAAGGGAGGAAGAAGGTTTAGCACCCTCCATTCTCACTAATGTGTCGTTCCTGCTTGGGGGGACATTTTCAAAGTTGTTTGTCTGTTGAAAATTGTTTAAGATGTTGGTGTACCATTCGCATATCTATATGTAATCCATGGGGCCCATAGCTTTTTGTGCTTCTCATGTGCCCTAAGTTCCCAGCCCGCTAGCTCTTCCATACGATGAACGTGATCTAGTTTGCTTAACCACTGAGAGGTGGTGGGGGGTTCTTTACTCAGCCACTTTTGGGGGATAAGTAGACGGGCAGCTTGAATCAAGTGTATAACAAGTTTGTTCCTTGATGGCGATAGTTCTTTTGTTGGAAGCCATAAAAGAACCAACTCTGGGGTTAATGTCAGGTTAGTGTTTAGAATTTCATTAATGGTCCGAGAGACGTCATCCCAGTATCCTCTTATTTTAGAACAGGACCAAAAAATGTGTAGAAGAGTGCCACTCTCTTCCCCACACCTCCAACACCTGTCATGATCACTCAGACCACTAAGAAATAGTTGTTTAGGGGTGAGGTACCACTGTGTGAGGACCTTATATGAGTGCTCTTGGATCTTCACGCAGCGGGAGAAGCCATGCGAGTGTGCGTGCATACGGAGAATATCTGTCTCCGAAAAGGTAACCTTAAGGTCATTAGCCCAGGTTTGAACATATTGTGGAGTAATGCGACGTTGTGGTGAGATCAAGGCCAAATATATAGTGGATATCAATTTGCGTTGAGGGGAAGGGGGGGTTGCTAATTTTTCAAGCCATGTCGGGGTCATTACACATGACTTCTGAGTAGTTAGTTGTTTCCCAGCAGATTTTATAGTTATTAGGTCTAGAAAGTTAAATGTACTCCAGGCTAAGCTAAGGGGATGTTGATCCGGTAAAGTGCCGTTTACTTTTCCTATAAAGTCAGCTGTGGAGAAATCTCTTAATCTGTGCCAAATCTGCGAGACCTGAGATCCTGGAGGCTGAATCGAGTGTGGTATGAGATCTGCTGGCATTATACTAGGGGGGTTCTGTAGGAGCCCATGTGTCTTGTTGAGCTGTTTAATGACCAGGCTAGTGCCCTTTAAGAGGACATGTGAATGGAGTGATGCATTTGCCTGACCCCATAGTGCTGCTTTCTGTGGTTGGGTGAGCTGCATTAGTTCCAGATCCGTGCCCAATGTGCGGTAGGCAGGGGAATGAAGCTGCAACCACCTCCTCAGGTGGATAGCCTTGTAATATGTTTGGACATCTGGCAGTGCTATACCTCCGTGACCACGCCCCAGTATCAGCCTCTGGTGAGGAGCCCTAGCCTTCTTGCCGCCCCATAGGTAAGTCATAAAAAGCCTGCGAATCCTTGTAAAATATGAGTTAGGTAAAAATATTGGCAACATCTGTAGTACGTACATAATTTTTGGTAGTACAAACGCTTTTAGTATATTCTTCCTTCCCATCCAAGAGGAATAAGGGAGGCGTAGCGATTGGAGCAGGTTTTGGACCTCTGATATTAGGGGAGTATAATTAAGCCGGAATAAATCTTCCGTGTAGGCGGAAATCCTAACTCCTAGGTAGGAAACACAGGAGGACTGCCATTTAAATGGTGTATTTGATTTCAAAATGGCTATGGAGCTCGCCGGAGCATTAACGTTTAAAGCTTCTGACTTGGTATAATTCATTTTGTAGTTTGATAGCCTACCATACTCTTTAAACAGTGTCAAAAGATGCGGGAAGGCCTCGACCGGGTTAGAAACCATGATCAATTAATACAGAAGTAGATTACACAAAAGAATGGCGTAAAGCCGCAGTAAAGGCCCCTCAAAAGAGCTTAACTCAGAAACTAATAGAAAACCTATAAAAGGACACTGAAAGCTGATGAACTATAAAAATATTGTTTTATTTGAGTACATGATTAAAAGCATACATAGAGATAACAGACAAATGCACAAAGTGCAGCACAATCCTGGGAGAGTTAGTAGAGTACAAAAAGGGTAAGGAGACAGGAGTGACCCGAATGTGGATATATCTAAACAAGGCAAAGTTACCATGTAAAATATATGTTGAAGGGATACCCACTATTGGTAAGAGTACAAATAATCTCGTCAAATATAAAGTGCAAGTGCAAGCTTATATATATAAGCAAAGGAGAGGAGAAATAACCCTTCAATGTGGGTCCCTAAATACATATATGTATATATACCTATTCAAGTAGTCTAGGCGGGTAAATAAAGTGCAAGTGCAAATCACATGACAATTTGTAAAAGAAAACACATAATAAGTGTTTAATCAAAAAGCACAAGACAACCGCAAAAGTTAAGCAGGTAAGCAGATGAACAGGGATAAGGTCACATACCGTGTGTAAAATGATGGTAAGTCCACAGGAAGACTGCACACCCCGACGCGCGTTTCGATTTGAAACCTTCCTCTGGGGGTACAGTCTTCCCACTGGAGCAGTCCCTCTGAAACAAGTGTTCCGCCAATCGGAGTCCATTAATCGGACACATGGGTTCTAAGGCACAGGTGAACCGCGCGGTGGCCAAACGCGCAGGTGCAGCTGCGTCTATTCACTCAAGGACCTTCCGTGACGTCAAAAGCGTCATAATCTCGCGGGATATTCAAAAGTCATATGGTAGCCGATATTACAACTACGTCTATTGTTCAAGGACCTTCCGTGACGTAATAAACGTCATGGTCTCGCGAGATATTCAGCAGTCACGTAACAGTTAGTTTTACAACCAACAAGGTCATGCAGGCGGATCACATGATCGTGAGTTATAATCACATGTTTCTCCAATGGTTCAAACGTCATCCAAAAGGGGAGGACACAAGTAGGCACGTCACGATGTGTGAGCAAGTAAGTGTCTAAGCACAAAATAATGCGCATATATATTCGTAAAATTGTGATGCACATTAAGTGCATAAGAAAAACAATGAAGGAATGGGAATTTGATGAGGTAAAATGAGTCGCGGCTACATAGTCTCTCCTGAAAGGGTAGTAACCTATGGCGGATATCCTCACAAGGAGAGTCCATGGCCGCGAGTCATAACCTCAACAGGTGAAATCACATATATAGCGTAGTGCAATTATATATATACATAGTGGTGCAATATGCACAACCTGATGAACAAGGTGAAAATTGGACTGGGTAAGATGAATCACAGCGATACAATCTCCCCAAAAGGAGGAGAGAGTGCATGGCAGGGAGTCAAAACCAAGCACAAGAAGAATATTAGTAATGTGCTTATAAGTGCATTGTGCAAATTTATAAAGAATTGGAAGAGGTAAATAAAACAATATTTTTATAGTTCATCAGCTTTCAGTGTCCTTTTATAGAAACCATGATCAGTAGATCGTCAGCATATGCCACGTTAATGTATTCTATGGCGTCATTTTCTGTTTTCACACCACGTATATTTACATGGTCTCTAATGGCCTGAAGAAGGGTCTCCATGACCAATATATATAAGGCAGGAGATAGGGGGCAGCCCTGACGTGTCCCGTTGCGAATAGGGAAGGATGGGGACAATGTGCCATTGACCCTGATTCTAGCACTCGGATCCTTGTACAATGACATGACTGCCTCCTGAAATCTCGTCGGGATTCCAAACCTCAGTAGAGTCCTCCTCATAAAGTCCCAGCTCACCCGGTCGAAGGCCTTCTCCGCATCCACAATGAGCAGCGCCAAGGGGAGGTTTTTCTTTTTGGCCCACTGTATTGCTGTGATTAACCTACAGGAATTATGATTCCCTTCCCTCCCTGGAACAAAGCCAGATTGGTCAGGGTGGATAAGTTTAGGAAGTAGATATCCCAGACGTGTCGCCAGAAGTTTGGCCCATATTTTTATATCTACGTTAAGTAACGAGATTGGCCTAAAACTACCGCAGAGAAGGGGATCTTTCCCCGGTTTGGGGAGGATGGTTACCGTGGCCTCCAGTGATTGTTTATGAAGGGTTTCACCATTTAGGAGTGCATTGCACCGCGTTACCAGGTGGGGTATTAATATATCTGAGAATCTTTATAATAGCCCACTGGAAAGCCATCTGGGCCAGGACTTTTCCCCATGGGCATAGAGGCTAGTAACTTTTTCACTTCTAGTTCGGTGACTGGCTCTAATAAGGTGTCACTTTCTTGGGAGGTTATCTGGGGTAGATTGAGGCCTTTAAAAAACAAGTCTGTTGCTTCTGGTATTGATGGATCTGGGTGATTAGGGTTTGACAGGCCGTATAGTTGCTTATAGAATTTTTGAAATTCTTCTGCAATGTCAGCTGTTTTATGCAGCATATTTCCAGTACTGGATTTGATATTGGGTATGAACATGGACTCTTTCCTTTGTTTAATAAGGGAGGACGTCAGTTTAGAACCTTTATCCCCGTGTGAGTAGTGTTTAAATTGGGCATATTGATAAGCCTTTGCGTTTTGAATGTTTAAATGGTCTTTTAGTTGTGATCTTAGCTGGGTCAGTTCAGTCTGGACTTTTATTGCTCTAGACCGTTTATGGACCGCTTCTTTATCTGCTATCTGAACCAAGAGATCGTGTAGGATCTTTTGTTTCTCTTTTTTAACCCTACTACCTAAGGCTATTAACTCTCCCCGGATAACCACCTTGTGCGTCTCCCACAGTGTCGTCTGGGGCATACCTGGTGTCGCATTATCTATAAAGAAGTCCTTTAATTTTTGCTCCAGGATTGAGGTATCTGCTTGTCTATCTAGCAGCGTCTCGTTTAAGCGCCACTGTCTAACTGAGGCAGGCAAGCTGGAAAATCTGAGGGCAGCAGAGACTGGGGCGTGGTCAGAGACGGACACAACACCTATGTCAGCCGAGTCCACCATATCCACGGCATTGCTTGACAGTAGGATATAGTCTAATCTTTTATATGATTTGTGTGGGGCCGAGAAGAAGGTGAAGTCCCTAGTATCTGGGTGGGCTAGTCGCCAGACGTCCAGCAGATTCATGTCTGATATGTACCTATTGATGTACCCCAGTGCTGATTGGGTCAATTGGGAGGAGCCGTCAGAAGCATCAATCAAAGGATTCAGTGTGACATTGAGGTCTCCCCCAATCAATCTAATCCCCTCTGCAAACAGATCTAGTTTACTTAGTGTGATCTTGATCCATTGTTTCTGGCCACGGTTAGGGCTGTACAAACTAGCGAGTGTGACCTTTTGTGTACCTACAGTAGGTGAACCCGATTTTGTGTCAATCTCGCTGTATTTCTCGGCGAGATTGAGCACATACGAGCCCCATCGCGGGAGCCAGCGCCGAGCTGGCTTGCCGCGATGGAGAGCAAGCGCGTCATAGAAGCGACGGGAGATCCGACTTGGATTCCCGCCAATTCTACACGTGTGCGGCGTTTGTTATGAATCCTGAGGGGGAAGTCCCCGCCGGATTTTAAATAAAAATCCGGCCTGGGTCCCGCCCTCAGGAGCATACCGGGCCCTTAGGTCTGTTATGGGTTGTAAGGAGAGCCCCCCCTACGCCGAAAAAAACGGCGTAGGGGTCCCCCTACAATCCATACCAGACCCGTATCCAAAGCACGCTACCCGGCCAGCCAGGAAGGGAGTGGGGACGAGCGAGCGCCCCCCCCCCCTCCTGAGCCGTACCAGGCTGCATGCCCTCAACATGGGGGGTTGGGTGCTCTGGGGCAGGGGGCGCACTGCGGCCCCCCCACCTCAGAGCACCCTGTCCCCATGTTGATGAGGACAGGGCCCCTTCCCGACAACCCTGGCCGTTGGTTGTCGGGGTATGCGGGCGGGAGGCTTATCGGAATCTGGGAGCCCCCTTTAATAAGGGGGCCCCCAGATACCGGCCCCCCACCCTAAGTGAATGAGTATGGGGTACATCGTACCCCTACCCATTCACCTGCAAGAAAAGTGGTAAAAACACAAATAAACCACACAGTGTATTAAAATATTTTATTTTTCTGCTCCGGAGGCCGCCCCCTGTCTTCTTTATTAGCTCTTTTACCAGGGGGGGGCTCTTCTTCTTCCGATATCCCGACGGGTCTTCTCCGCTATCCGGGGGGGTCTTCTCAACTCTCCGGGGTTCTCCTTCTGTCTTCTCCTTCTGTCTTGTTGTCTCCTTCTGTCTTCTGTCTCCGGGGGGGGCTCTTCTTCTTCCGATATCCCGACGGGTCTTCTCCGCTATCCGGGGGGGTCTTCTCAACTCTCCGGGGTTCTCCTTCTGTCTTCTCCTTCTGTCTTGTTGTCTCGGCGCACCCCGATTCTTCGTCTTCTCTTCTTGTTTTCGCCTCTCTCTGTTGTTGACTCGGCGCACCCCGGTTCTTCGTCTCGCGAGACTCGGCGCACCCCGATTCTTCGTCTCGCGAGACTCGGCGCACCCCGATTCTTCGTCTCGCGAGACGAAGAACCGGGGTGCGCCGAGTCAACAACAGAGAGAGGCGAAAACAAGAAGAGAAGACGAAGAATCGGGGTGCGCCGAGACAACAAGACAGAAGGAGAAGACAGAAGGAGAACCCCGGAGAGTTGAGAAGACCCCCCCGGATAGCGGAGAAGACCCGTCGGGATATCGGAAGAAGAAGAGCCCCCCCCGGAGACAGAAGACAGAAGAAGACAACAAGACAGAAGGAGAAGACAGAAGGAGAACCCCGGAGAGTTGAGAAGACCCCCCCGGATAGCGGAGAAGACCCGTCGGGATATCGGAAGAAGAAGAGCCCCCCCCTGGTAAAAGAGCTAATAAAGAAGACAGGGGGCGGCCTCCGGAGCAGAAAAATAAAATATTTTAATACACTGTGTGGTTTATTTGTGTTTTTACCACTTTTCTTGCAGGTGAATGGGTAGGGGTACGATGTACCCCATACTCATTCACTTAGGGTGGGGGGCCGGTATCTGGGGGCCCCCTTATTAAAGGGGGCTCCCAGATTCCGATAAGCCTCCCGCCCGCATACCCCGACAACCAACGGCCAGGGTTGTCGGGAAGGGGCCCTGTCCTCATCAACATGGGGACAGGGTGCTCTGAGGTGGGGGGGCCGCAGTGCGCCCCCTGCCCCAGAGCACCCAACCCCCCATGTTGAGGGCATGCAGCCTGGTACGGCTCAGGAGGGGGGGGGGGGGGGCGCTCGCTCGTCCCCACTCCCTTCCTGGCTGGCCGGGTAGCGTGCTTTGGATACGGGTCTGGTATGGATTGTAGGGGGACCCCTACGCCGTTTTTTTCGGCGTAGGGGGGGCTCTCCTTACAACCCATAACAGACCTAAGGGCCCGGTATGCTCCTGAGGGCGGGACCCAGGCCGGATTTTTATTTAAAATCCGGCGGGGACTTCCCCCTCAGGATTCATAACAAACGCCGCACACGTGTAGAATTGGCGGGAATCCAAGTCGGATCTCCCGTCGCTTCTATGACGCGCTTGCTGGGATGTGCTGTCGCTATCCCAGTGAGTGCGAGATCTCGGCACCACATCGCCGAGTATCAGCGCGACGCTGTCGTGCTGAAAACACAATCTCACAAACACCTACTGTATGAGGCCTTTCACGAAAATGAAGCGGCCCTCAGGGTCCGTCAGGGTAGATATCAATGTAAATGGTACTTTTCTAGAAATTGCAATACCCACTCCTCTTTTTGCTTTCTCAAAGGCACTGAAATACCAGTGTTGGAAGTATGGGTTCTGAATTTTAGGTACATTTGTTTCTCTAAAATGCAGCTCCTGAAAGAAGCAAATATCTGTATTGTTCTTTTTTAGCAGACGGATGACCTGAGAGCGCTTTTGTGGGGTGTTAAAGCCCCTTACATTATACGTTGTACATTTAATTGACGACATCATTGAGAAAATGGGGTGACTTTGGAACCGGAGAACTCCAGTTATTCACATCGACCGTATCTAGGGGATGAACTAGAAACATCACAACTAAAGTTTCTGTCAACATGACAAGTATAACAGTGCAATGACTCCCATGCCAGCAACACCGCAGCAGGCCACTTAGCTGCAGTGAAGCGGGCATGAGCAGCCATTTAATCAGGCACATGTACCAGGTCTGTGCCAAGATAACCCTGGTAGGTAGGGGGGGTACAAAGTGGAACCATATCTTCATAATGGTGTCCACATTGCGCCACCTGCTGAACTGGTGCGGGATAGCACCTTACATATTATGGTCTAGGTTGAATGCAGTAAACTAACATTGCAAAGCAGAATGTCTGCTCTGCAGATTACAACAAGAACGGGAACAATTCAGGACTCATGACAGACAGGTATACTTGCAGACTTAAGATGTGATATAATCAAGTAAGAACCTGTCCCTCTATGATGTCTGTGGAGAACTTCATCTGAGGTAAGATAACTCCTCTGTATAGTCTCTAGGACTTCAAGTGTCTCTTGATCTGTGCTGGTTCCTCTTCTTCTGTGGAGCTTTAAGCCATCCTGAGGCCTCTGGGAGATCTGGCAGCTGTGTTCCAATCTCAGCAGACGGCAGCCATGATGGTACATCTAGTGGATCTGTTTGCAGCAGCTCCCAGGCCGCCTGGAGATCTTGTGGCAGGCGAATGGTGCAGCGCTTCCCATCTACAGCAAATGTGAGGCCGAAGGGGAATAGCCATTTATATGGCACCTTGTGATGGCGCAGATGGTCAGTGAGGGGCCGCAGCGCCCTCCTTTTATTCAATGTGGAGGATGCCAGGTCCTGGTAGATAGAGATTTTGGCCCCCTCATATATGATCTCCTTCATATTTCTGGCAGCCTGCATTAGGGCAGCAGTGTCCACATACCTCAGGAGACCGCATACCACGTCTCTGGGGTTCTCTCTCTCTTTTGGCTTCAGCCTGAGCGCTCTGTGGATTCTTTCTATCTGAATCTCGGCCGCTCTGGAGCTTCCCAGGAGCAGGGAGAAGATGGCGCCGGCAGCTTCTGGTAAGCCTTCATGTGGGGTGCTTTCAGGCAGGCCGCGGATCCGGAGGTTTTTCCTCCTATTCCGGTTCTCCTGGTCTTCTATGAGGGAGTATGCAGTGTCCAGTGAGGCTGCCAGAGCCATGGTGTGATTGCTTGCAGCTCTGATGTAATTCGAGATGGATGCCTGGTTACTTTCCAGTGTTTCCACCCTCGTGCCGATATGCTTCAGGTCAGCTTTAATCTCCTGCAGAACCTGAACCACTGGGGCCAGGGCTGCTGATAAAGCCTGCTGCAGGAACTGCCTGGATATCGGGGCAGCACTTTGTGATGTGGGGCCTGCTGTGTGCTCTGCAGCAGCTTCATCTTCTCCCTCCGAATCCCTGCCCCAGTCATCTAGTTCCGGCAGCACCATCTTAGGACCGGCCGACACAGGAGCTGTAGTTTTCTTGTTGAGATATTTATCCATATCTGAGGCACCGCGCTCCGGTTTGCTGACTTCAGGTTTCTCTCTGGGTATATATCTACCGACTTTTCCCATTCTTGAGCAAATTAGACCGCTGAATTTACCAGTTAGCAGAGTGGTAAGGAGGAGAGCTCTCCTACATGTGTCCTGCTAGGTCTGCAGTCAGGCTCCCCAGCTTGTGTGTCTTGTTCAGTGGTGGTCGTCTTTCAGCCTTTCTTACCTTGGCCATGTCTCTGAGTATTGCACACCTTGTGCTTTTGGGCACTCCAGTGATGTTGCAGCTCTGAAATATGGCCAAACTGGTGGCAAGTGGCATCTTGGCATCTGCACGCTTGACTTTTCTCAGTTCATGGGCAGTTATTTTGCGCCTTGGTTTTTCCACACGCTTCTTGCGACCCTGATGACTATTTTGAATGAAACGCTTGATTGTTCGATGATCACGCTTCAGAAGCTTTGCAATTTTAAGAGTGCTGCATCCCTCTGCAAGATATCTCACTATTTTTGACTTTTCTGAGCCTGTCAAGTCCTTCTTTTGACCCATTTTGCCAAAGGAAAGGAAGTTGCCTAATAATTAGGCTAAGACAATGGAATATAACCAAATGACAGATAGAGGTTGGAGTGACAGGTGTATAGACATTGGGGGATTTTTTGAGCCAATACTCAACTAAATACGTCAGGATCCTCCAGAAGGAGTCTGGGTGGATCTTCCGGTTCCAGTCGCAATCTCCAGCGGGTTTGAATGAACAGTTTACTTTCACTTGTTTTTTGTGAATTTAGGCTCTTGGTACTCCTGTCTCTGATTGACCCGCCACTTCATCCTCATCTGATAAATGACCAAAAGCTTATCGACACGCGAAGTGTCATTTCGAGTGTAGGTCCTTTATACATTAGTAAGGCCCCTCTATCATCTATAGCATTGTATTTATTTATTAAAAACACATCTTATAAACTATATTTCATTTGCAAATTGTACGTGGTTTCACACCTGACGTATTTAGTTGAGTATTGGCTCAAAAAATCCCCCAATGTCTATACACCTGTCACTCCAACCTCTATCTGTCATTTGGTTATATTCCATTGTCTTAGCCTGCTCACTGATTCTCCATTTTTCCCATATGGGTCCCCCCCACAGTGGGTTGTCTCTGTCTTCCTGCATATAGTGGTGTAGTACTCATTTTTGATCCACCTGACAGGAATGAACGTAATACCGGCGATTTGGGGCAGTGGTGGAAATGATCGGACGGTGGAACGCATAACCACGCCCCTTTTTAGCCGCTGTGGAACGCATGAGCCTGAGCCTGCTGCTCATTGATGATGCAGGCGGTTTATGATTGGATGCCGGAGGTGGAACGCATAACCACGTCCCTTTTTGAGCCGCTGTGGAACGCATGAGCCGGAGCCTGCTGCATATTGATGATGCAGGCGGTCTATGATTGGGTGCCTGAGGTGGAACGCACGGCCATATTGAAAATCTTGGCGTGCGTTCCAATAACGATCCAAGACATACAGACATCAGAGAAGTAGTTTGGTGAGCCTCATCTAGATATCGGTATTGGTTTAGTTCTAATGTTTGGGGTTCCTATCAATACACTACCACCTATAGAGTGTTACAACCTGATCCTGCTTAGTCTACCTGGATGTCTGGGTCACATGGGGCAATGGGGATAAGGTGATTGGTGTTGGACATTGGGGGACCGCCCTCACCTGGCGGGTATAAATAGTCAGTGTGTGAATCTGCAATTTGGAGCATCATTTTTCAGCCCCCTGGAGTACCCCTGACTGCGGACCACTATATGGAGAGATCTCAGGATGGGATAAGTACAGTATATATATGAGTTCTATCGTTATTACCCTGTCCCCTCCTGCACTATTGTATTGGTCTACTCAAGTGGAACACCGCCTCGGGGTGCTCCAGCAATTTTGGTTCTTTTCTTTCATCTTTTTTGAAAAGGGCCATGTAGCCGCTTCATTATAGCAGCAACTTATTTTCTCTATACCTCTTGATATAGTCTCCTGATGAACCTTTGAATGAAGGGGAAACGCGTTGAGACTTTGTACTGAGTGTAACACTCCATGTTGTTGGTAGAGTGCTACCCATCTGGATAAACTGTTTGTATCATTCCATTACACATTCAGCATGTTCCAACATGGTTGATAATCGAATTACACTGCTGTGACTATCATCTTTGAGATTTTGAACTGAGTGTAACATTTCATGTTGTTGGTAGAGTGCTATCCATCCAGATAAATTGTTTGTATCATTTTATCACACTTTAGCACTCCCCAACATGGTTGATAACTGATTTACACTGCTGTGACTATTATCTTTGCTGTGATTATCATCCACATTGACTGCTGTGGAATAACCGTTGTTCCTACCTGTCCTTTTCTACTACTGTTGATGCATGATCCGGACATTCATATGAGATTTCAAACGGAGTGTAATACTCCATATTGTTGTTAAAGTGCCATCTATCTTGATAAATTGTCTGCATCTTCTTTTTCGGCATGGTCCAACAGGGTTGGCAATTGATTTACATTGCCGTGACAATCATCTCTGTTGTGATTTTCATATCCACTGACTGCTGTGGAATAACCGTTATTCCCACTTGTCTCGTTCAACCAATGTTGATGCATGATCTGGATATCTACATGCTGTGATTATTATCTCTATCTTGACTGCTGTGGAATAACCGTCACTTCTGCTCGTCTTTTTTCAACTATCGTTGATGCATGACCCGGACATCCATATGGGTCTTTTTGCTACAAGAGCCTTTTAAGGACAGACAGGCTAGGCACGGGGACGGAGTTTTCCCACCATCAGGGTGCATCTCCGGGCTGAGTCAAGTCCAGGGACACCATAGGGATACACTAGAGACCCGGATGGTTAGTCCTTTGGGTGCACCATCACGATCAGCCACCCTGTCTGTCACTTTCATTTGGCCTCCAGTGTCTGTTTGTAAGTGTTGTATGTTTATTAGTCCCCAGGTGAGGGATTGTGGAATTTTTTAACGTTAAATTAAAAGTTATATTTTAGGTAGTTGGCCCCTGTGATTCACTTCTCTATGTACAACTACCCACTACGTATATAATCCGCCTCTGATAACATGTTCAAACCACCCTCTTTTTGCAGGCGCGGTAGTATTGGTACCAGCACCTGTTTCGCTGTGGGTGGAAATTCCTCTGCCAGTGCCCGCAACAACAGAATGTAGCATCTCTTGCAGCAAGGCCTGGAAATGCTGCATTCTAACAGCCCTCTGGGATGCTGGTAACATGTCCGCCATTTTGTGTTTGTACCGGGGGTCTAAGTACGTTGCCACCCAGTACAGGTCCTTGACCTTTATACTTTTTATATGGGGGTCCGTCTTCAAACACTGGAGCATGAAGGCCCCCATTTGCACTAAATTGGAAGCGGTGGAGTGCCATGGCTCCTGCTCATCGACCAGGAGAATGTCGTCCTCGGTCTCCTCCCCCCAGCCATGGACAACACTATGGATCCCTGAAAAGTTTAAAGACTGATTTTCTTGCTCCTCCTCCTCCCTCCAGCCACCATCCTCCTCTGACTCCTGCTGACTTGTCTCAGATAGAGTAGCCCCCCCTGGGAATTCATTCAGCATTGCGACTTCTTCCTCCTGCTCCTCGATGGCTTGATCAATGACACGACGCAATGCACGCTTCAGAAAGAAGGCGTAAGGTACGATGTCACTGATGGTGCCCTGGCTGCGACTGACCAGTTTGGTGATCTTATCGAATGGCTGCAGAAGTCTGCATGCGTCGCGCATGAGCAGCCACTGGCGCGGTGAAAAGAAACCAAGTGCCCCAGAACCTGTCCTGCCGCAGAGTTCGTGCAGGTAGTCATTAATGGCACGTTTCTGCTGGAGCAGCCTATCAAGCATATACAAGGTGGAGTTCCAGCGCGTCGGGTAGTCATAAATCAGACGTCTGACGGGCAAGTGGTGTCACCGCTGAACGTCAGCAAGGTGAGCCATGGCCGTGTAAGATCATCTAAAATGGCCAGAGATTTTCCTGGCCTGCTGCAAGACGTCCTGGACCCGGGGTATTTGGCAACGAATCGCTGCACGACTAAGTTCAGGACGTGTGCCATATCATGTCAATTTGGCCTGTTTCAGCGCGCTCAACAAATTTGCACTGTTGTCGCACACCACTTTACCAACTGTCAAATTGAGCGGGGTTAGCCACTGATCAGCCTGTGACCGCAGAGCTGAAAGCAGTGCAGGATCAGTGTGGCTCTTGGCTTCCAGGCACAACAGCCGCAGCACAGCATGGCAACGTCTCACCTGGCACGTCGAATAGGTTCTGGGGAGCTTGGGGGGTGCAGGGGAAGAAGCGGTAGCAGTGGAAAAGGAGGAGTCAGCCGAGGAGGAGACGGAGGATGGAGTAGGAGGAGGAGAAGAGGCCGGCCTGCATGCAATCCATGGCGGTAACACCAAATCCACATGGGTGCCACTGGTTACATGCTTGATGGCCGTCAGAAGGTTCACCCAGTGGTCAGTAAAAGTTATGTACCTTCCATGCCCGTGTTTGCTAGACCATGTGTCTGTGGTCAGATGTATCTTGGCACCGACATGGTGTGCCAGAGATATATTAACTTGCTGCTGAACATGGCCATATAGTTCAAGGATGCCCTTCTGGGAGAAATATTTCCTTACGGGGACCTTCCATTGCGGTGTGCCAATGGCCACAAAATTTCTAAAGGCCTCCGAGTCCACCAATTTATATGGCAGTAGTTGGCGGGCTAGCAGTTCCAACAAGCCAGCGGTCAGCCGTTGGGCAAGAGGATTATCCAGCGTCATCATTTTTTTACGCTCCAACATTTGGGCCAGGGAAGCCTGCCTTGTACCAAATGAATGCGACAACGGCACAGTGGAAGGTGGAGGACAAATGGTAGGAAAGAGGAGAAGAGGCAGGACCTGGAGCGCTGGGAGTGTGGCTTTGTGGGTTCTGACGGCGTTGCTCCCACTGGGCTCGGTGATGGGAGACCAGGTGCCTTCTTAAGGCGGTCGTCCCTAGGTGAGTGTTGGGCTTACCGCGACACAGGCTGCAGATGGCAACATTGTCAGCAGCTGACACATTAAAAAAAAGCCCACACTGCGGAGCCATGTGCTGGCGTCCTGGGAGCGCAAGATGTGACCGTGTGTGGTGGATGGCTCGCTCCAAATACATTTGCTGTCTGCTTTTTGCCTCCTGTGTACTGCGAGTTCTGCCTGCTTCTCCTCCCTATCTGCTGCTCCGTCTCTCCCTCTGAACTCCCCTCCTCTTTCTCTTGTGAGCACCCACGTGGCGTCCATCGATACGTCATCATCGTCACCTTCACCACCATAGACATTAGAGATCTCGGAGTAGGCAGCAACAGCGGGGACCATCCTCCTTGGGCTGATCTGGGTACTGTCATCAGACCGCTAGGTGGCGGCCGTTGCTACCTCCTCCGATGCCAAGAATGGCTGCGCATCAATAAGTTCTGGGAATGGATGGGAATATCATTCCTCTGACTTAAGTGGAGGGGCTATGGTGGTGTCTTTGGGGGCACACAGCAAAGTGTGAGAAGGGTGCAGAAGCGGAAGGCTGAGTGAGCCACTCAACTCAACTCTGGTGCGTCCTTTGACATAATCGCACGCACCTTCTCCAACTTACCACTTAGGCTCAGGCCTGGTGCACCTGCCCGACCCCTACCACCCCTGCGGACCGGCCTGCCTCTTCCTCTGCCTGTCATTTTCAAAATGACCCTGTGCCAAAGTCCCCTAGAGAAGAGCAGTATTTGTGGAAGCTGATATATGGCAGTCCTCAATCATTTGTTATTTGAAGCTGGTATATCACCCTCAAGCAGTAATTTTGTGGATGCAGGTATATGGAAAACCTCAATCATTATTTTGTGGAAGCTGATAGATCGCAGCCCTCAATCAGTATTTTCTGGAAGCATACAAATAGACTATAATATACTTTCTCTGTATCACACCTATCGATAGCACAACGTTACCAGTCCTTAAAAGGACTTTTGTGGCCCTATTAGCTAGCGTTTAGTGTCCCTAAGTTTCTAACAGCCTGTCCCTGCTCCAAAATGCAACCTCTCCCTACACTGGCAAAACACATAATGTAAAATAGCTGCCAGATCGGGTTCTGTTATAGGGTTGGGGGGGTGTCCTTGTGCTGAAACGTCTCAATTGGCTGTCCTGTCCCACCAGATGGATGTGTCATGGGTAAAAGTTCAGCGCAATGCAAAAGAATATGGCGTGTGCGGACATTGCCATATGTTTGCATGTTCGGCGGATCGCGAACGCGCAAATTTCGCCGCAAACTGCAAGGCCATCACTATTTATCAGACCTTAGACTCCAATCAGACCTCCGATCAGACCCTATCAGACATAAAATAAATAAATGAACTTACCTCTCCTGTTCAGCCACCACTCTGCAGATCCACCAGTGTCTCCTGTGCTCATCTCTCCCTCTTCTTCTCTGGGCCCACAGCACACTGTGACTTCGTACATCATCAGGTCATAGTGTGCA
This sequence comes from Bufo bufo, assembly GCF_905171765.1. Taxonomy (NCBI): domain Eukaryota; kingdom Metazoa; phylum Chordata; class Amphibia; order Anura; family Bufonidae; genus Bufo; species Bufo bufo. Next base: position 437,022,452 of record NC_053393.1, read on the forward strand.
CGATACATCCTAACACTGTACAAAAGCAGTCAGGACAGTGCAGCACGGCGCCTGAAGGAAGACCAGAGAGCGGTGAGTATAGGCAGTGCTTCACTCATCTCACTCCTCCTACATACTAGTGAGTGCCTCCATAGTTCCCATAGGTCTCCATGGGAATAGTTTGTTTGCATTTTGTCATAGACTCGATTTGCAACGGGTGCCTCCCCGTAGGGCCCTCTATAGATGTATGACACACGTCCCAGGTGTAGGAATGCCGAGTGGTATAGTGCGGCCTAAAATTTCCCTTTATATGTGTCACAGTGCTCCTACCTGGATACCGCTGGACCCCAGGCTTTGGCTCCGAAGCAATAAATAGGGGGAATAATTGAGGGATTTGAAAGAAAGATTTGATCCAGACCTTGTATGTAGTAGAACAGCATCTTTACTTTGTATAAAAACGTTCATCAGAAACAATCTTCAAGCTTGGTCTTGGTCCTAACAGGCTTTAGCATGAAACTGGCAGGCAAACTCGACTCTGCTACATCTGTTTCTCTCTGGCTCTGGTGTACTGACAGGCTGACTGTATAACTCAGATTCTTCTGTCTGCTGCACATTCTCTCTGTAGTCTGACTCTTAAATTATGCCAGGGAACTATGCTCCTGGCTTCTGAGGCTTCAAGCTTTGGCCTCCATGGCCAGCAGAGCTTAGGGTGCTCTGGCTAGCTTGGGCACGTCCAGCAGAGACGCGCCGTGCACACACCTGTCCCCTAGGAGGGGATAGGCTAGACTAACTCTCACTGGTCCCCACTCTTCCTGCAGGAAGTGGGACTCGCCCACTTCTTTCCAGGAAGGGGGGGGGGTAAGTTTGAATGTAATGGGAAGCTCCATTCTACCTAACTGCAGCTCTGCTATGTTTGCTGCAACCTGCTGGTGAACCAGGCACATTAACATATTAGTTGCAAACATTAAAAATGCACAGTGTATAGGACCTGGAATAAAATGCATAGATGACATTATATTAGCACATTAAAGACAGTAGCGGGGTGAAGAAGTGGTAATGCCACTCTGGGGCATTACATGTTTCTTGTCTTAGTGGCCACTTTTACTACATTTATAGACAGTCTGTGTATATAGGCACTATTATGGGTTATCAATAGATGGTCTATATTAGGGATGTTCTAAAGTGGTGCTCTGCTTTTTCCTGTGTTCACTCCACTTTTATGTGTTTTTAATATGTATTTATGTGGTATAATATTAATACTAAGATTATGGAATTAATTTATCATTTGCAGTACATTTGATGTCAGTTTTAAGTTGGTCTTTGTTGCTGTACCAAATTTTTGATGTGGGGCTCGGTTTGATTAAATCTGGCACGAGTGTGAGGTGGTTTAGCCACAAGTACACCAGGGGGTTGTCTTGTGTGGAGATGCAACTTTTTAAAAAGTCACACATTATAAATGAGACCTAATACTGTTCTAAAAAAATGCACAAATGTTGCATGTTTGCCACATTTTTATGCTACAAAATTGGTGTAGCAGACTTGTTAAATGTCCCCCTCTCCGTTTATATTATATTTGGGGCTGAGTTTTTTTTATTTTTAGGAAATGTATACTGTAAGGTGTCCTAATATACAGTGGATTACAGACTGACATTATTGCAGACCAAATACCACTTCATGTGAATAGTGTTCCCTAATAGGAGCTGCCTCCTTTTGCAGGAGAATACTTAGGAATGGTTTGAAGAACATAAAGAGTCCACGATCTTGACTTAGTCTTTAGATTCCCCAGATCTCAATCTGAATGGGCATCTGTGGGATGTGCTGGACAAGCAAGTTTGGCACAAGGAGGCTTCCCATGGACCTGTCATGTCCTCATAGAAATACATCTGACTGCACACCTTACTAGTTTTTCTCCTAGCCTCCCCTCTATGGCCAGTAACATTGCAGTCGGTGCCCTTCAGCAGAGAATTGTCAAGTCCCCAGTGCACAGCCATTGACACTAAGCACTGGGTATCACCCACCTGACATTTTATTGGTATCGGGTGATGGAACTAATGATGGAGTCATGGAAGATACAGCATCAAAGGTATGCAGTAATTTTTAATTTTGTGAGGGAGTGACAGGTCCTCTTTAAAGAGGACCTTTCACTGGTCCTGACATTACAATATAAGTAAGTGGCAGTGTAGGGCATATTGAGGAGATGTGATCTCACCTATTTTTCTTCCATTGGGCTTCTCCGTTCCCCTGCTGTGCCCCCCGTTCTGGTTTCCTGCCCTGTATGCTAATCCATACCATTGGTACGGAGAGGGGGAGATGGCCATATTTGTCAGGGGGTGTCTCCTTCTCCCTGTACCAATGGAATGGATTAGCATACAGGGCGGGAAACCACAGTGGGGGAACCGAGCAGCCCATGAGAAAAAAATAAGCGATATTGCATCTCCTCAATTTGCCCTATACTGCCAGGTACTTACAGGTGAAACTCGAAAAATTTGAATATCATACAAAGTTCATTTATTTCAGTAATGCAACTTAAAAGGTTAAGCTAATATATGAGATAGACTCATTACATGCAAAGAGAGATATTTCAAGCCTTTATTTTTTATAATTTGGAGGATTACGGTTTACAGTTTATGAAAACCCCAAAGTCACAATCTCAGGTACCCTTTGCTCAGGGGGTATAGATTAATTAGCTGACTAGTGTGTGACACTTTGAGCCTAGAATATTGAACCTTTTCACAATATTCTTATTTTAAAGGGCTTCTGTCAGCCCACTAAACCGTTTTTTTTTTGTTTACTAATAATCCCTATTCTGCGAGCTCTGCATACATAAGTTAAATAATCATTTTTGTTCAGTAGAATTTGATAAAAAGCGATTTTTAAAATATGCAAATTACCTTGCTACCAGCAAGTAGGGCGGCTACTTGCTGGTAGCAGCCGCATCCTCCGATCCTAATGACGCTCCCTCCGCATTGTGATTGACAGGGCCAGGGAACGGAATCGTTCTCTGCTGGCCCTGCCTGTTAGCATTCAAAATCTGGCGCCTGCGCTGCGGCCATACGTACCTTCAATCTGCGCAGGCGCACTGAGAGGCGCACTGTTCTCTCAGTGCGCCTGCGCAGATTGAAGATAGGTACGGCCGCGGCGCAGGCGCCAGATTTTGAATGCTAACAGGCAGGGCCAGCAGAGAACGATTCCGTTCCCTGGCCCTGTCAATCACAATGCGGAGGGAGCGTCATTAGGATCGGAGGATGCGGCTGCTACCAGCAAGTAGCCGCCCTACTTGCTGGTAGCAAGGTAATTTGCATATTTTAAAAATCGCTTTTTATCAAATTCTACTGAACAAAAATGATTATTTAACTTATGTATGCAGAGCTCGCAGTATAGGAATTATTAGTAAACAAAAAAAAAACGGTTTAGTGGGCTGACAGAAGCCCTTTAAGTTGCATTACTAAAATAAATGAACTTTTGCACAATATTTAAATTTTTCTGGGTTTCACCTGGCTATTGCAATTAGAGATGAGCGAACTGGAAAATTAGATTTGGCTGCTTTGCAGAATTTTCCCCAAAAATTTGCTTTCTGATTAGTTAGTTAGTCATGAAGCGCATTTTTTTGTAAGTAGTAGGTGCAACAACAGGGAGCTGCGATAGCGCTGTTCCCCATCATTGTACCCCTCAGATGCTGCGCTTATACATGATTGCGGCATCTGAGTGTAATAATACAGTTTAAAATTAACAGAAAAAAAATATAATCATACTTACAGCCTCCATTTACTTGTGACGGGCCAGCCGCTGCCATCTTGCTTGAAATCTTGCGCAAAATCTCGCTTGGCCCGAGATGTCGTCATCACGCCGGCCGGTGTGGTGACGTCATACATCACCATGTACGGGATTTGGGACAATGTCTTCAATCAAGATGGCGGCGGCCAGCCCGTCGCTAGCAAATGGATGAGGCAAGTATGAATTTTTTTTGTTTTTTACGCTTTTTCAGGTTAAATCGATTCGCTACCATGAAGCACGAGGAAATTCGGTTAAGCGGCAAATCTAATTTATCCTGAAATTTGGATCGAATTCCACTATGTTGGATTTGATTCGCTCAGCTCTAATTGTAATATCAGGACCAGTGAAAGGTCCTCTTTAAAGTACCTGCTGCAAATATCTTGCCGCTACAAATCACAGGACACCTACATTTTATTTCTCCTTAGAGGCTCTCTCAAGATTTTCCTCTATCTCAAACTTAATGAGAAAGCTCATTTAAACTAGAGCATAATACAATGTAACAAAAGCAAACAGGAAATATATAACCAAATTTATAAGCACATGGATCAGCATGAGATTTATGTATTGCCTATGTAATAATGAACTTGTATTCAGCAAGTGATTGACTGGGTCCCGCTATTTATCACAGCACTGAATAAAAACATAATTTACCAGAACATTTTCCATTTAAAAGGCCAACTATTGGCTCATCAATCCTGACATTCTCTTTTGTCAGCAAGCTTTGAGGGGCAATGTATAATACTCCAAAGTGTTACTTTTCAATCATTAGGACATGTTTACTTTCCCTTCCTGGACTTTCATGACTTTAATTATGGAGTAGGATAAAGCAAGCGCATGCAACACAGTATGAATCTGCAGCATGTCGCGGTGCATGAGTATTAATAAAACTCAAACAACTTAAACCCCCTTCCAAAGCTGTTTATCTGGTGGCAGCAAAGACTTTTTTCATGCAAGCCTTTACTTTTTGAAAGTCAAACCATAGTTGTTTTAAATTATATGCTTTCACTAAGGCTACTTTCACACTTGCGTTCGGGGTTCCGTTTGAAGGCTCTCACAAGCGGCCCTGAACGGATCCGTACAGCCCCAATGCATTCTGAGTGGATGCGGATCGGCTCAGAATGCATCAGTTTGGCTCCGATTGGCCTCCGTTCCGCTCAACAGGCGGACACCCGAATGCAGCTTGCAGCGTTCGGGTGTCCGCCTGGCCGTGTGGAGCCAAACGGATCCGTCCAGACTTACAATGCAAGTCAATGGGGACGGATCCGTTTGACGTTGACACAATATGGTGCAATTGCAAACAGATCCGTCCCCCATTGACTTTCAATGTAAAGTCAGGAGTCCCTATTAATATACAGGGAGTGCAGAATTATTAGGCAAGTTGTATTTTTGAGGATTAATTTTATTATTGAACAACAACCATGTTCTCAATGAACCCCAAAAACTCATTAATATCAAAGCTGAATATTTTTGGAAGTAGTTTTTAGTTTGTTTTTAGTTTTAGCTATTTTAGGGGGATATCTGTGTGTGCAGGTGACTATTACTGTGCATAAATATTAGGCAACTTAACAAAAAACAAATATATACCCATTTCAATTATTTATTTTTACCAGTGAAACCAATATAACATCTCAACATTCACAAATATACATTTCTGACATTCAAAAACAAAACAAAAACAAATCAGTGACCAATATAGCCACCTTTCTTTGCAAGGACACTCAAAAGCCTGCCATCTATGGATTCTGTCAGTGTTTTGATCTGTTCACCATCAACATTGCGTGCAGCAGCAACCACAGCCTCCCAGACACTGTTCAGAGAGGTGTACTGTTTTCCCTCCTTGTAAATCTCACATTTGATGATGGACCACAGGTTCTCAATGGGGTTCAGATCAGGTGAACAAGGAGGCCATGTCATTAGATTTTCTTCTTTTATACCCTTTCTTGCCAGCCACGCTGTGGAGTACTTGGACGCGTGTGATGGAGCATTGTCCTGCATGAAAATCATGTTTTTCTTGAAGGATGCAGACTTCTTCCTGTACCACTGCTTGAAGAAGGTGTCTTCCAGAAACTGGCAGTAGGACTGGGAGCTGAGCTTGACTCCATCCTCAACCCGAAAAGGCCCCACAAGCTCATCTTTGATGATACCAGCCCAAACCAGTACTCCACCTCCACCTTGCTGGCGTCTGAGTCGGACTGGAGCTCTCTGCCCTTTACCAATCCAGCCACGGGCCCATCCATCTGGCCCATCAAGACTCACTCTCATTTCATCAGTCCATAAAACCTTAGAAAAATCAGTCTTGAGATATTTCTTGGCCCAGTCTTGACGTTTCAGCTTGTGTGTCTTGTTCAGTGGTGGTCGTCTTTCAGCCTTTCTTACCTTGGCCATGTCTCTGAGTATTGCACACCTTGTGCTTTTGGGCACTCCAGTGATGTTGCAGCTCTGAAATATGGCCAAACTGGTGGCAAGTGGCATCTTGGCAGCTGCACGCTTGACTTTTCTCAGTTCATGGGCAGTTATTTTGCGCCTTGGTTTTTCCACACGCTTCTTGCGACCCTGTTGACTATTTTGAATGAAACGCTTGATTGTTCGATGATCACGCTTCAGAAGCTTTGCAATTTTAAGAGTGCTGCATCCCTCTGCAAGATATCTCACTATTTTTGACTTTTCTGAGCATGTCAAGTCCTTCTTTTGACCCATTTTGCCAAAGGAAAGGAAGTTGCCTAATAATTATGCACACCTAATATAGGGTGTTGATGTCATTAGACCACACCCCTTCTCATTACAGAGATGCACATCACCTAATATGCTTAATTGGTAGTAGGCTTTCGAGCCTATACAGCTTGGAGTAAGACAACATGCATAAAGAGGATGATGTGGTCAAAATACTCATTTGCCTAATAATTCTGCACGCAGTGTACCATCGGATCTGAGTTTTCTCCAATCCAATGGTATATTTTAACTTGAAGCGTCCCCATCACCATGGGAACGCCTCTATGTTAGAATATACCATCGGATTTGAGTTAGATCGTGAAACTCAGATCCGACAGTATATTCTAACACAGAGGCGTTCCCATGGTGATGGGGATGCTTCAAGTTAGAATATACTAAAAGAACTGTGTACATGACTGCCCCCTGCTGCCTGGCAGGTGCTGCCCGGCAGCAGGGGGCAGACCCCCCCTCCCTCCCCTGTATTTAACTCATTGGTGGCCAGTGCGGCCCCCCCTCCCTCCCCTGTATTTAACTCATTGGTGGCCAGTGCGGCCGGCCCCCCCTCCCTCCCCTATATTTAACTCATTGGTGGCCAGTGCGGCTGGCCCCCCCTCCCCTATATTTAACTCATTGGTGGCCAGTGCGGCTGGCCCCTCCCCCCCTGTTTTTAACTCATTGGTGGCCAGTGCCACATGTCATTTAAATAATAATATCAGCAATATTTCACTATAACAATTATCATCATCAGCAGTAGAGATGAGCGAATTTAATATTTTGAAATTCGTTCACACTTCGTTTGGTGGTAAAATCAGAATTGCGTTATGGATTTCGTTACCACGAACCATAACGCAATTCTATGATGGAATGCATAACGGAATGCCTTTAGAGGCATTCCGTTATTAATTCCGTCATAATAGAAATCTATGGGCTGCATAACGGATCCGTCCCATTTCCGTTATGCAGAGGAGTCCTCTCCTGCATAACGGAAACTGGACGGATCTGTTATGCAGACCATACACTTCTATTATGACGGAATGAATAACGGAGTGCCTCTAAAGGCATTCCGTTATGCATGCAGTCATAGAATTGTGTTATGGTTCGTGGTAACAAAATCCATAACGCAATTCTGCTTTTACCACCAAACGAAGCGTGAACGAATTTCATAACATGAAATTTGCTCAGCTCTAATCAGCATTGTCAACGCCTGCTAAAAGTCAATTGCAGTTGAACATGTAGCAGTAAGGCTATGTTCACACCTGTGATCATATCTGTTTCTGTGTCACCATAGAAACAATAAAAAATAAAACAAGGACAGTGCCAGATCCATTACATGATAAACACTGATGGTGCATGTTGACTATAATGGAGTTTGTTAAGTTTCCATCATGGCAGCCATCAATTAACTAGGGGAAGAAAAAAAAAACAGTGCTGCATGCTGCACTATTTTTCCAGCATTTTTGATGAAATCTGTGACTGAGGCTCCTAATGGAGGCTCTAACGCAGATGTGAACAAAGCCTAAAAGTAATCTTATTTGGTGATGGACTCAAAAAGGACATTTTTAAAACAATTAATTTTTTATTTTTGATCTAATATAATGGGTAATGCAGCCAATTCTGATAATAAAGGCCAACATCCATGATGCTGGGTTTCTATCTTGTAAATAACAATAAAATGTATGCTAATAGGAGATGTGATAAAAAAAATATCTACTTTTCTAACTGTACAATAATAAAAGAAAGATGAGCAAAATACAATTTATTTATTTTTTTAAATTGTACTACTATATATAGTACTTCTTTCCTAGTGGATGTCTGCTACAAAATGACAGCAATTTCTAATGCCATCCGTTTAAAATGGTTTCTAATCTACCACCTTTAGGCTTCAGTGAACACTCCCATAATATGGCATCCAAAGTGAACTATGGTTTACTGTAGCTACGTGTGCCTTTGAATTCATATGAAGGCATAAGGAGTTTTTTTTTTTTTACCAGATTCATTCATATTGAACACATATTCCATTAACCATTATATTATAGGGATATTGTTTCTAAGGTTGGCTTAACACTGCTGTTCCTAGTTTTGGCAGGCTGTTGGAACTAGGAAAGGCTGTGTAAAAGAAACCTAAGAGGGAATGCAATATTGTATTACATAAAGCACCACAGGGTGGCAATAAAGAACAGTAAGGACTAAAGCAATCTTCAAATGAAAATCAGAAAACCCAGTTTTCACTTATGAGGGTCTGTTTTTTTCAAGTCTGAAGGTGGTGGCCTGCTCTGTGCACCAGTGCAAAAACAAAGTGCCAGCTGTGTGCCATAACCACAACTCCTTTAGCCATGGAGAAACATTAACCACCTCAGCTCCCCTAGCTTAAACACCCTTAATGACCAGACCACTTTTTACACTTCTGCACTACACTACTTTCACCGTTTATTGCTCGGTCATGCAACTTACCACCCAAATGAATTTTACCTCCTTTTCTTCTCACTAATAGAGCTTTCATTTGGTGGCATTTCTTGCTGCTGAGATTTTTACTTTTTTTTATATTAATCGAAATTTAACGATTTTTTTGCAAAAAAATGACATTTTTCACTTTCAGTTGTAAAATTTTGCAAAAAAAACGACATCCATAAATAAATTTTTCTCTAAATTTATTGTTCTACATGTCTTTGATAACAAAAAATGTTTGGGTAAAAAAAAAATGGTTTGGGTAAAAGTTATAGCGTTTACAAACTATGGTACAAAAATGAGAATTTCCGCTTTTTGAAGCAGCTCTGACTTTCTGAGCACCTGTCATGTTTCCTGAGGTTCTACAATGGCCAGACAGTACAAACACCCCACAAATGACCCAATTTCGGAAAGTAGACACCCTAAGGTATTCGCTGATGGGCATAGTGAGTTCATAGAACATTTTATTTTTTGTCACAAGTTAGCGGAAAATGATGATTTTTTTTTTTCTTACAAAGTCTCATATTCCACTAACTTGTGACAAAAAATAAAAACTTCCATGAACTCACTATGGCCATCACAAAATACCTTGGGGTGTCTTCTTTCCAAAATGGGGTCACTTGTGGGGTAGTTATACTGCCCTGGCATTTTAGGGGCCCAAATGCATGCGAAGTAGTTTGAAATCAAAATCTGTAAAAAATGTCCGGTGAAATCCGAAAGGTGCTTTTTGGAATGTGGGCCCCTTTGCCCACCTAGGCTGCAAAAAAGTGTCACACCTGTGGTATCTCCGTATTCAGGAGAAGTTGGGCAATGTGTTTTGGGGTGTCATTTTACATATACCCATGCTGGGTGAGATAAATATCTTAGTCAAATGCCAACTTTGTATAAAAAAATGGGAAAAGTTGTCTTTTGCCAAGATATTTATCTCACCCAGCATGGGTATATGTAAAATTACACCCCAAAACACATTTTCCAACTTCTCTTGAGTACAGCGATACCACATGTGTGACACTTTTTTGCAGCCTAGGTGGGCAAAGGGGCCCACATTCCAAAGAGCACCTTTAGGATTTCACCGGCCATTTTTTACAGATTTTGATTTCAAACCACTTCTCACGCATTCGGCCCCTAAAATGCCAGGGCAGTATAACTACCCCACAAGTGACCCCATTTTGGAAAGAAGACACCCCAAGGTATTTCGTGATGGGCATAGTGAGTTCATGGAAGTTTTTATTTTTTGTCACAAGTTAGTGGAATATGAGACTTTGTAAGAAAAAAAAAATCATCATTTTACGCTAACTTGTGACAAAAAATATAAATTTCTAGGAACTCGCCATGCCCCTCATGGAATACCTTGGGGTGTCTTCTTTCCGAAATGGGGTCACATGTGGGGTATTTATACTGCCCTGGCATTCTAGGGGCCCGTGTGCGCGCGTTCACAGGAAATCTCGGCTCACGCGAGATGACGCCAATCGGCGTTAGCGTAGCCTGGGAGCGCCGCAGCAATGACGCCTTTCGGCATTACATGTGCGGCAAGCGGTTAAAGTAAATATTTGTTGACTCTTTAAGAACACAGCCTATTATTTTCTCATTTTTGTTTACCGGTAATGATTTCAGAGTATCCCACAGAATGAATACCTATGGTAAGTCCTGATACATAGACACTAATTCTATCATCTGTTCAATACTAAGGAAATCCTGGAAATATGACCGGTGGGTGGGCCCTGAGGAACACTGAGTTAGAGGACAGAGAGAGGCAGAGCAGTTGGTGGACAGTGGGGGCCGAGGGTCTGGAGGCAGTGAAGGGAGAACACAGGAGAGTTTAGCATCGGCAGTGGTGGTGGGCGCGGGAAGCAGTACCTCATCATACCAGTCTTGACACCATAATCCGACCTCTTGTCTGGCTCAGCAGTCAGAAGAATGCAGCTATCACTTCTATTTGAGATACACAGAGCATTTTCAGTGTCCATTAGTTACAGTCATATTGTACCACAATGAACAAATAAAGCAAAGACTCTTCCAGATAATGTGCCTTCTTTATTCAGTTGTATAAAATCTACTTCTGGGATTGTTTATTTGTATATACATAATCTGTAAAATGAACTTTGATATGGCAATTACAATTGTACAGTAAGGGACTACAGCCAGTCAGGAGCTAGAATTCCCTGCTTATGAAACATAGGAGATATTACATAGTAACATAGTAACATAGTAACATAGTACATAAGGCCGAAAAAAGACATTTGTCCATCCAGTTCGGCCTGTCATCCTACAAGTTGATCCAGAGGAAGGCAAAAAAAACCCTGTGAGGTAGAAGCCAATTTTCCTCACTTTAGGGGAATAAAAAATTCCTTCCCGACTCCAATCAGGCAATCAGAATAACTCCCTGGATCAACGACCCCTCTCTAGTAGCTATAGCCTGTAATATTATTACACTCCAGAAATACATCCAGGCCCCTCTTGAATTCCTTTATTGTACTCACCATCACCACCTCCTCAGGCAGAGAGTTCCATAGTCTCACTGCTCTTACCGTAAAGAACCCTTTTCTATGTTTGTGTACAAACCTTCTTTCCTCCAAACGCAGAGGATGTCCCCTCGTCACAGTCACAGTCCTGGGGATAAATAGATGATGGGATAGATCTCTGTACTGCCCCCTGATATATTTATACATAGTAATTAGATCTCCCCTCAGTCGTCTTTTTTCTAACGTGAATAACCCTAATTTTGATAATCTTTCAGGATACTGTAGTTGCCCCATTCCAGTTATTACTTTAGTTGCCCTCCTCTGGACCCTCTCCAGCTCTGCTATGTCTGCCTTGTTTACAGGAGCCCAGAACTGTACACAGTACTCCATGTGTGGTCTGACCAGTGATTTGTAAAGTAGTAGGAATATGTTCTCATCACGGGCATCTATGCCCCTTTTGATGCAACCCATTATCTTAGGGGCATAGATGCCCGTGATGAGAACATATTCCTACTACTTTACAAATCACTGGTCTATCTTCTAAATGATATGGTTAGTTATGGCTTTTTTTAGTTTCTGAGAGTCTCATGTATATTGTTGTTGTGGTAGAATTAGAATTATGGAGCCACCACTGGCCTGCATTCTTAAAATACAGTATATATTTTAATGTATTAATTTCATATTCAATATAGGTTCACTTGTTTTTTGTCTACCAGTACCTTCAAAGAAAAAACTAAAGAACTAAAGCTCTTAAGCGTCCGATAATGAAAAATAGTATACTTTATTAATTACAAAAAATCAATGGATAATAAATACCATATAACAAGGGTGATAGGGAGCACAAACACCATCCCAGCATTACAGTACCTTCAAAGACAGAACTAAGGGAATACAATCACCTGAAACAACAGGTTCATGTATCGCCATCCCCAGCTTGCTTTAGGGAGTTTCTTTAAAGGGAATGTGTTATCAGAAAATGATCTATTGTTTTTGTTAAACATATTTTTAAATAATTTTTGGTGTCATTTTCATTTTCTATGTCAAAATCTTTATTTAGACAAGAACCATAAAATCATGCATTTTTGGCACTGGCCACGAAGCCTCATAATAGGCGCCACTTCTTGATCTGTACAGATCACTTTACTGCAGTTATCTGCTTATCTGTCATTCTAATCCTGCCTGTAATGATATCACCTCTGTGTATAGATAAGACATGGTTCTCTATTCACAATAGGTGATAGTCAAAGATTATCTATTCTTTCCTTGTACAATGACCACTTATCGGGTCGCAGAGCATGCCTACAAAACTCTCCCATAGAAGTCAATGAGGTCTCCTTCTATCTGTGTCTATGACCCATGGCGCGTGTCGTAAAGAAAATCTTTAAATGCTTTGTAAATGCTGTTAAGAACAGCTCAGGCAAGATGTCAGGCCCCATAATCATGATCAGAAAATAGGATACAATAGGATCTGCAATCAGAAAATAAAAGCAAATTAGAAATGTGTGTTACTATCTGGTTTAACTGGCAGATAAAAATTTTGATGACAAAATTCATTTAAAGGGGTTGTCCCACAAAAAATATTGTGCATTTTTAAAACCAGCACCTGGATTTAAATACTTTTGTAATTGCGTGAAATTAAACAATTAGTATAGCTGCTGAGTTATTCACTGAAATCTACTTGTATAGCTCCACGTGCTGTTTGCTCCTTTTCTAAATGCTCTGTCCAGCTCACTTATGTTGACATACTAAAGTGTGAATATGTATTTTCTGATCATTTGAATTCCATTTTGTATCTGTTCATTTAAAGGGGTTCTGCAGTTCTTTTAAACTGATGATCTATCCTATGGAAAGATCATCAACTTTGAATCGGCGGGGGTCTGACACCTGGGACCCCGTGATCAGCTGTTTGAGAAGGCAGCGGCGCTGGCAGTAGCGCCGCGGCCTTCTCACTGTTTACCGCAGGCCCAGTGACGTCACGACTAGTATCACTGGCCTTGGCGCGGATAAGCTCCGTAAGGCTTTGTCTCAAATTTTCTCAAGGTTGTTTTGGGATTCTGATTCACTGTGGACCTAGGAACTGGCCGCTCCAAGATCCGGGTGATAGCAGATGAACAACATGTACAGAGTGATAATTATGGAGCACATGCACAGGCTACATTAAAATAGGGAATAGAGCTTTTTGCTTAATCTCTATAAAGTCAGAAGCTCATCCTACGGGGAAGCCTCATGTAGGGACCTAATAGGTCTTTTCCCAATGGAGACTCTGACTGCTTTCACCGAAAGGGCTTCCCAGCTGATGTGTTGCTGTCAGATTATGTTAACTCTATCGGGATGTAAGTAAATTCATTCTGGATTTAGTCAGGACTCCAGTTGAAGTGTTGATATAATTGTGTATTATGTTCTTTATCCTTTGTATATAGATAAGTGCAAAAGAAAGATATTTATATCTCTATATGTATATACTACTTATTATATTTAACCCCTTCTACCCTGGGCCAGTTTTCGCTCTTCTGCCCAGGCCATTTTTTGCAAATCTGACGTGTCACTTTATGTCGTAGTAGCCTTGGAACACTTTTACTTATCCAAGCAATTCTGAGATTGTTTTCTCGTGACACATTGTACTTCATAATAGTCATACATTTGAGTCAATATACTTCACCTTTATTTGTTAAAAAATCCAAATTTACAAAAAATTTTGAAAAATTCCCAAATTTTCTAATTTTCATTTCTCTACTTTTATAATACTTAGTGATACCTCATATAATAGTTATTACTTTACATTTCCCATATGTCTACTTCATGTTTAGATAATTTTGAAAATGAAATTTTATTGTTTGAGGATGTTAGAAGGATTAGGCCCCTTTCACACGGGCGAGTGCAATGCGTGAGGTGAACGTATTGCACCTGCACTGAATCCTGACCCATTAATTTCTATGGGGCTGTGCACACGAGCGGTGATTTTCACGCATCACTCGTGCGTTGCGTGAAAATCGCAGCATGCTCTATATTCTGCGTTTTTCACGCAACGCAGGCCCCATAGAAGTGAATGGGGCCGCATGAAAATCGCAAGCATCCGCAAGCAAGTGCGGATGCGGTGCGATTTTCACGCATGGTTGCTAGGTGACGATCGGGCTGGGGACCCGATCTGTATTATTTTCCCTTATAATATGGTTATAAGGGAAAATAATAGCATTCTGAATACAGAATGCAAAGTAAAATAGTGATGGAGGGGTTAAAAATAAAAAAAATTAACTCACCGAGACCACTTGATCGCGTATTTGCGGATCTCTGTCTTCTTCTGTAATGTTGAGCTGCCGGCCAAGGACCTGTGGTGACGTCACATCACATGATCTAATCACATGGTCCCTCACCATGGTGATGAACCATGTGATGAGCACAGTGACATCATCAAAGGTCCTATTCCTGTGCACAGCAAAGAAGAAGACAGAAGAGAAGCCTGGCTGCGCGATCAAGTGGATTAAGGCGAGTTAAATTATTATTATTTTTTTAACCCCTCCAGCCTTATTGTTCTATGCATTCTGTATTAAGAATGCTATTATTTTCCCTTATAACCATGTTATAAGGGAAAATAATACAATCTACACAACACCTAACCCAAACCCGAACTTCTGTGAAGAAGTTCGGGTTTGGGTACCAAACATGCCGATTTTTCTCGCAATGTTTTGCACTCGCATGGAAAAATCGTGCATTTTCCCGCAACGCACCCACATCTTATCCGGGCAAAAAACATGACGCCCGTGTGAAAGAGGCCTTAGAAGTTTGGAAGCAAATCTTGAAATTTTTCCAAACATTTTCAAAACCCACTTTTTAAGGACCAGTTCAAGACTGAAGTCACTTTGTGGGGCTTACATAATAGAAACCACCCAAAAATGACCCAATTTTAGAAACTACACCCCTCAAGGTATTCAAAACTGATGTTACAAACTTTGTTAACCCTTTAGGTGTTCCACAAGAATTCATGGAAAATGGAAATGAAATTTCAGAATGATACTTTTTTGGCAGATTTTACATTTTAATAAATTTTTTCCAGTAGCAAAGCAAGGGTTAACAGCCAAACAAAACTCTATATTTATTACCCTGATTCTGCGGTTTACAGAAACACCCCATATGTGGTCGTAAACTGCTGTATGGCCACACGGCAGGGTGCAGAAGGAAAGGAACGCCATATGGTTTTTGGAAGGCAGATTTAGCTGAACTGGTTTTTAGATGCCATGTCCCATTTGAAGCCCCCCTACAGTAGAAACCCAAAAAAGTGACCACATTTTAGAAACAACGGGATAAGGTTTTGTTGGTACTATTTTGGGGTACATATGATTTTGAATTGCTCTTTATTACATTTTTTGTGAGGCAAGGTAACCAAAACAATGGACGTTTTGGCACTGTTTTTATTTTTAACAACATTCATCTGACAGGTTAGATCATGCGCTATTTTTATAGAGCAGGTTGTTACGGACGCAATTATATCAAATATGTCTTCTATGATGTTTGGTTTAGTTTTACCTAATAAAGCATTTTTTAAAACAAAAATTAGGTTTTTGTATCTCCATTTTCTGAACGCCCTATATTTTTTTATTTTTCTGCCGATCGTCTGGTCCAGGGGCTCTTTTTTTGCAGGAAGGGTTGATGTTTCTATTGGTACCATTTTTGGGTACATATGATTTTTTGATCATTCATTATTACACTTTATGGGGCAAAGTGACCAAAAAATTGGCTGTTTTGGCACAGTTTTTATTCATTTATTTTTACAGGGTTTACCTGAGGGATTAGGTCATGTGATTTTTTTTATAGAGCAGATCGTTACAGATGTGGCAATACCTAATAAGTCTACTTTTTCTTATTTATTTAATTTTTACACAATAATAGCATTTTTGAAACCGAAATAATATTTTAATGTATCCATAGTCTGAGAGCCATAGCTTTTTTATTTTTTGACAGATTGTCTTAGTTAACCACCTCAGCCCCCATAGCTTAAACACCCTTAATGACCAGGCAACTTTTTTTTTTTTTGTTTCAATCATTTTTATTGAAATTTTTTCAGCAGTACAAAAGATGCACACCATCAAATACAATATAGATACAATATAGATGATCGATGATACATATGAGTACTCATAGATGGTAATACAATAAATTATGTGTCAAGTGAGTCAACACATATAAGCAAGTGTTATAAGGACATAAAATAACACAAATAACTAAGAAAACTGAGAATTAAAGAAAATAAAAATAAATATTGCCTTGATACTATTAACATTACAGTAGTATAATGATCAGACAGTTTTAGAGAGACACGTCATAGGGTTGGTTTGAGGACTTGGGCATGAATAACAACCATAGCTCCCATTGATACATGAATTTGTCCACTCTATGATCTTTATATGCCATTACTTTTTCATAAGCACAATTATTTTGGACTCTGGCAAGTATTTCAGCCTCAGAAGGAACGGTTACTGATTTCCAGTATTTGGTTAGTGCTAATTTAGTAACAAGTAGCAAATGTGCCACCAGGATTCTACTCCTGGGTGGGATAGCTTGTATACCCCTGAAAAAGAGAGCAGTGTACACATTTTTGTTAACCGTAATACCACAGAATCTAGAGGCTACTTCAAATATATCTGACCAAATCTTTAAAATCAAAGGGCACTCCCAAAGGATGTGTAGAAGTGTGCCCTTGTGTCCACATCCACGCCAACAGAGATGAGATGTACCAGGATAGATTTTGCTCAATTTGTCAGGGGTATAGTACCATCTTAAACATGACTTTATGGCAGCCTCATATAGAGATGTGCTATAAAAGGTCTTGGAGATAAATTTTAATGTTTCCATCCAATCAACCTCAGGTATAATTACTTCTAGTTCCTTATCCCATGCTAGAAGTGGTGCAGACTTGGTAAAAGTGGATTTCATGCCTATAGCTTGGTATAATACTCTTATTCCCTCCTTTCTATCCGGTCTTGTTGGTAAGGCCCACATTTCAAAGATTCCCTTATACGCAATCACTTGGTAAGGAGATACTGATTGTAAGAGATGCCGAACCTGTAGGTATTTAAAGAAATCTCCTCTAGGTATCATAAATTCCTCCTGGAGCTCACTGAAGGACTTTAAGGATCCATTACTGTAGAGTTGACTCAGTGTGTTGACGCCTAAGGGGCCCCATGGTGATAAGTCTATCTCCGGAATATGTAATTCCACTAGCTGTAAAGGCGATAAATCTAACAGTGAGATAGGAGTTGGAGCACAATTCTTGTGAAAAAGACACCAATGATAGATTGAGGTCTTCACCATGAGAGGTAAAGGCTGAACCCTAGATTTAGAGACACTCAAGCTATTAATCAGGAGAGTTTTTAAATGACCATTTGGGGCTGACGTAGATTCAATTTGTACCCAGGGAGTTTGAACGTCCATAGTCCACCACCTCTTTAATGCCTGGATTTGGGTGGCCAGGAAGTAATCCTTAATATCTGGAAGGTTAAGACCTCCTTTGGTTTTGTGCTTTGTGAGAGTGCTAGTTGCGATTCGAGGTTTACTTCCCGACCATAGAAAGCAGCTAAGTAGGCCTTGTGCCTTCTTAAAAAAGAAGTTGGGGACTTTTATGGGAACCATTCTAAAAATAAATAAAAGCTTTGGCAAAATAAACATTTGGAAGGTCGCAATGCGGCCCACCCAGGATATTTCAGATTTGCTATATAGGGCAAAGTCTTGCTTGATCATCTCTAATAAGGGGAGATAGTTGGTACTAAACATGTTGGAAAAGGTTGGAGGTAAGTTTATACCCAGGTATTTTATGCTATCAAATCTCCAATCGAAAGGGAAGGCACTTTTTAAGGAGTCTATCATATTTCTTTCCATGTTTAGAGGGAGGATTTGGGACTTGGATTCATTGACCTTATAGTATGATAGGCTGCCATACTCTTTAATAATAGTGAGAGCTACCGGAAGGGCAATTTGGGGTACTGAGAGTGTCATAAGCACGTCGTCTGCATACATGGAAATGCAATGTTTAATCTTCCCAATCTGTATTCCAGGTATGTCTGGGTTGAGTCTAATGGCCTGGGCCAGGGGCTCCATCGCTAAGATAAAAATCAAGGGTGAGAGGGGGCACCCCTGACGCGTGCCATTAGTTAAGGGGAATGGTGAAGATAAAGCCCCATTGATAAACACTTTAGCTGAGGGGTTAGAGTACAGGGCTCGTATTGCTTCAATAAATGCCCCACCCAGTCCCATCGCTCCTAGCACAGAGAAGGCGAACGACCAGTTCAAACGGTCGAACGCCTTCTCTGCATCCAAGGTTACCAATAGCGCATGAGTCCCCCTACGTTTTATGGCGTCTATGATATTCAATACTCTGCGAGAGTTATCTGTAATTTGCCTACCCTTGACAAATCCCGTCTGGTCCGAAGATGTAAGGATTGGTATAATATCTGATAATCTAGTTGCTAAAATCTTGACATACATTTTCAGATCTGTGTTTAACAGAGAGATGGTTTTGAAATTCTGGGGTCTATCTGGCGTTTTGCCAGGCTTTGGTAGGGCTACTATAGTTGCAGACAGCATATCAGCCGGGAAGGAACCCTCTATAAATGCTTTATTATATACCGGCAACAGGTGGGGAATGAGCTGGTCTTGAAAAGTGTTGTAGTAAATATTGGATAGACCATCTGGGCCAGGGGATTTATGAGGATGGAGCAAGGAAATGGCTTTGACAATCTCAGGGATGCTAATAGGGAGGGACAACTTTTTCCTCTGCTGGTCATTTAGGGCCGGGAGGTTTAATTTTTTCAGATATGAGTCAATTTCAAGGGGCGAAATAGAGTTTATCTCAGGAGAGTCTTTTAAGTTGTCTAGGGTTGAGTAATATTTAACAAATTGATCTGCCATAGCCTTTGGATCATAAATCTTATGACCTTCCGTCGGGTGAACTAAGTGAGGGATTCTGGCTTTGGTTGCTCTTGTTTTTAGGCGGCAGGCCAATAATTTTCCTGCTTTATTATCCTGCGAATAATATCGGGCTTTAGTGGCCCTCATGTTCTTCTCATAGGTAAAGAGAAGACATTCCCTAAGTCGTGTTCTCAGGGCATGTGTAACGGACCGTTTCAGCAGACAAGGGGTTAAAATCCGTTTAGGCGATAAGCCCCTTTCTGAGAGACAGGCACAGCTACTGCAGGATACACCAACTCCCAAACTGGGTACAAAGTAGCACTCCAAACTGGAACCTCACGAATAGCTGCTAGCAGACGAACAGGAAAAGCATACAATCCTGGCAATCGGTCCTCTAACAGCATACAGTGAATCCCCCCAATAACGAGACAAGGCTCCGTTTTGAGGGTCAAGCAGTGGTCTGACTGTACTTGAAGTACAGCCTCTTTTATTCACAAAAAACAAACATAGTACTGCCCACAGGGGTTTGAAATACAACCAATCAGTAATTAACAAGACATACAATGTAACTACAGCAACCAATCGTTCACGCCCCCAGAGGACCAGAATGAAGACTGTAACATAGGACAACATATCCCCACAATGCATCATGGTTTCCTCCTCTCTGTCCAGACAACCTGAAGAGCAATCCAATTATCTCTGAGGACAAAAGGAGATCGCCAATACACATGTGAGGACAACAGAACAGACATCACCATTTTAAACACACAATGGGACAATAGAAACACACCCAGCATATTCCCTCCCCTTATCCTGAGAGGAGACTCAATTATACATACAGTTAAACATACTTTCTACCCAACTTTCATAACTCTAAAACCATACATCACATTCACATAAAAATTACATATTCGCAATCAATCCATTCAGGGGAACAACATATTAAAAAATGGCATGAATCAGACCAGGGGTTCAAAAGTTAGTAAAATATCTTTTGGGCCCTGGCTGGCACATGGCTATCTGGCTCAAACCAGTTTTACAGAGCCCTCTTTCCTGGAGACAATGGGAAATAATCAAATTATATCCAGGGATAGAGGCAGACTCCATTGAGCACATGGTTGCAAAAAGACATAAAATACAATAAAATACACAAGGTTACATTTACTACATAAAATAAAGACATGCAACATATCCCCAGATAGCTTAGGTCTGAGCGCATATTATTGAATGGCGCTCAGACCACACACATACAGTTCAATTGCCATGGAGCTTAAGTTTTGCATGGGCTGATGATAGGGCCCATAATCCTGGGGCAAGAGGCCAGCAGCCAGTCCTCTCCAAAGCCCAGTGGCGAGGTTGGTTTCGCCACAGCATGTATTTGAGCAGTCCTTTCAGCGGACGTAGAGGATTTATTAAGGGATTCCAGGGAGGTAAGTTGAGACATGTCATGTAATTTTTGTTCCCTTAGTTTTTTCGCCTGGTGTCCCAATTTGATAAATATGCCTCTAATGAAAGCCTTATGGGCATTCCACAGGCTATAGGGGTTAGAGACTGAGCCCGCATTTAGCTCAAAATAATCAGTTAATGCCTTATTAATTTCGGCCTTATACCTTGGGTTAGAGACAATATAAAGACTACAGCGCCAGAGAGTATCACGTATATTATACGTCTCTTGTATTGACAGAGATATAGCCGCGTGATCAGACCATTTTATTGTTTCAACCGTAGACTGCGTGGATAATCGGAGAAGTGATCTGCTAACCAGGAAAAGGTCTATGCGGGAGTAGGAATTATGTACAGGAGAAAAAAAAGAATAGTCTCTTTCAGACGCATGGTGGATTCTCCACATGTCGTACAACTCTTCCCGTCTCAAAAGAGGACCCAGAGTGGGATAAGAACTCCTATTCTTGGCCGAGGAATCTATCTCAGCGTCGGGCACTAAGTTAAAGTCTCCACAGATTATTAAATGGCCTTGTCGTAGTTTCGCCGTTGTTGCGAATACTTTATTAAGGAAGTGCAACTGGTGTCTATTCGGAGCATAAACAGCTACTATGGTATATGCCATATTATTTAAAGTGCAGGTTAAAATAATGAATCTGCCATTCTTGTCTATGAGGGTGTTATTGATTGAAAAGGCAATGGTGTTCCTAAAGGCCAATATGACTCCCCTTTGCTTTTTACGGTAATGAGACTGCACAACATGTGGGAATAAATGATGTTTAATCCTATGTGCATCTTTGCATACTATGTGAGATTCCTGCACACACAATATATCAGCTGACCAAGTGACTTTTTACACTTCTGCACTACACTACTTTCACCGTTTATTGCTCGGTCATGCAACTTACCACCCAAATGAATTTTACCTCCTTTTCTTCTCACTAATAGAGCTTTCATTTGGTGGTATTTCATTGCTGCTGACATACTTTTTTTGTTATTAATCAAAATTTAACAATTTTTTTGCAAAAAAATGACATTTTTCACTTTCAGTTGTAAAATTTTGCAAAAAAAAACGACATCCATATATACATTCTTCTCTAAATTTATTGTTCTACATGTCTTTGATAAAAAAAAAAAATTTGGGGTAAAAAAAAAAATGGTTTGGGTAAAAGTTATAGCGTTTACAAACTATGGTACAAAAATGTGAATTTCCGCTTTTTGAAGCAGCTCTGACTTTCTGAGCACCTGTCATGTTTCCTGAGGTTCTACAATGGCCAGACAGTACAAACACCCCACAAATGACCCCATTTCGGAAAGTAGACACCCTAAGGTATTCGCTGATGGGCATAGTGAGTTCATAGAACTTTTTATTTTTTGTCACAAGTTAGCGGAAAATTATTATTTTTATTTTATTTTTTCTTACAAAGTCTCATATTCCACTAACTTGTGACAAAAAATAAAAACTTCCAGGAACTCACTATGCCCATCACGAAATACCTTGGGGTGTCTTCTTTCCAAAATGGGGTCACTTGTGGGGTAGTTATACTGCCCTGGCATTTTAGGGGCCCAAATGCGTGCAAAGTAGTTTGAAATCAAAATCTGTAAAAAATGTCCGGTGAAATCCGAAAGGTGCTCTTTGGAATGTGGGCCCCTTTGCCCACCTAGGCTGCAAAAAAGTGTCACACATGTGGTATTGCCGTACTCAGGAGAAGTTGGGAAATGTTTTTTGGGGTGTCATTTTACATATACCCATGCTGGGTGAGAGAAATATCTTGGCAAAAGACAACTTTTCCCATTTTTTTTATACAAAGTTGGCATTTGACCAAGATATTTATCTCACCCAGCATGGGTATATGTAAAATGACACCCCAAAACACATTGCCCAACTTCTCCTGAGTACGGCAATACCACATGTGTGACATTTTTTTGCAGCCTAGGTGGGCAAAGGGGCCTACATTCCAAAGAGCACCTTTCGGATTTCACCAGCCATTTTTTACAGATTTTGATTTCAAACCACTTCTCACGCATTCGGGCCCCTAAAATGCCAGGGCAGTATAACTACCCCACAAGTGACCCCATTTTGGAAAGAAGACACCCCAAGGTATTTCGTGATGGGCATAGTGAGTTCATGGAAGTTTTTATTTTTTGTCACAAGTTAATGGAATATGAGACTTTGTAAGAAAAAAATAAAAATAAAAAATCATCATATTCCGCTAACTTGTGACAAAAAATAAAAAAATTCTAGGAACTTGCCATACCCTCACGGAATACCTTGGGGGTGTCTTCTTTCCAAAATGGGGTCACTTGTGGGGTAGTTATACTGCCCTGGCATTTTAGGGGCCCTAATGTGTGGTAAGTAGTTTGAAATCAAAATGTGTAAAAAATGACCTGTGAAATCCTAAAGGTGCTCTTTGGAATGTGGGCCCCTTTGCCCACCTAGGCTGCAAAAAAGTGTCACACATGTGTCACACATGTGGTATCGCCGTACTCAGGAGAAATGTGTTTTGGGGTGTCTTTTTACATATACTCATGCTGGGTGAGAGAAATATCTCGGCAAAAGACAACTTTTCCCATTTTTTATACAAAGTTGGCATTTGACCAAGATATTTATCTCACCCAGCATGGGTATATGTAAAATGACATCCCAAAACACATTGTCCAACTTCTCCTGAGTACGGCGATACCAGATGTGCGACACTTTTTTGCAGCCTAGATGCGCAAAGGGGCCCACATTCCTTTTATGAGGGCATTTTTAGACATTTGGATCCCAGACTTCTCACGCTTTAGGGCCCCTAAAATGCCAGGGCAGTATAAATACCCCACAAGTGACCCCATTTTAGAAAGAAGACACCCCAAGGTATTCAATGAGGGGCATGGTGAGTTCATAGAATTTTTATTTTTTTGGCACAAGTTAGCGGAAATTGATTTTATTAT
This sequence comes from Bufo bufo, assembly GCF_905171765.1. NCBI lineage: Eukaryota > Metazoa > Chordata > Amphibia > Anura > Bufonidae > Bufo > Bufo bufo. The sequence goes on from NC_053393.1 coordinate 437,046,094, forward strand.
TTTTTTTTCTCACAAAGTCTCCCTTTCCGCCAACATGGGACAAAAATTTCAATCTTTCATGGACTCAATATGCCCCTCACGGAATACCTTGGGGTGTCTTCTTTCCGAAATGGGGTCACATGTGGGGTATTTATACTGCCCTGGCATTCTAGGGGCCCTAAAGCGTGAGAAGAAGTCTGGAATATAAATGTCAAAAAAATTTTACGCATTAGGATTCCGTGAGGGGTATGGTGAGTTCATGTGAGATTTTTTTTTTTTACACAAGTTAGTGGAATATGAGACTTTGTAAGAAAAAAAAATAAAATTCCGCTAACTTGGGCCAAAAAAATGTCTGAATGGAGCCTTACAGGGGGGTGATCAGGGAGTCTATATGGGGTGATCACCCCCCTGTCATTGATCACCCCCTATAAGGCTCCATTCAGATGTCCGTATGTGTTTTGCAGATCCGATCCATGTATCCGTAAAAAACATACGGACATCTGAATGGAGCCTTACAGGGGGGTGATCAATGACAGGGGGGTGATCAGGGAGTCTACATGGGGTGATCACCCCCCTATAAGGCTCCATTCAGATGTCCGTATGTGTTTTGCGGATCCGATCCATGCATCCGTAAAAAACATACGGACATCTGAATGGAGCCTTACAGGGGGGTGATCAATGACAGGGGGGTGATCAATGACAGGGGGGTGATCAGGGAGTCTATATGGGGTGATCACCCCCCTATAAGGCTCCATTCAGATGTCCGTATGTGTTTTGCGGATCCGATCCATGTATCCGTTAAAAACAAACGGACATCTGAATGGAGCCTTACAGGGGGGTGATCAATGATAGGGGGGTGATCAGGGAGTCTATATGGGGTGATTACCCCCCTGTCATTGATCACCCCCTTATAAGGCTCCATTCAGATGTCCGTATGTGTTTTGCGGATCCGATCCATGTATCCGTGGATCCGTAAAAAACATACGGACATCTGAATGGAGCCTTACAGGGGGGTGATCAATGACAGGGGGGTGATCAGGGAGTCTATATGGGGTGATCAGGGGTTAATAAGTGACAGGGGGGGTGTAGTGTAGTGGTGTTTGGTACTACTTATTAATGAGCTACCTGTGTCCTCTGGTGGTCGATCCAAACAAAAGGGACCACCAGAGGACCAGGTAGCAGGTATATTAGACGCTGTTATCAAAACAGCGTCTAATATACCTGTTAGGGGTTAAAAAAATCGCATCTCCAGCCTGCCAGCGAACGATCGACGCTGGCAGGCTGGAGATCCACTCGCTTACCTTCCGATCCTGTGTGCGCGCGTTCACAGGAAATCTCGCGTCTCGCAAGATGACGCATATATGCGTGACTGTGCGCAGGGCTGCCGCCTCCAGAACGCGATCCTGCGTTAGGCGGTCCGGAGGCGGTTAAGGTCTCATTTTTTGTGGGATGAGGTGACGGTTTGATTGGTACTATTTTGGGGGGTGTATGCCTTTTTGATCGCTTGGTGTTGCAATTTTTGTGATGTAAGATGACAAAAATAGTTTATTTAATTTTTTTACACCATTTTTTTTTTTTTTTACGGTGTTCATCTGAGGGGTTAGGTCATGTGATATTTTTATAGAGCTGGTTGTGACGGACGTGGCGATACCCAATATGTATATATTTTTTTATGTATTTTACTTTAGCACAATAATAGCAGTTTTGAAAGAAAAAAGTTTTTTTTACACCGTTTTTATATTTTTTTTATGGTGTTTATCGGACAGGGTGGATCATGTGATATATTTATAGAGCCGGTCATTAGGGATGCGGCGATACCTAATATGCGTGTTATATTTTTTTTCTGTTTTTTTATTATAAAATAAGGGGAAAAGGGCATTTTTTTTTTTACTTAAAAACTTTATTAATTTTATTAAGAACACTTTGCTTTAACTTTTTTTTTCTTTACTTTATTTCTGATGTTCACTTTTGGGGGTCTGATCCCCTCTGCAATGCATTACAATACATCTGTATTGTAATGCATTGCCTGTTTGTGTACTACAGTGAGTAGTACACTAACCGGTTGCCTAGGAGATGCAGCCTGAGGCTGGATCTCCTCGGCACCCGTAGAAGGCAGGCCTCGATGCCATGCAAGGCATTGGACAGCCTTTGCACAGCATCGGGCTGCCTTCTGACACATCGAGTCCCTGCCACAGCAGCGCGGGGACTCGATGCGCTCCCTCACCTGACACAAACCCCTTCTATGTTGCGGTCAGCGCGGACCACGGCACAGAAGGGGTTAACCCGCCGGTATCGGCTTTTACAGCGAATACAGCAGGGGCCCGACTACCAGAGACTGCTGGGCCAATGCAGAGATTGCGTGCGCACCGCTCCAGTTCCCGCCCGATCACCATGATGTACTATTACGTCAAATTGCGGGAATGCAGTGGCTTCCATGACGTAATAGTACGTCATGTGTCGGGAAGGGGTTAATAAAATCATATTATAAACCTTCCCTTGAAGTGTAGCTGTAGTTTCAGTTGAGTCTCTCTTTAAAGAGTATCTGAACCTGAAGTCTTTCTCTTATCAGCAAAACACATACATGCTCAATTCCATCCTTCAACTGCCACCAGCTGCAACAGTGAGGACACATCCCCTGAGAAAATGTATGTTCCCTGAGCTGCCAGCTTGAAATAAATCTAGCAGAGCAATTTCAGCATTGTATGTGGAGATGTCTGGACTCTGGACCCATGTGAGGTACAGGGCTGGTTATAACTTTATTAGAAAAAGACTGTCATGAACAATACTGATGGCCGATTTTCATTTTTTACATCAGTCATATCATTTACCCTTTAAAGCTGAATGAGGAGCTATGCGTCAGATGGCTCTGTAACCTCCTGTCACAGGGATAAAACACTGTGGTCCCTAATGTTTACCTTTTTCATAGTAACATAGTTTATATGGCTGAAAAAAGACAATTGTCAATCCAGTTCAGCCTGTTATTCTGCAAGTTAATCCACAAGCCAATTTTCTTCCCGACTCCAATCAGAATTACTCCCTGGATCTCTAGTAACTATAACCTGAAATATTATTACACTCCAGAAATACATCCAAGCCCCTCTTGAACTCTTTTAGTGAACTCCCCATCACCACCTCCTCAGGCAGAGAGTTCCATAGTCTCACTGCTCTTACCGTAAAGAATCCTTTTCTATGTTTGTGTACAAACCTTCTTTCCTCCAGACGCAGAGGATGTCCCCTCGTCACAGTCACAGTCCTGCGGATAAATAGATGACGGGATAGATCTCTGTACTGACCCCTGATAAATTTATACATAGTAATTAGATCTCCCCTTAGTCATCTTTTTTCTAAAGTGAATAACCCTAATTTTGATAATCTTTCTGGGTACTGTAGTCCCCCCATTCCAGCTATTACTTTAGTTGCCATTCTCTGAACCCTCTCCAGGTCTGCTTTTTCACAGGAGCCCAGAACTGTACACAGTTCTCCATGTGTGGTTTGACTAGTGATTTGTAAAGTGGTAGGACTATGTTCTCATCGCGTACATTTATGCCCCTTTGGATGCAACCCATTATTTTATTGGCCTTGGCCGCAGCTGCCTGACACTGGTTTCTATAGCTTAGTTTGCTGTTCACTAAAACTCCTATTTCCTTTTTTATGCGTTACCCAGTGTTTTACCATTTAGTATGTGCTGGTGACATGTAGTTTTCCTTCCCATGTGCATAACCTTACATTTGTCAGTGTTAAACCTCATCTGCCACTTCTCTGCCCAAGCCTCCAATCTATCCTGATCCCTCTGTAGTAGTATACTGTCCTCTTCTGTGTTAATTACTTTACACAGTTTAGTGTCATCTGCGAAAATTTTTATTTTACTATGCAAGCCTTCTACAAGATCATTAATAAATATATTGAAGAGAATAGGGCCCAATACTGACCCCTGAGGTACTCCACTAGAGACAGTGACCCATTCTGTGTACCACCCTCTGTTTTCTATCACGGAGCCAGTTACTTACCAACATACAGACGTTTTCTCCCAGTCCAAGCATTCTCATTTTATATACTAACCTTTCATGTGGTACAGTATCAAATGCTTTGGAGAAATCCAGATATACGACATCCATTGATTCACTATGGTCAAGTCTAGAACTTATCTCCTCATAGAAACTGATTAAATTAGTTTGACATGACCGATCCCTCATGAAGCCATGCTGATATGGCGTTATTTGCTTATTTTCCTTGAGGTACTCCAAGATTGCATCTCTTAGAAAACTTTTAAAACAGTTTACCCATGACAGATGTTAGAACTTACCGGCCTATAGTTTCCGGGCTCTGTTTTTGGACCCTTTTTGAATATTAGCACCACATTTGCTATGCGCCAATCCTGTGAAACACTCCCTGTCAATACAGAGTCCTTAAATATTAGAAATAAGGGTCTGGCTATGACATTACATAATTCTCTTAGGATATGGGGGTGTATGCCATCTGGTCCCGGCGACTTGTATATTTTAATCTTTTTAAGACGGCGCTGTACTTGTTCCCGGGTCAGACAGGGCACTTATTGGGGAATATTCTTTTACATTCTGCATTTCATCTGACAGTTTATTTTCCTCAGTGAATACAGTGGAGAAAAAAATATTTAGTAGCTTTGCTTTCTCCTCATTGCTCTCTGCAACTCCCCCCTCATCACAAATGGTACCATTTATATAACTGAATAACATTTTAAAGTTAGTTTTACTCTCTTTGGCAATGAACACCTCTGTCTCTAGTTTGGCTGCTTTTATTTGTCTTTTGCATATTCTATTTGTTTCCTTTTAGTTTTTCAATGCTTCCTCGCCACCCTCCTGTTTTAGTGATTTAAATGAATCCACATTTTTTTCTTGTTCCTTACCATTTTATCCCCAAAAGGTATGTACCTCTCACAATTAGAGTTTAGGATTGGACACTATTTCCCAGGTTTCCCCCAATCTGCACATCTGTTGTTCTGTCAGGTCTATTGGTTAATACTTATTCCAGTATGGCCATCCCTCTAGTCAGGTCCTGAACCAATTGGGAAAGGTAATTGTCTTTGGTTATTGCCAAGAACCTTTCTCCTTTATGGGATCTACAGGTTTCAGTTTCCCAGTCTATATCTGGGTAGTTGAAGTCACCCACAATAACGACCTCATGATCTTGTTTAGTAGTAGATTTTCTGTGGACTTTGGTATATTTGGTGGCTTATAATAAACACTTATTAGTATTTTATTATTGTTTTTGCCTCCATGTATTTCTACCCACAGTGACTTCACATGATCATGTCCCTCACTTATATCTTCCCAGAGTTTAGACTTTAGACAGGACTTTCATAAAAGGCAAAGACTTCCCCCCTCTCCGGTTTTAAGGATACTTTCTAAACATACTGTAACCCTGTATGTTAACTGTCCAGTCAAAACTATCATCCAGCCATGCCTCAGTTATTCCCACTATGTCATAGTCCTCCTCACACATCACTAATTCCAGTTCCCTAGTTTTATTAGTCACGCTTCTGGAATTAGTGTACATACAATTGAGAGGATTATGTATGGTATATTTTTTACCCTACACCTTTCTTTCTGAACTGTTTTAGTCCCTCCTTCCATTTCTCCCCCAGGTCTCTATCTGCACTATCTTCCCCTCCTATAATATAATTTCCATCCCCAGTCCCTAGTTTAAACATTCCTCCAACCTTCTAGCCATATTCTCACCCAAAACAGCTGCACCTTCCCCATTGAGGTGCAGCCCATCCCTGCAATAGAGCCTGTAGCCAACAGAGAAGTTGGCCCAGTTCTTCAGGAACCCAAACCCCTCCTTCCTACACCAGTTTTTGAGCCACTTGTTAACCTCCCTAAACTCCCGCTGCCTTTCTTGTGTGGCTCGTGGTAGAGGTAGTATTTTGGAAAACGCTACCTTTGAGGCCCTTGCCCTTAGATTGCGACCTAAATCCCTAAAATCATTTTTAAGGACGCTCCATCTACCTCTAACTTTGTCATTGGTTCCAATATGGAACATAACTGCTGGAACTTCACCAGCCCCTCCCACCCGATCCGTGATATGTCAAACTTCAGCGACAGGAAGACAACACACCGTTCAACATTCCCGGTCTTTGTGACAGATCGCCCTATCTGTACCCCTAATAATTGAGTCTCCCACTACCAGCACCTGTCTAGCCTGCCCTGTTCTCCTGGTGCCCTGCTTAATGGAGCGGACATTACCCTGACTGGCAGAGGAAGTGTCTTGCTACAGCAGTGCTATCCCTAAACTGACATCTCCCTCATTTGCCAACCTTGCAAACTTGTTGGGGTGTGTTAGATCGGGGCTAGCCTCCCTGGCACTCTTACCTCTACCGTGCTTTCTAAATGTTATCCAGCTATTTCTTTTCTTAATACAAAGTCTCTGTTCACACTTGCAATTATTGCTTCTGGTACCTATTATAAGTCAATGGGGGGAAAAAACTGGATGCCTAACAGATCGTAACAGATAGAAGCCATGATTCCAGTAAGAACAGAGTTTGAGTGCCAAAATGGTCACTGGATGAGGTGGATTTTACCATTTTGTGAACATTTATATAACATAACAATGATAGTATAACCAGATCTATTAATGGAAAGACAAGAAAATACTCGTAAAGTTGTAAAATGTTTTTATTGATACAAATATACATATAGATAAAACCCCCCATAACCTGTATTATAAGTGAATATTTGTGTTACTTCATTGTCAAAAAGTTTTTTCCTCCTATACTTATTTACATACGTTAGTCGTTTCCTTTAAAAAATGGTATAATAAAGCAAAATCAAAATGTTAAAACATAGGACGGCATCTCAGGCTCCCACCATTGAACCAATTTATATGCTGCATGTGTCTTTTCATTCCATTAAAATCTTCCCAGTTTACTATCTTCGAGGGGTTTCAGCGCTTGTGCTTTTTCTTAAGTGCCTGAAAGTACTTGAAAGTATTTGTTTATGTACAAGTACAAGATGGAGAAAAGATCCTACCAGAGGATGTAAAAAGTGTATCCAATCATCATATATATATATATATTTATATATGTACGTAGAGAGAAATTTGTTTATATATAGCTATATATATATATGTAGAGTTATTTACCATTTATACAAATCATTTGTCATTACTGTGCTCTGTTAATTACAATATGCAACAACTAAGATACAGAAAAGTTTTACCTTCTCAATCTACAAGTACTTGGGTCAAGTGAAACATTGCTTTGGGGAGTGTGGAGCATCTGAAAATTGGAGGACAAAGATGTACAAATTAAATGTGTAGGAGTGTAGGACTGGTCAACAAAGAAATTATACTCAATTAACATTGAAAGTAAAAGAAATTCCAGGAAATGTTACAGAACGTCTAAGATTATATAAAAACAAATTCTTTATCGGCCTCCTCTCCAGAGTCACTGGACTTGCTGCGTTTGTGAGAATCTTTACTTGATGACCTTGACTTTAGCTCTTGTCTGTCTGGAGACTGGCTGTGATTCTTTTTAGGGGAAGAGTCAGAAGGAGTTGTTGGACGAGCTGCTGCAAAAAAATTCCAAACATTTCTTTATTAAACTGCAATGACTTTCTGTAGTTGATCACACGCCAGATGATATTAAAACATAACCTGAACATAGCAGGGTTTGCTATTAGAGAACTACACTATGGAAGAAAGAGGACATGGGAAGGTTACATTACCAGTTCTCTGCAGGATGCAGTCAATACACTATGGGGCAGATTTACTAATCCTGTCTAACATCAGCATAAAATCAGACAAAACAGTCTAAGGATGTGTAAGTTTATAAAATGGCTGATGCTGGATTATACATTTGGAGCATCATTAGCCATTTTATCTAGCATTACTGGCTTACTTTGTAGCAATATTTTGCTGCAAGTTGATGCATATTAAGCCATGCTTTTTTCACATTAGGTCCTAATGCTCTCCAGCTAAGCCACCTCTCTTGCCAAATAAAGTCTAAAACGTAGGGGTAGATTTATCAAGTCTTAATCTCCCTGAGCGTCTAATTCATTAAGAGGCAGCTACTTCTTAAAGAGGTTTTGTGGGATTTTGATACTGATGACACATCCTCAGAATAGGTCATCAGTATCTGATCGTGGGGGTCTGACACCCGGTACCCCTGCCAATCAGCTGTCTGAAAAGGCACCGGTGCTCCTGTGAGTGCCCCAGCCTTCTCCGCGCTTACCACGCATAGTGCTGTATAGCGGCTGAGCTTGGTCTCACAGCTCTGCCCTTTGAAGTGAATGGGGCTGAGGGGGATACTAAGCTCAGCCGCCATACAATGTACAGTGCTGTGCTTGGTAAGCACGGAGAAGGCAGTGGGTGTGTCGGACCCCCACAGATCAGATACTGATGACATATCCTGAGTATAGGTCATCAGTATCAAAATCGTGGAAAACCCCTTTAACGAATTAGATGCATCTCTGCCCTGCCATGCCCTAGAAACTGAAGTCTACGCCAATTTTTTTCCTCATAAGTACGCATTGTCACTGCACCGTTTAACCTTGGTGCAAAATACAGATGACCAGGCACTCACCATCCGGGAAAGGTTGCTGCTTAGTATAATAATTGCACACATACAGTATAAGGGCTCATGAACACTAAAGTTTTTTGCGTAGCGTATACGAGCCGTATTTTGATTCCGTATACAGAACCATTCATTTCAACGGGTCCGCAAAAGATGCGGACTGCAGTGATGCCAGTTCGCAGTGTTTGCCGACGAACACATGCAATCTGCCATCTTTATTCCCAAGTCCGGTGATGCAGAGGTAATCCTTACCTGTGCCTGCCTGCACCCGGTGACCGCATGTGTTTCAGAGCGGCTTGCGGCGCAGGCACAGGTAAGGACTGACCTCTGCATCGCCGGACTTGGGAATAAAGATGGCAGATCGCATGTGTTCGTCGGCGAACACTGCGAACTAGCCATCACTGGCGGACAGCACTCTGTGCTGTCCGCCTTCGTTGCCCCGCAAAAATTATGAGGCATGTCCTATTCTTGTCCGTTTTGCGGACAAGAATAGACATTTCTATAATGGGCCTCCTGTTCCGTTCCGCAAATTGCGGAAGGCACACGGGCAGCATCCGTTTTTTGAGAATCCGCAATTTGCGGACCTCAAAAAAAGGCACGTTCGTAGAACAGTTACATGTAGCACACCTTGTTGGATACCAGCCTTTTGGTGACCCCCATACTATTAGAAAAGGTCAGCTACCTAGCACCTGTCTAGATACAAATTTATCCAGCAAGTGGTTGCTTTTCTTTTCTGGTGATTACTGCTTATACGTTGCACATCTGATTATGTAACAGTCAGTGATGTCAATCACGTTTTACAGTGCAGCTTTGCCCTGATGGAAATGCTTTTAGCATCTGCTTCATACACATTTCTATGCAGGAAGCATGCAGCGGCAATGCTTAGCACATAGCACCACCAAGTGTCTGGAATGATTACATCCAGTTAAGAAAATGTCACTTTGTTATACTTTATTTAAAATATTGCAGAGAATGGTCTTATGCAATGTGATTGCATAAGAGCTCAGACAACGTAAAGAAGAAATAAAGAATAAAAAGTAATTTTCTATTAACAAACACCTTTTTAATATTTTCTTTTTTTTTTTTACAGGACTCCGTTTATGAAAATTCTAGCATGCCATATATATATATTTTTTTCTTCTACTGACATTGAAGTGGAAACATATGTATGAAAATAATATGTAGGCATTATACTGGAAGGAACACAAATGTATTTTCTGTAGGAACACTTTTAGAAATTTTTTGTAGAGCGGTTTCTTTCAACCCTTTAGGGCAAGTCAATTTTGGAAATTACGTTTTTATTTTTCCTCATCGGCCTTCAAGAGCCATAAATATTTCTCTTCATTACTCCTTTTTGTGGGATATGATATGATCTTTTAAATGGCACAACTTAATATTCTATATAATGTAACATGAAACTTTAAGAAATTATATGTGGGGTGAAAAAAAACGCAACTCCCAATTGCTTTTTAATGGCATTCACCAAGTACAGTACAATTAAGGCGATCCAAAATTTATATGGTTGTTGTCATGTTTTACAATACCTTAAAAAAAAAAAAAAGAATCCTATAAAAATAATGGGTTTTGAGGGCTTGTTTTTTTTTGTGGGGAGAGCTGTAGTGTTTATTGGTATCATTTTGGGGTAGATGCAACTTTTGATATGTTTATTCCCTTTTTTTGGGAGGCATGATGACAAAAAATGGCAAACCCCTTTACATTGAGAAAAGTGGGATGGGAAAACCTCAGACAACAACTACCTCTGTCTAACCACTATTAACTGTGACATGAGGGTTTAAATGATCAGGGTTATCTCTGATCTGGGCAGAGGTCAGAAGTATTATACAGCCCTGTTACCAAACAAAAGGTACTAGACCCAAATACCATAATTAGAGATGAGCGAATTTCCGCTTATGAAATTCGTTCACACTTCGTTTGTTGGTAAAAGGTGAATTGCGTTATGGATTCCGTTACCACGGACCATAAAGCAATTCTATGACGGAATGCCTTTAGAGGCATTTCGTCATAATAGAAGTCTATGGGCTGCAAAATGGATCTGTCCCGTTTCCGTTATGCAGGGGAGTCCTTCCCTGCATAACGGAAACGGAATGGATCTGTTTTGCAGCCCATAGACTTCTATTATAAAGGAATGAATAACGGATTGCCTCTAAAGGCAAACTTCATACATATGTATTTCACACTTCATGTATATGACAGGCAACAAACAATAAAAATCTTCAATATTATTAATAGTCACAGAATTGCTAATTACCAATTGAAATACCAATAGGTCTGGCCACCAACCACCTCCAGACGAAGCCGTTGGCGAAGCATGCATCAGGAGTGGTGGGTGAGCAGTGCTGCTATATTTGCTATGTAGGGATCCTAGTGGCGCCCTGCAGTGTGTTACCTTTGGCACTTGCCTTTACTACTATTGATTGATTAGATTTTCTTATTATCTGTACTTTGTAATCTGGCTAACTCTTCCTATTTTCTATCTGTATCTTATGTTCTTCAATAAGGATGATAGTTTTATTATGGGTCTAGTACCTTCTTTGGATGATATTACTTTGTGTGATACAGTATGACCAGTTATACTTATTGGGGGCTCTTTTTTGGTTGATGTATACGTGCATAGAGCGGGCTCAGCTAATAAGCCCAATCCATACACCACCTGTGCACGGACAATGCCCAGTTACATCGTTCCATGCAAAGGGATAAAGGGAATGTGTCTATAGAAAATCAATAATCATGTGTTTTCAATCTTTTTATCTAAACATCAAAAATACTGAAATGCAACAGTTTTTTCAGTGGTCTCAAGAGCACACAATAAGCTGATATTTCTAGGACTGTACAGCTGGAAGTCTACAAAAGGCAGGCTAGCAACACACAGATAATGCCAAGTCACTGGAGGAATTGCCTGCATTCCATCGATTCTTGGAGATGGTAAAAATCCAAGATATATCTCTGACAATTGACTCCCATTCATTTCAGCTGCCACACACCCAGCTGTACTAACTATACATGAAGTACAAGAAGAAAGTGTGTGTCCCCACTGTTTGAAGCAATACTGCAACCTTCAAATGTGCATTCTGCAGGTTAGCAAATTAGAGACAAAGTATAGTGAGTGTGATTACAGGATCAGACTACGCAGAGTTTGTTTGTAGTCAGTAACTATGGTGACACATAGTTCTAAATAAAAGCTGTAGACATGGTTATAGGTTTTTAACAAAGTTAATACAAGGCTAATACTAATATATTGTGATTGTCCATATTGCTTCCTTTGCTGGCTCATTTTTCATCACATTCTACACTGCACATATCCAGGGGTCACGACCACCCTGCAATCCAGCAGTGGTGGTGGTCCTTGCAAACTATAGGAAAAAGCATCGCCCTCTCTGGTGGCCGGGACCGTGCTTAGGCCCACATGCGCAGCAGCTCCTGTCCTGGCCACCTCGTATCTGCACTATAGTGGTGGCCATAACCTATGGATACGAGCAGTGTATAGCCAGCAAAGGAGGCAATATGGACAATCACAATACACTAGGAAGTGGCTTGTATTAACTTTATCTACATGATAAATGCCATCTGCTGAAGTGAGACAATCCCTCTAAAGCCAAATTGTAGCTACCATATATACCGGCGTATAAGACGACTTTTGAGCCCTAGAAAATATTTTCTAGAGTGGGGGGTCGTCTTATACGCCGGGTATGGCGGGCGCTGCAGTGCCGGGACGCCCGAATTATCAACAGAGAGAGCCTGGGCTATTGCCTTGTATCCCCAGCAGCTGAGAGCTGCGATGTAACCCATGGCATATGCCCCCCCTGTGCTGTACCTTGTATACCGCCCCCTGCTCTGTACCTTGTATGCCTCCCCCCTGCTCTGTACCTTGTATGCTCCTTGTACCGCCATCCTCCCGGCCGCTCGCATCTCGCTCCTACGCATGTGCGAAATTTCATGCGGCGAGCGTGGATACGCGGGATCCTCACGGCCGCTCGCATCTCGCTCCTGCGCATGTGCGAGATCTCTGTGCGGCGTATCTAAGTGCGGCGCAGATGTGCATATGTGAATGTGAAGAATAACATAACAAAAACATGTTCAGGGTATAGGTGGCACATGTTTAGGGTCTGGGAGGCAGGGAGGGAGGACAAGGAAGGTGGTGGGATGCAGGGATGGTGGTGATACCATGGGATGGCGGTGGTACCTAGGGATGGTGGTGGGATGCAGGGATGGCATGCAAACAGCATGTCATACTTATTTGAATTAAAATTACCATATTGAAATCAGATCTAATGCTTTTTACATTTTTCTTTGGTGTGTGTTGAAAAAGGGGTAGTCTTATACGGCGAGTATATCCCAAATTCTATATTTTCAGTGTAAAAGTTGGGGGTCGTCTTATACGCCCAGTCGTCTTATACGCCGGCATATACGGTACATGTAAAGCCTCATTCACTGGTCAGTGTTTTGGTCAGTGATTTCCATCAGTGATTGTGAGCCAAAACCAGGATTGGAGCCTCTACAGACATAAGGTATAAGGGAAAGATCTGCACCTGTTCTGTGGTTAGAGCCGTTCCTGGTTTTGGCTCCCAATCACTGATGAAAATCACTGATCAAACACTGAAGTGTGAATGAGGATTAATACTCATTTTTAGTATCTGTTTATGGTTGGTATTAGTTCAAAGCAAAGAATAGCCAGCACTGCCTTTTAAAACCAAGCCTCAGTTAATGGCTGGAGATTCTAGAAGAGCAAAGTTAACAGTTGAACATAACTCTGTATGCTGGAAATCATACCTTCATCTGCAAGTGGCCGGGAAGAAGGTTGGGGGCTGCTGGGTCCATCTCTGTCCTTCTCTGATGGAGCCCTCTTTAGTACAGAAGGAAGAATTGTGGTTTTGGGGGAGCAGGGCCCAGACGGAGATTCAGGAATTTCTTCTGTTAACATTAAGGGAAAAATACATCAGGCATTTATTAATGACAAGTTTATAAGATACAATTACATGTTTCTCCCTTCTCCATTGTAGCATCTCTATAATACTCAGCCTTATCATTTATATTTATTTGTTATACAGTTTGGGAATTATACCATTCTGCTGAATGTACAGTATAGCACAGTGGAACACATTTTGTTTATTTTACTCACTTATATAGCGCTGACATATTCTGTAGCGCTTTACAGACATTAGCATCACATGTCCGACAATGGGGCTCACAATCTAAGTTCTCTATCAGTATGTCTTTGGAGTGTGGGAGGAAATCGGAGTACTCGGAGGAAACACATCCAAATTCCATGTAGATGTTGTCCTTGGTAGGACTTGAACCCAGCACGGCAAGGCACCAGTGCTAACCACTGAGCCACCGTGCATCAATACAAATATACACCAAATAATGGTTAACATCAACAATGAAGTAATATTATTATTATGATTAACCACTTCTGGACCGCCCATTAACTTTATACATTCAAACTGTGCAGCTGCAAGAGCAGGGAACCAGTTATCAGCGATAGTTGGGTTCCCCACTGAGAAGGGAGAGATTAGTTTTTTTACTTTCTCTGCCTTCCCCATCACTTTATAATCAATGACAGTTGTGTATACAGATCAGAAAGCGCCCATACCACTTCCTGCTCTGGTTCTAGAGATCATGGGATCACCAAGTCTAAGGTAAGAGCTGTTGGGTCTTAGCAGACATATGAGCTTTGCAACGGGGCTCCAGAGGCTTTAACTGGGAATAATATGTCAGGCTTATTACAGGAGAAACCAGCAATAAAAAAAATATACAGTATATATAATGTTAAAATGCACCTGGTATGACCTAATGGGGGGCAAACTGTTTAAAATGAACACATAATGACAAAACAAAGAAAAAGTCCACCACTAGCCCACACCACACATCAAACTATATATTGGCTATATCAAACAACTGTAACAGAAAGGGGATACAATTTAAACACTTTAAAAAAAAATTGAAAACAGACTATTTTTCCCTTTTATAATTTTTTCTGGGTATAAAATAAATAAATTATATATATATATATATATATATATATATATATATATATATATATATATGAAAATTGCATACAAATAAAGCCCCATGTTTCAGTGAAATAGCCGCATGTAGTAATAAATAAATAAATAAATAAATGTGTCTGGCCAGGAAGGGGGGGGGGGGGGGGGTACAGCCTTGATCTTGAACTGAATTTACGAATGCTCCACCGCTGTAAAATACACTCTCATGGATAATGCGGCGAATATGGTTAGGTTCACCTCTGTAGCAGGTAAATCCGGTAGTCTGTTCTGGCAGTGGAGCTGACTACCGGATCTACTGTATCTGGCATAGCCGGACGCCGCTAGATCTCCATTCACTATAATGGATGAAGCAGTATTTTTCTGGCATTTATGCTCGAAACCTGCCAGATTCCATTATAGTGAATGGCGATCCAGCGGTGCCCTGCTGTGCCAGATACTGTGTACTCTGGTATATATACCTATAATATTGCTCACTCACAAACAACAAAAACATACCCACTATAGTCAAAAATATATCCACTTTATTGCATAAAAATTCATATACACAATATATAACAATATAATGATCCAAAGGAGAAAAAATCCAGCTTCTAAAAATCAGATCCTTTATTTCAAAAAGTCAAAAAAAAAAATCCAGACACAGGATAAAAGTACACGGTCTACATGTTTCGGACACTCAGATTACGGTCCGTAGACCGTGTACTTTTATCCTGTGTCTGGAAAAAGTTTTTTTGACTTTTTGGAATAAAGGAACTGATTTTTAGAAGGTGGATTTTTTTCTCCTTTGGATTCTTATTCGTAGCCGAGTCCAGGCAACGTCCGTGCATCTGAAAATCGGAGATAGGTGAGCACTGCATAAGACTTTCCTTATACAGTGGGATGCGAAAGTTTGGGCAACCTTGTTAATCGTCATGATTTTCCTGTATAAATCGTTGGTTGTTACGATAAAAAATGTCAGTTAAATATATCATATAGGAGACACACACAGTGATATTTGAGAAGTGAAATTAAGTTTATTGGATTCACAGAAAGTGTGCTATAATTGTTTAAACAAAATTAGGCAGGTGCATAAATTTGGGCACCACAAAAAAGAAATGAAATCAATATTTAGTAGATCCTCCTTTTGCAGAAATTACAGCCTCTAAACGCTTCCTGTAGGTTCCAATGAGAGTCTGGATTCTGGTTGAAGGTATTTTGGACCATTCCTCTTTACAAAACATCTTTAGTTCATTCAGGTTTGATGGCTTCCGAGCATGGAGAGCTCTCTTTAAGTCACACCTCAGATTTTCAATTATAGGACTGAGATGGCCATTCCAGAACGTTGTACTTGTTCCTCTGTGTGTCTCCTATATGATATATTTAACTGACATTTTTTATCGTAACAACCAACGATTTATACAGGAAAATCATGACGATTAACAAGGTTGCCCAAACTTTCGCATCCCACTGTAACAATATAATGGTAACGATAAAAGGAAAACGACAGATAAGGGTGCCAGAATCACCTGACCTATACTGCTACTACTCCCAAACAGATCTTCCACATGTCAGGTGTCACCATGTCCAAAGAATATACATTATAAAACATGAATATCGCAAGACGGCCTACCTGTTACTACATAAATGGGTATATCCCTCAGTACGGGTAGATCTCTATATCGAGTTCACATTTAGGACATGTATAATAACACTCCTTAATAAATATTGCCCAAAACAATAGTACAGCATTGGGGGTATACAGAGCAGTGCAAGTCAGCGAAAATACCTCGACGCGCGTTTTCGCCTCCTGACGAAGCATTGTTTTGGGCAATATTTATTGAGTGGTATTATACACATCCTAAATGTGAACTCGATATAGAGATCTACCCGTACTGAGGGATATACCCATTCATGTAGTAACAGGTAGGCCGTCTTGCGATATTCAGTTTTTATAATGTATATTCTTGGGACATGGTGACACCTGACATGTGGAAGATCTTTTTGGGAGTAGTAGCAGTATAGGTCAGGTGATTCTGGCACCCTTATCTGTCGTATTGTTATATATTGTGTATATGAATTTTTATGCAATAAAGTGGATATATTTAACTATAGTGGGTATGTTTTTGTTGTTTGTGAGTGAGCAACCTTATAGTTCTATGTTCTGGTTAATATACATACCCTGATTTGTTGTTGTAACGAGGCCTGTTTAGGTTTTGCGTACTCTGGTAGTCTGCTCCTCTGCTGGAACAGATTACAGTACACACCAGAGATGTGAATAAACGCTAATCAAATCGAATTCGTCACGAATTTCACAAAAATTTGTCTTCAAAAGTAATCCGAAGTTTTGGCAATTCTCTTCCGCCATTTTATTTTTAAAATTCAGTACACTACAGTAGCAAAGGAAACGGGGCAGGGCAGGCAGGATGAAGATGGATTACACGACCCCAGATGGGACCCAGCAGGCGGGCTTGCCCACAATGACATAAAGTCAGCATTTATGCCAGAAGGCCACAGAATCCCATTATAGGGACTGAGGATCTGGTGGTGCCTGGCAGTGCCCATCTATGCAGGAAAAGACTACTGGATTTACCTGCTGAAGATGTGAACCTATTACATTTTCCATGTCAGATTAAACCCAAGATCATAAACAGTAATTTCAGCCTTTCAACTTAATTCCTATTAAAAATATGTTTTCAATCTCCCAATCCCTAATTACCAAGCCTATGTCTTGGAGAAGAACTGAACCTTACCACAGTCCACTACTGTGCTGCAAACACATATGATCTGATCTAATTGTAGGTGAATGTGTTAACTTTTTACTCCGAAGTAGGAACATTACTCTTACCAGTGCGAGAACCACTTCTAGGCTTCTGAGGCACAGTAGGACGTGCTGTTAGGGCAGGCTTGGATGACTGAAGAGGTGGTTTGGGACTGGTTGGTGTACTAGAAGAACTTTTGGAACGCACACTGCCTTCTGACTTGACTTCACATTTGACATTTTTTTCTGGACAAGAATTTGTAGAGTCACCTCTCGTCATAGAGAACTTGGGAACTGGAAAATAAAACAGCTGTTATAGTTATAAGCACTATTACAAATTACTTGTTTTAACTCAGCTTCCCCTGGACCATGGGAGGCAAATCTGTACTATGCATTGTACTATGGAGATGGGATTTATCTTGGTAGATTTAGTATTCTGCAGTCTATCATAGTTTCTAACTGTTTTAACACGGTTTCCCAGGAATCTGAACGGTACATCTGCCTAGCTATGGCACGATTTAGGAGTGGGAGATTTATCATGGTAAATTTAGTATTCTGCAGTCTCTAAGCTTTTCCAGGACCCTGAATGGCAATGTGTTCTAGCTATAAGAAGGGATCTATCACTGCATAACTAGGCAAACTTGGAATTCAGCAGTTTGGGAAAGCTAGGTAACAACCTCTACAGAGATGTAATGGAGGCAAGACATGTTACATACATTCTGGAGAAACATCAATACTTCCATAAATATAGTATCAGGACAACCGTAAAGTATATACATGTAGTTTGGTCTCCAGCATACCTCGACATGCTACCCAGATTGCCAAAGCTGCTCAAAGGCAAATCTGCCTATCTATGCAGGGAAGGACGTAATTATCACTGCATATCTAGGCAGATTAAGTATTCAACTGTGTGCGCTATGGTTTGTACTATGTATATACTACAGCTGTTTTCTGTATGTGATTATAGTTGGAGCCATTTGCCTGAGCTGCTGCTCTGTTCTGCGAACAACAGTTCAGGCATATGCTTCACAGCCACATGAACCATAGGAAATTGGTGTCTGAGGATGGCTCATTGACTTTTGTTGGAGAGTTTAGTGAGCATGCTCCGTGACCTGTGCAGAGATCATTGTGCAGGAAGGGGGGAAAGGTGAGCTGTAACCATTAAAGCACCTCTGTCACCAGGATCAACCCTATTAAACCAGACATACTGCCTGGTAGGGCTCATCATGGTGATTAAAACAATACCTTTATTTTGTCTGTACGCTGAACAGTTGCAGAGATATCAGTGTTTTATTCATATGTAAATGAGCAAGTTGGAGCATCTGGAGGTGTGGCTGAATCCTTTGAGCACTACTTTGTAGCACCTCCTATGCTCTGCACACTCCTCCCTCCCCTTGATTGACAGGGCTAGACATGCTGAGGGCAGAACTGTCTCCTAGCACCTACATATCGTATACACTATGTACTATAGCTTTACCACACTGAGATCTGCTCAGAAGGCTAATATACACATTACTGCTTTATTCACAGGCACAATATATGATTAGAAAGACACCAGTTACGGGAGTTATCTTATACACATAGAAAAACATGCTTCTCTACTTGGTAATCCTATAGCTTGGTGATAAGTGGTTTGGCAGGCATGAAGTTCAAGTCCTGGGAGAGACTTGCATATATTTTTTTTCTCTCTTATTTAACCTATAATGAAAGGCTATCGTATAATATATAATTATATAATAACAGTAACAGGTCTTACTATATTGACAATAGTGTTTTTTGCTCAGAAATCTAAAACCTATTACTGGTTTATTCACAGACACAATATAGGATTATAAAGAAACCAGCAATATTTATTAGCTTTTTAAACCTAAAAACATTATTCTCAATAAGATAAGGATAAAGACTTATTATGGGTTAAATGTGGAAGAAAATAATATCTGAAGAAAAACATGATGTCTCTTCCAAGATTCAAACATGGGAACCCTACACGCTAAACCACACACTTACCAGTAAGCTATAGCTTTACCACATAGAGATGCATGTTTTTTATTTTCTTATAAGCTATTACACATTAGTGGTGTCTTTATAATCATATTGTGCAGTAATATGTATATTAGCTTTCTGAGCAGATCTCAATGTGGTAAAGCTATAGTACATAGTGTATAGGATATGTAGATTCTAGGACACAGTTCTGCCCTCACCATGCTGATGTCTAGCCCTGTCAATCAAGTGGAGGGGGGAGTGTGCAGAACACAGGGGTGTTACAAAGCAGTGCTCAAGGGATTCAGCCCCGCCCCAAGAGCTCTTGTGAGCACCGCAGCCTCCTCACAGCTTACCAAGCACCGCGCCATCCATTTGATAGCGTTTGTACTTCGTATGGAAACTCAGCCCCATTCACCTGGGGACTGACCAGCATCTAGGCCCCGTGAACAATGAACATGACTTAAAAGCTGACGGAGTTGTGGCCTCTTCATATAGATAATTGGCGAGTGTGCTGGGAGTCCGACCTCGCCAATCTAACATTAATGACCAATCCTGGAAAACCTGAAGCACCATGACCAGGCGCCCTTTGTTGATGCTTACTGGAAAATCAGTATCTGTTGGGAGATGCCTTAACAAATAACAGTTTGTTTTACATGAAGATGTAAAAAATTATTTAAAAAATTAAATAAAATTAAACTATAAAAAAAAATCCTGGCACAACATACAAAAAAAAAATAAAAAAATAACTTTTCCTTAAATAAATCTATTTTATCTAATCAAAATTACAATAGACATAAAACATATACTTATTATAAATTGCCAAACTTGTCTTGTCTCCTATATAATTATGCGCTGTTATTTCTCATATAGTCATGAAAGTGAACAAACCTGCTCCACTTCCATCTGTTTTCTCAACATCCAATAAGTCTTTACTGCCAGCATCATTGCCCAATTTCTGTTTGAGAAAAGGAAAGAAGCACTGAGTATAAATAAACCCTTTCAATGTTGCAGGTGTATTTCCACATGTTGTTTACCAGTTGCTTAATGGCACATACCCAGAATCAGGGCTAAATGCATTCAAAACATATGGTTATGTACCAATTATAGCTCAAACACTTGGTAAACATTAATTCTCGAAAGCAGGTAAAAAAGTAGTTCCTGGTGGCATTATCAACAGATTTAAATGGCCAATAATAGCACTATAGGAGACAGGGTCTGTAGTTTGTAGGCAGCATTAGTGGGCCAAAGGCAATAAACAGACATAGACCATTCTGCAGTATAGTTCAGTCTATTATAGATGCACATAAATTTCAAGGCGATTTGAAAACATTAAGGGGGTAATTTACTAACCAGAAATAAGTCTATATAAGGTATATTTCTGGAGCAGATCTACGCCTGTTTTAGGTGTAGAAAATGGTCTAAATTTACACCAGCAAGGTAGCTGGCATAGATTTAGAAGCTGTGGTGGATCTGCCGAAGTTATGTAGAGGCTGGCGTATCCACAAAACTTCGGCAGATCACCGCCAGCGCAGAGCCTTATTAAGACCGGCGTCTAAAAACGCTGGTCTTAACAAATGACCCCCTGAGTGTTTGGACATTCAATTTGCAAATGAGGCTCAACAAGGATGTACTATTTTGTTTTGTGAGGCAAGGTGACTTAAACAGCAATTTTGGCATCCTTTTGTGTATATGGTTTTCCCCTAGTGGAATTAAATATTGCAATATTTTAACAGTTCTGGATACGGCAATATCAGTTACATTTTTAAATTTCTTTTTATATTGTACCGTATTTTTCGCTCTATAAGATGCACCTGCCCATAAGACGTACCTAGGTTTTTGAGGAGGAAAATAAGAAAAAATATATATTTTGAACCAAAAGGTGTGCATTTGGTGGGTTTTGAACTAATGGTGGTCTGTGGATGACAATATTATGGGGGAATCTGTGGATGACGCACTGTTATGGAGGGGATCTGTGGATGGCACTGTTATGGGGGGGATCTGTGGATGACACTGTTATGGGGGGGGGATCTGTGGATGACACTGCTATGGGGGGGGAAGGGATCTGTGGATGACACATATATAGCATCTTATGCTGCATAATGAGTGACTGCATTGGGCCCCGCCGTGATTCCAACACAAGTTGCCGGCCTCCACCCCCTGTATTGGGGGGTCACTATTTACACAATGACACTGCTATGGGGGGGGAGGCATCTTATGCTATATATGTGTCATCCACAGATTCCCCCCCCATAACACTGTCCATGTGTAAATAGTGACCCCCCAATACAGGGAATCGCGGCGGGGCCCGATGCAGTCACTGTTCTCTATTACACTGGGCCCCGCTCACAGCAGAATTTATTAAGTGAAGTCATGGGGAAAGCTTTGTTAAGGTATAGCAATCCTCTGCAGCAGTAGCGCTCACATGTAGTACTCACTATGAAATTCCAGCAGCAGGCAGGGCGGCAGCGCGGCCGGCAGCGTAACGTCACTCACTCCGTCAGGCGGCTGCTTCATTCATTAAGTGGGAGGAAGTGGGAGCATGCGCGTGAGAAAGTGAGTGACCAGCCTGCCTGTTACGGGAGTTTCGTAGTGAGTAATACGTGCGCTACTGCTGCAGAGGATTGCTATACCTTAACAAAGCTTTACCCAGGACTTCACTTAATAAATACCGCTCTGAGCAGGGCCCGGTGTAATAGAGATCAGTGACTGCATCGGGCCCCGCTGCGATTCCAACACAAGTTGCCGGCCTCCAGCACCTCCTCGGTGATGCATCTCAGGCCGCGCTGTGCAGCTCCACGGGCAGCGATGTATCACTGCAAAGTAAAAATGGCAGCATTTGCCCCATAAGACGCACTGCCATTTTTCGCCACATTTTTTGGGGGGAGGGGGGGCATTGGCCCCATAAGATGCACTGATGATAATTGGGCATTTTTCATCCAGATGAAAGGCGCACATCAGCCGATTAACGAGCGTCTGCTCGTTTATAGGTTATAGGTTCATCGTCTGCTTGATTACATGGCCAAAAATCAGGAACAAGCGTTCGTTTGAACACTTGTTCCAGATAATTAGCCCGAAAATGGCACACAGTCTAATAGGGCCTTAAAAGGGTTTTCTCACTTCACCAAGTGGCATTTATAATGAACAGAAAGTTAATACAAGGCACTTACTAATGTATTGTGACTGTCCATTATGCTTCCTTTGCTGACTTGATAAATTTTTACCATTACACTATACACGGTTTGTTTCCATGGTTACGACCACCTTCAATCCATCAATGGTGGTCGTGCTTGCACACTTTTTTATATAGTCTGCAAGCACGGCCACCACAGTGGCATTGCAGGGTGGTCATAACCATAGAAGTGAGAAGTGTATATTGCGATGAAAAAAATTAGTCTAGCCAGCGAAGCAAGCAATCTAGAAAATAAAAATACATGAGTAAGTGTCTGGTATTCACTTTCTCTACATGATAAATGCCACTTGCCACAAGGAATGCCTGGTATTCTCTTATTGAGACAGGTTCTTAAAGGGTAACTGTCATTTTTATTTTATTTGCTAGTTTATTAGAGCTAGGCATGTATACCAGAGTTAGTCTGTCAACGATGGTCAAAAGATCTGTAACTACCTTATAATAACAGCTTTCATTAATGTCCTCTGTCCCTTTCCACTGCTCCCTTAAAAAAAAACAGTTCTCTGAGGCAGTTTTGGCCTCAGAGAACTGGCAGAGGAGCCATCTTGAGAAGGTCCTCATATTGTAAATGTTTAAACAGCCGTAACTAAGGGAAAAACTCAAGGAAAACAGTGGTACGTGTGGAAACTAAAGATTGCATTATGCATAATGCTGCTGCAGCAGTAACATATGCTAAAATAGATTTTCTGAAAACATGACAGCAGATTGTGACCATAAGGCTACATGCACACGACTGTGCTGTTTTTTGAGGTCTGCAAACCGAGGATCCGCAAAAAATGGGCGGCCATTGATATAACTGCCCTTTTCTTGTCCGTTTTGCGGACAAGAATAGGACATGTTATATTTTTTTTGCGGGGCCGCGGAACGGAGCAACGGATGCGGACAGCACACGGAGTGCTGTCCGCATCTTTTGCGGCCCCATTGAAGTGAATGTGCGGCTCGGACGCGGACCAAAACAACGGCCGTGTGCATGAGGCCTAAGGGTTACAATGAGAAAATATGCATGCACTCAAAGCCTACACATTCTAAGGGAAAAAGCCACCATAATGTATATGGATTCAACAGGCCACTGGTATTAGATGACGGTACCAAATTTGTGACCAGCTTCCAGTATATATATACAGTACAGACCAAAAGTTTGGACACACCTTCTCATTCAAAGAGTTTTCTTTATTTTCATGACTATGAAAATTGTAGATTCACACTGAAGGCATCAAAACTATGAATTAACACATGTGGAATTATATACATAACAAACAAGTGTGAAACAACTGAAAATATGTCATTCTAGGTTCTTCAAAGTAGCCACCTTTTGCTTTGATTACTGCTTTGCACACTCTTGGCATTCTCTTGATGAGCTTCAAGAGGTAGTCCCCTGAAATGGTTTTCACTTCACAGGTGTGCCCTGTCAGGTTTAATAAGTGGGATTTCTTGCCTTATAAATGGGGTTGGGACCATCAGTTGCGTTGAGGAGAAGTCAGGTGGATACACAGCTGATAGTCCTACTGAATAGACTGTTAGAATTTGTATTATGGCAAGAAAATAGCAGCTAAGTAAAGAAAAACGAGTGGCAATCATTACTTTAAGAAATGAAGGTCAGTCAGTCAGCCGAAAAATTGGGAAAACTTTGAAAGTAAGGGCTATTTGACCATGAAGGAGAGTGATGGGGTGCTGCGCCAGATGACCTGGCATCCACAGTCACCGGACCTGAACCCAATCGAGATGGTTTGGGGTGAGCTGGACCGCAGAGTGAAGGCAAAAGGGCCAACAAGTGCTAAGCATCTCTGGGAACTCCTTCAAGACTGTTGGAAGACCATTTCAGGGGACTACCTCTTGAAGCTCATCAAGAGAATGCCAAGAGTGTGCAAAGCAGTAATCAAAGCAAAAGGTGGCTACTTTGAAGAACCTAGAATATGTCATTTTCATTTATTATTTTGTTATGTATATAATTCTACATGTGTTAATTCATAGTTTTGATGCCTTCATAGTCATGAAAATAAAGAAAACTCTTTGAATGAGAAGGTGTGTCCAAACTTTTAGTCTGTACTGTATATATATATATATATATATTATTTTTTTTAACCAAAATCAGCCTCCCAATTACTAACATGGGGCAAATGGCAGCAAGATTGCTCCGGAATGAGAGAGGCGTATGTATCAATATAGTGCCTGGACGGTGGTGGTGGTGGTGGGGAAGTTGGGTCAAAACAAGAAGATAAATAGCATTTTTGAATAAAGAGAATATAAAATGTGTAATCTGTGGGTACCATTCAGTAGAGAATAGAACAGGAATAGATTTAATCCCTGAGGTGGTCGAGTTATGGTACGTTCTTATGAGGGAAGGATGGGGGAAAAGGATATTTACCCGGAAAGGGGTGGGGGGGGGGGGGGAAAGGGAAGGGCCAACAGGCCACCTGATAATATTTAGTTACGCTGGGAACCCCAAACCCACCCTGGGATTTATGCCAGTATACCATGGCGCTATTGACTCTAAGGATACAACCCTGCTAGAATCCAAAGGCTTGGGACTGGAACAGGGAGCACACAAAAGAGGTCTAATAATTTAAGCAAAAACATCTGTTGCACATGTAACCGGTCCAGTCAAGAGAGTGAGACTGTAAAACAGAAACTGTTGAAATACATTATAATTTTAAAGGGTACATGACCACATGCAATACGTGTGGGAACATGAGAATAAAACACTATGTGGAGGTAAGGGACTGGAAAACTTAATTGTTCGTATTTATAGCTGCTAATCTCTATATCTTCAGATGTCGGGGCTGCAGCCTTATCATCCTACTTTCTGCAGAGACCATCAATTATTAAATGTTGCACCAAACTGCTAGACTTTCTTTTTAACATATTAATTATCCCATATCCCAGATTTTTACCATATCTCTTGGTAACAACAAGTCAGAAACTTTGCACAATATGGTGTGGCTCACTATGTAAAATGGAAAACGTGGGTGCACCTTCAATTCGGGATCCCCCTCCCTACATATTTTATATCAATTACAATAAACAATGGGGGGCGCACCTCTATCTGGATTGATTGGAACAACTCCTTTAATAGGAGTATAAAAAATGTATTTAATTTATTTAAAATGTCTAGAACAACATAAAATAATATCTAAAATTTGCCTTGAATAAAATAAACAACAAGTTTCCTAAGTTTTCCAAAACTAGTCGCTGGGATCTCTGGCTTGTTGTTCCTGCCTATAGGTTTCAGCCAGTAGCTGGACAATACTGTTTACAGACCAAAACATTTGACCCCAAAGATATAGTTGGCGATTGCATCTTACAGTTCACTGGTGGTACATTTCATCACATAGTTTTCCTTTCCATGCACTCTGACTTGACACATATATGTTTTCAGTTGTTGCAACAATGTAATAATGTCTCGTTACTTCACTGTGTCAGCAGCAAAATCCCATTGTATGTCGGTACTAATGTCCCGCTTTAAATTTGCCTTTCAATGAGACTTCAAATTTGTTTATTCAATGTTCTACTTTATAGTGTTGCAATCTCCTTGGATGGAATAAATCAGGTAGTGTATTGACAGGGTAGTGCGCTTATCCCTATTGTAGAAGTCCTTTTTGTTCCACGTTCGTTCTCAGCACTGCTACTCGTTCACCGGCACACTCCTCTGGATACACGTGTCCGGACCACGTGCCCCTAGTTTTGGTTTTTCACCAGGTTGTTCATATCCTGGAGGTTGTGGTACTTGCCGGGTGGTTTGAGATTCTAGTTGCGTATTGTGCTGACAAGTTGAACCCAAGTAACCGCTGTACCTTTTTCACTGTAATGCTTTTTCCATCCTTCTATTGTGGTTTTTCCGTGCTTACTGCTGTCGACATCTGGATTATGGTGACAAAGCGCCAAACATGTTTCGGAGCTGCCGCTCCTTCCTCAGTGGCTATAAATCACCTCTATAAGTCCAGCTTTATATACACCTTCTTTCATTCACCTTGATTAGGTTGGATGGATAAATCCAAAACCTATGCATGGATCTTATACTCATGTGCGTGTATTTCTAATGTCATGACACTATTTAATACGAAACATTTACATCACTTCTACATTTAAATTATCTTACTTTACACACATTTTCCATTTCCTGCGGTGGTGGTGGGTTTTTAGCGCATTATTTCATATGCATGCGTTTTTTCTGTGTACACTCGTTTGTCCTTGCTGTGAATCATTTGCATTTATCTGAATATATTTGTTATTCTCATAATATGGTTTCTACTACATTTTCTTCACTATACTTATTCTAAGGGTTAAATAAAAATAAAAATTATGCTAATTTGTGCTACCTGCGTTAATGGTGAGTTTTTGATGCGTTTTTTTTCATACACGTGTTTTTTCTACCAAGACTCTTTAAGCTATCTAACATTTCTATGGATCAAAATATAACCAACATTCCTATTTTAGGATTTCTACTACTTTATCAAATATATTAGTTGTCTCTCTGTTCTTTCTTCTTTTCATTTATTACAAAATATCTAATAATTCCTTAGTACATGGGAGACTAATATATAGTCACCTTTACTCATGAATAGGGGAGGGGTCAGGATCCAAAGAGAAACCCGGACGCCGATTAATAGCACGTTCCGATTTCCCATCAGAGCCGGGCCCCCACCCTCATTAATTTTCTTATTACTCTAAAAATCCTAAAAAATCCATGTCTACATTAAGGCCTTGTGGGGTTAGAGTTTCGAAGTAAAAAAACTCCCAGGCTGTGAGCTCTGCGCTGCGATTGGACAGCGCTACAGCCAGGGAGAAGGAACGCCCAGGGAGAAACAGGGCAGACTCCTCCCTGGTTTACCGATAGTAGCAATTACCATACAGCGCGGGAGAAGGTAACGGGGCCACAGCGGGTGAATGGAGCGGCGCACAGGGATAATAGTAAGTGCAGTGAGATTCCTGGGCGCCACTGTATATGTCCAGATAGTTATCTTAAAATGTTCAGACCCATGAAAGGTCCTCTTTAAGTAGGTGGTGCCAATGTCGGATTATTATTTTCTCCATTGTTCTATATTAGGAATTAAAGTACAATTCTAATTTTCTCCTCTTTTTGTTCTTTTGGATTTTTGGACTCAAAAAATGTTTCCCTTTTCATTTTCCTTACTTGTTCCAGTGATGTTTCAATAATTTCCCGCGGGTAGTCTTTGTTTAAGAACTCCGTTGACAGTTGCTGAGCTGCTTCTTCAAATTGAGCTTCTACACTACAGTTCCCCTTTAGTCGCCGAAATTGGTTGACAGGTACATTAGTCAGCCATCTCGGAAGGTGGCAACTATTGTAAAGGATGTAGCTGTTTTTCGCCACATCTTTACGATGTGTTTTACAGGTAAGTTTACTTTCTTGCACAGATATTACAAAATCTAAAAAGGTAATTTGTTTTCCATCTATGTTTGGTGTAAATGTCTAATTTTTTGAGTTGGAATCTATTGCATTTAGAAACTGTCCCAATTCACTTTAACTCCTATCCCCTATAAATAAAATGTAGTCTATAAAACGTCGCCAGAGTACCAGACCCTCCCCCATGGTTTCGTATTCCCATTGCGTCAAAAATGAGTTTGCGTAGCTGGGGGCGAATCTGGTACCCATGGCAGTACCGCGTGTCTCCAAATAAAAATCTGAATCATACCAAACATAGTTGTGTGTTAAAATACGTTGAATCCCCTCTAAGGTGAATAATATTTGTTCCTCATTTAATTCAATTTCCCTTTGTAAGACAGTGTGTATGGCTTCTATGCCTTGTTTATGGTATATCACTGTGTACAAGGTATTCACATCAAGTGTTCCCAAGGTCCAGTTTGGTTCATACTGGAGGGCTTCCAACATTGAGATGACCTGTGTTGTATCTTAAACATACGACGGGGTGGTTTTTACTACTGGTTGGAGTATTCGGTCTAAGTATTGAGATAGGTTAGACATAACTGACCCAATACCTGATATTATCGGGCGGCCTGGTAGGTTTTGATGGTCCTTATGAATTTTTGGGAACACAATAAAAATGGGAATCCGTTGTTGTGTTCCCACTATATATTGAAATTCTCTTTCAAGTAAAATGTCTATCTCTTCCTTTCTTACATAAACCTACTAATAATGTTTGGTATGCTTTTGTAGGGTCTTTTGTTAATTTCCTATAGGTGTTTCCTTCTCGAAATTGTTTTTTACACTCCTCGTCATATTTGGATGTATCCTGTATCACAATTGCCCCCTCTTTATCCACTGGACGTATTGTGATTTTATTATTTTTCTACAACTGTTTTAGCCCCTCTATTTCTTGTGGTTTGAGGTTACTAAATTTTTTGGGGGGATTTTTCATATTCCTTATTCCCATTTCTTTTTTCCTATTTGTTCACCTATTTCTTGTCTAGGATACATACGGGATTTTTGTTTTAACCCCTTAAGGACCGGGCTCATTTTCACCTTCTGGGCCAGGCCATTTTTTTGCAAATCTGACCAGTGTCACTTTATGTGGTGATAACTTTAACCACCTCAGCCCCCAGTGCTTAAACACCCTGAAAGACCAGGCCACTTTTTACACTTCTGACCTACACTACTTTCACCGTTTATTGCTCGGTCATGCAACTTACCACCCAAATGAATTTTACCTCCTTTTCTTCTCACTAATAGAGCTTTCATTTGGTGGTATTTCATTGCTGCTGACATTTTTACTTTTTTTGTTATTAATTGAAATTTAACGATTTTTTTTCAAAAAAAAGACATTTTTCACTTTCAGTTGTAAAATTTTGCAAAAAAAACGAGATCCATATATAAATTTTGCTCTAAATTTATTGTTCTACATGTCTTTGATAAAAAAAAAATGTTTGGGTAAAAAAAAAAAATGCTTTGGGTAAAAGTTATAGCGTTTACAAACTATGGTACAAAAATGTGAATTTCCGCTTTTTGAAGCAGCTCTGACTTTCTGAGCACCTGTCATGTTTCCTGAGGTTCTACAATGGCCAGACAGTACAAACACCCCACAAATGACCCCATTTCGGAAAGTACACACCCTAAGGTATTCGCTGATGGGCATAGTGAGTTCATAGAACTTTTTATTTTTTGTCACAAGTTAGCAGAAAATGATGATTTTTTTTTTTTTCTTACAAAGTCTCATATTCCACTAACTTGTGACAAAAAATAAAAACTTCTATGAACTCACAATGCCCATCACGAAATACCTTGGGGGCTCTTCTTTCCAAAATGGGGTCACTTGTGGGGTAGTTATACTGCCCTGGCATTCTAGGGGCCCAAATGTGTGGTAAGGAGTTTGAAATCAAATTCTGTAAAAAATGACCTGTGAAATCCGAAAGGTGCTCTTTGGAATATGGGCCCCTTTGCCCACCTAGGCTGCAAAAAAGTGTCACACATCTGGTATCTCTGTATTCAGGAGAAGTTGAGGAATGTGTTTTGGGGTGTCTTTTTACATATACCCATGCTGGGTGAGATAAATATCTTGGTCAAATGCCAACTTTGTATAAAAAAATGGGAAAAGTTGTCTTTTGCCAAGATATTTCTCTCACCCAGCATGGGTATATGTAAAATGACACCCCAAAACACATTCCCCAACTTCTCCTGAGTACGGAGATACCAGATGTGTGACACTTTTTTGCAGCCTAGGTGGGCAAAGGGGCCCATATTCCAAAGAGCACCTTTTGGATTTCACAGGTCATTTTTTACAGAATTTGATTTCAAACTCCTTACCACACATTTGGGCCCCTAGAATGCCAGGGCAGTATAACTACCCCACAAGTGACCCCATTTTGGAAAGAAGAGACCCCAAGGTATTCGCTGATGGGCATAGTGAGTTCATGGAAGTTTTTATTTTTTGTCACAAGTTAGTGGAATATGAGACTTTGTATGGAAAAAAAAATCAGCATTTTCCACTAACTTGTGACAAAAAATAAAAAATTCTAGGAACTCGCCATGCCCCTCACGGAATACCTTGGGGTGTCTTCTTTCCAAAATGGGGTCACTTGTGGGGTAGTTATACTGCCCTGGCATTTTCCAGGGGCCCTAATGTGTGGTAAGTAGGTAAATGACCTGTGAAATCCTAAAGGTGCTCTTTGGAATATGGGCCCCTTTGCCCACCTAGGCTGCAAAAAAGTGTCACACATGTGGTATCGCCGTATTCAGGAGAAGTTGGGGAATGTGTTTTGGGGTGTCATTTTACATATACCCTTGCTGGGTGAGAGAAATATCTTGGCAAAAGACAACTTTTCCCATTTTTTTATACAACGTTGGCATTTGACCAAGATATTTCTCTCACCCAGCATGGGTATATGTAAAATGACACCCCAAAACACATTCCCCAACTTCTCCTGAGTACGGCGATACCAGATGTGTGACACTTTTTTGCAGCCTAGATGCGCAAAGGTGCCCAAAGTCCTTTTAGGAGGGCATTTTTAGACATTTGGATACCAGACTTCTTCTCACGCTTTGGGGCCCCTAGAATGCCAGGGCAGTATAAATACCCCACATGTGACCCCATTTTGGAAAGAAGACACCCCAAGGTATTCAATGAGGGGCATGGTGAGTTCATAGAATTTTTTTTTTTTTGGCACAAGTTAGCGGAAATTGATATTTTTAATTTTTTTCTCACAAAGTCTCCCGTTCCGCTAACTTGGGACAAAAATTTCAATCTTTCATGGACTCAATATGCCCCTCACGGAATACCTGGGGGTGTCTTCTTTCCGAAATGGGGTCACATGTGGGGTATTTATACTGCCCTGGCATTCTAGGGGCCCTAAAGCGTGAGAAGAAGTCTGGAATATAAATGTCTAAAAAATTTTACGCATTTGGATTCCGTGAGGGGTATGGTGAGTTCATGTGAGATTTTATTTTTTGACACAAGTTAGTGGAATATGAGACTTTGTAAGAAAAAAAAAAAAATAATTCCGCTAACTTGGGCCAAAAAAATGTCTGAATGGAGCCTTACAGGGGGGTGATCAATGACAGGGGGGGTGATCAATGACAGGGGGGTGATCAATGACAGGGGGGGTGATCAATGACAGGGGGGGTGATCAATGACAGGGGGGTGATCAGGGAGTCTATATGGGGTGATCACCACAGTCATTGATCACCCCCCCTGGAAGGCTCCAGGGAGACGCCTGTATGTGTTTTGCAGATCCGATCCATCTATCAGTGGATCCGTAAAAATCATGCGGACATCTGAATGGAGCTTTACAGGGGGTTGATCAATGACAGGGGTGTAATCAATGACAGGGGGGTGATCAGGGAGTCTATATGGGGTGATAACCACAGTCATTGATCACGCCCCTGTAAGGCTTCATTCAGACGTCCGTATGCGTTTTGCGGATCCGATCCATCTATCAGTGGATCCGTAAAAATCATGCGGACATTTGAATGGAGCTTTACAGGGGGGTAATCAATGACAGGGGGGTGATCAGGGAGTCTATATGGGGTGATAACCACAGTCATTGATCATGCCCCTGTAAGGCTTCATTCAGACGTCCGGATGCGTTTTGCGGATCCGATCCATCTATCAGTGCATCCGTAAAAATCATGCGGACATCTGAATGGAGCTTTACAGGGGGGTAATCAATGACAGGGGGGTGATCAGGGAGTCTATATGGGGTGATAACCACAGTCATTGATCATGCCCCTGTAAGGCTTTATTCAGACGTCCGGATGCGTTTTGCGGATCCGATCCATCTATCAGTGCATCCGTAAAAAACATGCGGACATCTGAATGGAGCTTTACAGGGGGGTGATCAGGGAGTCTATATGGGGTGATAACCACAGTCATTGATCATGCCCCTGTAAGGCTTCATTCAGACGTCCGGATGCGTTTTGCGGATCCGATCCATCTATTAGTGGATCCGTAAAAATCATGCGGACGTCTGAATGGAGCTTTACAGGGGGGTAATCAATGACAGGGGAGTAATCAATGACAGGGGGGTGATCAGGGAGTCTATATGGGGTGATAACCACAGTCATTGATCATGCCCCTGTAAGGTTTCATTCAGACGTCCGGATGCGTTTTGCGGATCCGATCCATCTATCAGTGCATCCGTAAAAATCATGCGGACATCTGAATGGAGCTTTACAGGGGGGTAATCAATGACAAGGGGGTGATCAGGGAGTCTATATGGGGTGATAACCACAGTCATTGATCATGCCCCTGTAAGGCTTCATTCAGACGTCCGGATGCGTTTTGCGGATCCGATCCATCTATCAGTGGATCCGTAAAAATCATGCGGACGTCTGAATGGAGCTTTACAGGGGGTTGATCAATGACAGGGGGGTAATCAATGACAGGGGGGTGATCAGGGAGTCTATATGGGGTGATCAGGGGCTAATAAGGGGTTAATAAGTGACGGGGGGGGGGTGTAGTGTAGTGTAGTGTAGTGGTGCTTGGTGCTACTTTACTGAGCTACCTGTGTCCTCTGGTGGTCGATCCAAACAAAGGGGACCACCAGAGGACCAGGTAGCAGGTATATTAGACGCTGTTATCAAAACAGCGTCTAATATACCTGTTAGGGGTTAAAAAAAACACATCTCCAGCCTGCCAGCGAAAGATCGCCGCTGGCAGGCTGGAGATCAACTCTCTTACCTTCCGTTCCTGTGAGCGCGCGCGCCTGTGTGCGCGCGTTCACAGGAAATCTCGCGTCTCGCGAGATGACGCATATATGCGTGACTGTGCGCAGGGCTGCCACCTCCGGAACGCGATCCTGCGTTAGGCGGTCCGGAGGTGGTTAAAACGCTTTGACTTATCCAGGCCATTCTGAGATTGTTTTTTCGCCACATATTGTACTTCATGATGCACCCCTAGAGTAGAAACTCCAAAAAAGTTACCCCATTTTAGAAACTACGGGATAGGGTGGAAGTTTTATTGGTACTAGTTTAGGGTACATATGATTTTTGGTTGCTCTATATTACACTTTTTGTGAGGCAAGGTAACAAGAAATAGCTTTTTTGGCACGTTTTTTTTTTTATTTACAACATTCATCTGACAGGTTAGATCATGTGGTATTTTTATAGAGCAGGTTGTCACGGAAGCGGCGATACCTAATATGTATAAAATAAATTTATTTATGTAAGTTTTACACAAGGATTTCATTTATGAAACAAAAAAAATCATGTTTTAGTGTCTCTATAGTCTGAGAGCCAAGATGACAAAAAATAGCTTTTTTTACACAGTTTATATTTTTATTTTTTTACACAGTTTATATTTTTATTTTTTTACGATGTTCACCTGAGGGGTTAGGTCATGTGATATTTTTATAGGGCCGGTCGATACGGACGCGGCGATACCTAATATGTATACTTTTTATGTAAGTTTTACACAATGATTTCATTTTTGAAACAAAAAAAAGCATGTTTTAGTGTCTCCATAGTCTGAGAGCCATAGTTTTTTCAGTTTTTGTGTGATTATCTTGGGTAGTGTATGATTTTTGCGGGATGAGATGATGGTTTGATTGGTACTATTTTGGCGTACATGCGACTTTTTGATCACTTTCATTACCTTTTTTGGGAAGTAAGGTGGGCAAAATTTCAATTTCCTCATAGTTTTTATTTTTATGGCGTTCACCGTGCGGGGAAAGTAACATGACGGTTTTATAGATCAGGTCGTTACGGACGCGGCGATACCTAATATGTGTAGTGTATTTTATTTTTTTAATTTTTATTCAGTGATAAATGTTTTTTTTTATCTTTACTTTTTTCACTTTTTAAAAAAAATAATTGATCCAGACCCACTTGGTTCTTGAAGATCCAGTGGGTCTGATGTCTGTATAATACAGTACAGTACACTATATAGTGTATTGTACTGTATTTTACTTATACTTTGTCTGAACAGATCTATGCCTTTAGCACAGATCTGTTCAGCACCATGGACAGCAGGATGCCTGAGAAGGCGTCCTGTTGCCGTGGGAACCTTTCCCGTCTGCCACAACTGAGCAGACTGGGAAGGGGAAGGAGGGGGGCTCCCTCCCTCTGTGACACCATCCTGTCTGGGGGCTGCAAAGGCACAGCAGCCCCCTGATGGGAGAGGGAGGTAGCTCCCTGACTGTTAACCTTTTCCATACAGCGGCCCTTACGGACAGCAGTATGGAAAGGGTTAAACGGCTGACATCACAGCACAGATGTCAGCTGTTTATACCAGAGTGTCAGCAATGTGCTGACACTCTGGTATACCCACTGGACGCCAATGAATATTCAAGAGGAGGTGGGCGGGGTTCACGATCCGATCACGATCTGAATTGACCTGCGGTTTGCTGCGATCGCTGATACGGCATTGTGACAGGATGCCCGCTGAATGATTTCAGCAGGCATCCTGTTCCGATTAACCCCCGCTGCAATCGCATTTTAAACCCATGACGTACCGGTACGTCATGTGTCCTTAAGGGGTTAAAAACGTGTGTTGATATTTTGTTGGGAGAGTGATTTCCTTCTCATATGTTTTTTTTTTTATGTTTCTTTAGGCATAGTCTTCTTACAAATTTTTCGATGCTTATATAGGCGTTGAATTTGTTTAGTGTGGTTGTAGGGGCAAATTTAAGTCCCTTATTCAACAGCTTTTTTGGGGGCTCAGTCAACGTACATTGACAGATTAATAATGGAGTCTTCCTCTTATCTGTTTCTCCCCCATCTGTTGTTTCTGTTGATTCCGTTTTCCCTGTCCCCTTCGTATCTTCTTTTTTGTGGCTGTTGTTTTAAATATTGGTCCTGATGTGTTTGAGGATGTTGTCCCTGGGGTCTCGGAGTTTGTGTTAACGGTCTCTCGCTTATTGGTGAATTGTATAGCCTTCCATACTCCACCGGAGTTGGTTCCCAGTGCCTCAAATTGTAATTGTGATTCCGAGTTTGATAGTGTTCCCCCCTTTGTGCCTGTTTTTTCATCTGTGGTCGTGCTCTGTGATGAGGGGTCGTGCTCTGAGAACGAACGTGGAACAAAAAGGACATATAGGGATAAGTGCACTACCCTGTCAATACACTACCTGATTTAATCCATCCAGTGAGATTGCAACACTATAAAGTAGAACATTGCATAAACAAATCCGAAGTCTCATTGAAAGGCAAATTTAAAGCGGGACATTAGTACCGACATACAATGGGATTTTGCTACTAACACAGTGAAGTAGCGAGACATTATTACATTGTTGCAACAACTGAAAACATATATGTCAAATTAGAGTGCATGGAAAGGAAAAATATGTGATGAAATGTACCACCAGTGAACTGTAAGATGCAATCACCAACTATAACTTTGGGGTCAAATTATTAATGTTTTGGTCTGTGAACAGTATTGTCCAGCTACTGGCTGAAACCTATAGGCTGGAACAACAAGCCAGAGATCCCAGCGACTAGTTTTAGAAAACACAGGAAATTAGTTTTTTGTTTTTTATTCAAGGCACATTTTATTTATTATTTTATGTTGCTCTAGAGAGTCTAGACAGACATTTTAAATAAATTAAACAAATTTGTTATACTCATAATAAAGGAGTTGTTCCAATCAATCCAGATAGAGGTGCGCCCCCCATTGTTTATTGTAATTGATATAACAAGTCAGAAACTGTGCAATGGTTCTCAAGGCCAAAGAAAAAACAATGTAAGACTCCTGCGTGTCTGTTCCAATTTTATGAAATGCACAAGGAACCAACTTTACCTGTCACTAGAAATGTGATATATGTCTAAAATGCAAAGTGTGGTTACTCTGGTCAAATGAATAGAATAAAGTTATTTTAAAAGAAAATATCCTAAGCAGCCTGTATTAGAACAAATTATATTTCCTTTCTATTTAGAGGAGTATTCCCATCTTAGAATATCATGGTACTGTATATCACTAGGATATACCATAATATTCTGATCCAATGGTGCCTGAAAACCAGTACTCCAACCAATCCCAAAAAGAGTTCCCTTCAGCAGTTCTCCTGCACAGTGGTGCTCCCAGCCAGCAAAGGTGCAGGGAACTGAAACATGGCTTCATTCACGTTAATATGGATGTGGTGTAGTTCACAGCAGGGAGCAGGAAAAATCAGTGAAGGAACACAGCACATAATTAGTGCTGAGGCCCTGTCAGTTTTCTGCTATGGCTCACTTTTACTTGGCATATGTAATAATTTTACAAGGTTTTTGCACTTAAAGGGGTTTTCCGGTCTTGAAAGGGATCTGAGCTGTGATATACAGGCAAGGCACTACACAGAGGACGGATCTTTCTACTTTGAGCTCTGTCCACTGTGTTGCTTCTGGAGGATGCCGAAAGCATTTAAATGTCAGACCCCCACCCTTCCCACCAATCTGACATTGAGACCAATCCTGTGATTAGGTTTTCAATGTCTAAAGACCAGAAAAAACCCTTTAACTCGGCTATCTCCGGAACTCCCATAGAAATTAAATAGAGCAGCCACGCGCATGCCCGACTGGCCGCTCTATTTTTTCAGGGGGGCTGCAGGAGGTATGGGGTTCCCATTCTTGTGAACCGTTGGGTTTCCAGCGGTAGAACTCCCACCGATCTGATAGTTATCCCCTCTCCTGCCAACAACTGGAATATGCTATGTTCCTTTCTGGAAAAAATGAACTTTACAATTACATTGAAAATTTATTCTCTGAACAAATATCAGACAAAATATCCTGAATAAACTGTGTACTATGTGAAATTTATTTGAATCACAGTCAGTGATGTGTGCTGCCTGCATAAATAAAGCCTTATTCACAAGGTCAGTGATTTCCATCAGTGATGTACTCAGGTGTGGGACAAAAACACAGAAGAAGTGGAAATATTCCCTTTAGATCTTATACTGTGTCGGTTCCACTCCTGGTTTTGCCTCACAATCAGTGATGGAAATCACCAACCAAACACTGACCTTGTGAATAAGGCCTAACACAGCAGTGCCTCTGAATGGTGCTCTGTGGAGGAATGCATATGGCAAAAATTATACTGGTGTAATAATTGAATATACACTAGCATAACCTGTGTGTTTTACTCTTAATGTACAGTACAAACTGTTATCTATTCATTTAAAGGGGTTGTCTCATGTAGATGATCTCTTTTTGACTGGAATGAATCCATTGTAATCAGCTGATGTCTGCCGGTCTGGAGTCTTTCACTCCCAGCAATCAGCTGTTACTGCAGGGAAAGTCATTTCATAATGGCCAGAATAGGTGGGCCAGGTCCATGAGAGCAAGACAATTTCTGTGCATAAGAGGAGATCTTGAATGCGGTACCTCCATATATCATTTTCATATGCTTCAATAAAGTCTACTTGATAAAATGGTCCATCAAGTC
Organism: Bufo bufo; assembly: GCF_905171765.1. Taxonomy (NCBI): domain Eukaryota; kingdom Metazoa; phylum Chordata; class Amphibia; order Anura; family Bufonidae; genus Bufo; species Bufo bufo. Next base: position 437,083,817 of record NC_053393.1, read on the forward strand.
TGTATTTTTATGTTTGGTGGGAAAAATAAATCTTTGCAGACCTCATATCACATGGTCAATGAGGAAATTTTTTAACATCTAAGCAACTTACCTTACTTGCTGCTCTTTTTTCTTGCTTTGCTTTCATCTCGGCTAACAATCCACTCCCCATCACTTGGACACCGTATCGCCTTCCACTCTGTGGACTGCTTTTGCTGTCCGTCCGCTCAGTCTTGCCACTATCATCAAGCTGCAAATTCTCTAAAGAGTCTGGTGTTTTTACCTCCTCTGACCTCTCTGCACTACTGCTGGGTCCACTGCTCCCTGCACTGGCACTGGAACTCGCAGCTCCATTACCATCAGTCACTTTATCCTTCTTACTAGTGTCAGGAGCAGGACTTTTAACTGATGGCTTAGGGGATGGTGGCTCTTCAGTCACTATAACAGTCTGAGGACGTTCTGACTTGGACCTCGACTTTATCAGATTGAGAAAGCCGCTTTTTCTGGATTCCCGTTTCTTTTTCTCTTCGCCCTCATTAATATCTTGGGATTCTCCTCCTTTTAGTGAATGTTTTCTGTAAAATAAAATCAGTAAAATTAACTGCCACACTTAAAAAAAACACCTAAAAAGCTATCTTACAATCTCAGACTTGAACATAGGAAAAAAAAAGAAGAGCATGTAAGTGCACCACTGAGAATACTGCTGCTGAGCCAGCTATGCTACCGAAACAATGGCCTGAACATTTCTGCCATTAAGAATAGGTCCTAAAATTAGAATAATACACATAATCACATGAGGCCCTGTCAGACACACCACATACTAAGGATATTGGCAAATAGTGTTCATTGAAAATTTCCTTCCGTTTTGTGTTTATAGTTTCTATGCAGATCTGTGTGTCTCCACGGTAACAGACAACAAAGTCTATGTAGTCTGGTTCTACAGTCACACTTCCTTTCTTCTGTTCCAAACTTCTAGCTAATATACATGTGTTAGATTCGCAACAAGTTGAAAACAGATGGAAAGGAGTGCGACTGCAGGATGCTGTCTGTTATCATGGAGATACATATGTTTGGCAGCTGTTAATACAAAATCAATTATATTTTATTCAAGGCTACTGTATTTGGACAGTTACTTTATTTTTCATTTTAGATCCATTTGAACAACAAAATGTGGAGGTGAAAGCAAATGTCATAACTATATTACAGTGGGATTAACACTGATCAGCTTGCCAACCGGCAGATAAATCTTGTCAATATTTTATATCCAAATGCATGTTTTTTTCAAGCTGAAATGCCATTTGGATAGTGCCTGACAAATTTATCTCAGTCACCGTTTATACGACAATTTCAGAACATTTTCACCATGTAAATAGTCAGCCATTCCAAGGAAAATTGACCGTCTTTGTACTGAATGAACAAAGTGATGAAGATTTTTAACATTTTGGAACCTGCTACTGAAAAAAAACATAATATTTTGGTGAAAAGTAAAAAAATAAACAAAACATTAAAATATTAAAGTGCAAATATATACTAAACCGTTTTTGTAATTATGACACATTTACCACACTGCTGGATTTTCCAATCATTTGGCATGTCACTAGGCAACAAACTTGGTGCGCTGCATTTTCCATTGTATTCAATATGCACTTGCTAGCTGCTGAAGCAGTGTGAAGAGAAGCATTTGCAAAGGGATTTCACAGTAGGCTCTAAGCCCTCTATTGAAGTATCAATTAAGTGTTTTGCCCTTTTAATTTCAAAAGCTGTCATTTTGCTTTGCTAAATTACGAATGTTTCTGAGAAAAAGCAAGATAGGGTTTACTCGGCCTGAGCGAGACTAAATGAGCGACCATGCAGGAGCAATTTCCACAGACATAAGAAGGCTTAAAGGGAACCCGTCATCAACTTTATGCTGAACTCGCTGAGGGCAGCATAAAATAGTGACAGAAATGCTGATCTCAGCAGTGTGTCACTCATGAGCTAAAAGTAAGTGGTTGCTGAGAACCAGCATCATAATCATTACAGCCCAGGTCTTGAAAAGAGTCAGATCTACCTGAGAAGAGTCCTGGTTATTCATGATCTCCTGCTCTCTCACCCATCTGCTGATGATTGGCAGTTCTCTCCTAGAGAGAAAGGGAGAAAACTAGGTAGAAGACTGTCAGTCATCAGCAGGTGGGCGGGAGAGCAGGAATTCATGAATAACCAGGACTCTTCTCAGGTGGCCGGACTCTTTTCCAGGCCCAGTCTGCAATGATTGTGATGTCGGTTCTCGGCAACCACCTACTTTTAACTTTTAAATGAAAGACTGCTTAAATCAACTCACCTGTCTCTACTTTATACTGCCATTAGTATGAGCAGCATAAAGTTGATGACAGGTTCCCTTTAAATGCCATTAGTGCAAATCAATGATTGAAATGAAAAAGTGAAATTAGTGGTTTACATTGCTTAGATGTAAAATGTCTCTGAAGTAAAAAAAAAACAAGGCTAAGTTCTGAAATTTAATTCATGGTCTTGGTTATCTATGTAATGTGAAAGATGGTAAGACCCACCATGGGCCTCAAGTCAAAATAGAGAAAAAGCCTTTGTTGTCCATAGTAACCAAGGTCTACGTTTTAGGACTGCATTGGAGGTTAGAAAATATAACTCTGATCTTGTGCCATTAATAACATTGCTACTTTTTGTCACGGGCTTGCATAAACCACTGGGAGTCTTGTACCAAAATTACACTGCAGTTAAACGATTGTGGATACCTGAACATCCATATTGGGAAGAAGCTATATTTTACTCTAACAATTAGGGATGAGCGAAGCGAGCTTCGGATCCTAGATCCAAAGTCACTTTGCTCAAAACTTCGCTTTAATGCTGTATGGAGATCCGTCTCAGTACAGCATTAAAATATACGGCCTCCGACGAAGCAAATTCAATTATTCCCGATGTCTTGTGAGACTTCAGGGATTAACTTCGGTATTTGATTGTTAAACTGGAAAACCATTTTAAAACGTCAATCGGTTCTGAGGTACCAGTCTTTATTCACCAAAGTCTTGCGAGACTTCGGGAATAATTGACTTTCCCTCGTCGGAAGCCATACATTTTAATGCTGTACGGAGACGGATCTCCATACAGCAGTAAACCGAAGTTTTGAGCGAAGCGACTTCACATCTAGGATCCGAAGCTCGCGTCACTCATCCCTAGTAACAATCTTCGCTTTCTGGGAAGGCAGTCCACTACCTTACATATAACAAATGTATAATTTGAGAGCAATAGCGAGTTCACTGAACAGATGCAGGGTAAAGCCTCATAATGGGAATTCTAATTCATATCAAAAGGTAGTTCATAGGTTGTGGTCAGGTCTTTGTCCATGCTAATCAAACTTTTCCCATCTCAAACTAAATATTTTTTTTAAAGCCCTTATTTAGAGCTCATGCACACGACCGTGGTTTTTGTCCACATTCGATCCGCATTTTTAGAGGATCAAATGTGGACCCATTCATTTCAATGTGTGCCACAGAGATGCAGAAAGCACACCATGTGCTGTCCGCATCCATATGTCTGTTCTGCCGTGGTCCTGCAAAAGAAAAAAATAAATAATTGACATGTACAGATACATGCAAATATTACCTGCTCACACAGCGGTAGCAGCAGCGAGATGCTACAAGATGATTGATTATGGGATCCTTGCAGACACTTTGAGAAGGTAGGTCCCTGGGAAAAGAGGATGCTAGCTGGCCTGTCTCCTTACCAAAAAGTCATCTCAGCCACCTGATACATTTATAATAATAAGCTAAGTAGTTTGTTAAGAAAATCTACCCATTGGTGTATCTGCAATATAGGCAGACCACATGATTGTTATGGGGCCCGGAAGTGGGGGTGGGTGGTCTGCATTGTACTTGCTCTTCTCTTCCCTGTGTGAAAACACTGCATTTTCATACAACCGCCAATAGGGGGAGGTCAATGCAAAGAGTTTATTACAGCTTCCATGGTAGTTGTATTAAAAGGGAGTCTGTCACCTCCATATGGCCATATACAGTGCTTCCATTGCCCTATAGCACATCTATACATGAATGTTATGGTACCTTTGTCTTTACACTTGCAGAAGCTGGAAAAACGAACTTTGATTGATATGCAAATGAACACTCGCAAGTGCCCATTGGCGGCGTTCACTGTGTTGGTGCCCAGGCTGCCCTGCCTTTTTTCATTGTTCCCCCGCCCCAGCCTCTGCTTATGCCCGCCTTCCTATTCCGTTGCGTCATCCTAAGGTCCAACCGAGATCCCGCGACTGTGCACTGCCTTGCCGGGTCGGAGCATGCGCACTGCGATGCCCATTGTTGGCACGGCATCGCTTTAACTACTGTGCATGTTCCGGCCTGGCGAGCAAGTGCACAGTCGCGAGATCTCGGCCGGACCTTAGGATGACGCAAGGGAATAAGCAGAGTCTGGGGCGAAGGAACAATGAAAAAAGGCAGGGCAGCCTGGGCACCAACACTGTGAACCTCGCTTCTGGGCACTTGCGAGTGCTCATTTGCACATCAATCAAAGTTCGTTTTTCCAGCTTCTGCAAGTGTAAAGACAAAGACAAAGGTACCATAACATTCATGTATAGGTGTGCTATAGGGCAATGGAAGCACTGTATATGGCCATATGGAGGTGACAGACTCCCTTTAAATTCGATTCCCTGAGCTCCCCCTAGTGGTGGGTGCAGGCAGCCAGCCAGCTTTGCAATAGAAGAGAAGCTAGGAGATCTGTCAATGTATTTTCGCCAGTTTTCTGGTGTAAATACATTGAGAAATATGGAGTTTAGAAACAGTGCCATTTATTTGAACCACCTGTTCCATTTTTTCCAGCATAAAAGTTGGAGAAAGTGGGTGAGGCCGAATGCAACTCTTTTTTTGAATTACAATTTGTATTTAATTAAACATTTTTCCACTTGATTAAACAAAAAAATATATAAGTTGTTCTGCATTATCTCGGAGTGACTGACGCATGTACACTGAGAAACCATGTCCAGTGGGCCTATATAAAAGCCCTATGTGATCTGTGTCCCTGAATCTCGCTAGTTTATTATATTATATAGGCTGGTTGAGAAGCTGTATGCTGCCCATATATATGTAGTGCAGCCAGTGTTCTGTGTCATGTGCCACTTGTGCAAAGGGTGGGAGACTAGGGGACCACCTTGCTCAAGAGCCCACCGGGGGACCTGTGCCCCTTTGGGCAGTTCTGAACTGTACTAATACTAGTGATTCATGAAGAAATATTGAATATTTCTGAAGTTTCTATGCTTAACTTACTGATAAGACTTGGTTTCCAAGTGAAAAGATCTCCTTTTTTTGGGCAAGGATTGTTCAGTAGTCACAGAATGGACACTCTAATGTATGGTTGCAACTGGCAATCCCTTAAAAGAAGAATTTTAACCTCCTATCACCACAGCTAGTTTAGCCTTTATGACCTGGCAATTACAGTATTTTAGTATTTTCAGTCTCCATCCGTGCAATAATATTTTTAGGCTACTTTCATATCAGTGTTTTCCTTTCCGGTTTTGAGATCCCGCAGAGGATCTCAAAATCGGAGGAAAACACTTCAGTTTTGTCCCCATTCATTGTCAATAGGGACAAAACTGAACAAACCGGAACGGAGTGAACCAGAATGCATTCCGTTCTGGTCTGTTGCGTTCCCATGCCGGACACAAAACTGCTGCAGCAGTGTTTTTGTATGTGGCATGGGAAACTGAACAAGTTAGATCCGGCACCAAGAACCATGTAAGTCAATTGTGCTGGATCCATTTTTTCGGACACAACAAAAAAATTGATCCGGCGCCCATTGACTTCAAATGGTTTGATCCGGCATGTTCATTTTCGATTTAATACAACCGGATCCATTCTGAATGGATGCAGCCAGTTGTATGATTCAAACGGATGCGTTTTGCTGTGTTTTTGAGATCCTATGCCGGATATCAAACCTGGACAGCAAAAACACAGATGTGAAAGGAACCTCACTTTTCCATCGATGTAGCCATATGACAGATTGCTTTTTTGTGGGACAAGTTGTATTTATTAATACATATAATGTACTGAAAAACTAATTATTTTAGGGGGAAGGGAAATGAGAAAAAACAGCATTGATGCATATTTTGGGTTTTGTTTTTACAGGGGTCTCCTTGAGGTAAAAATGATACGCTAACTTTATTCTGTGGGTAAGTACGATTACAGCATTACCATATTTATATTGTTTTTTTATTTACTTTTGCATAATAAATATAATTTTATTGCAACAGGAGGCTCCTATTGTGCATTAACTTTCTTTACTACTCCCATTAGCAGCAAGAATAACTATTACAACAGGTGAAAATAATTTTTTCAAGACAGGTATTAAATATGTAAATGAGGTAGTCCAGGTAGCCAATCATAGATCTCCCTAGTGTATAAAAGGTGTTGTTGATGTAGGTTCTGCCTCTTTCTTGCTGCTCCCACAAGAGAAGTTACGTATTTTAACCACCTCAGCCCCCAGTGCTTAAACACCCTGAAAGACCAGGCCACTTTTTACACTTCTGACCTACACTACTTTCACCGTTTATTGCTCGGTCATGCAACTTACCACCCAAATTAATTTTACCTCCTTTTCTTCTCACTAATAGAGCTTTCATTTTGGTGGTATTTCATTGCTGCTGACATTTTTACTTTTTTTGTTATTAATCGAAATTTAACGATTTTTTGGCAAAAAAATGACATTTTTCACTTTCAGTTGTAAAATTTTGCAAAAAAAAACGAGATCCATATATAAATTTTGCTCTAAATTTATAGTTCTACATGTCTTTGATAAAAAAAAAATGTTTGGGTAAAAAAAAAATGGTTTGGGTAAAAGTTATAGCGTTTACAAACTATGGTACAAAAATGTGAATTTCCGCTTTTTGAAGCAGCTCTGACTTTCTGAGCACCTGTCATGTTTCCTGAGGTTCTACAATGCCCAGACAGTACAAACACCCTACAAATGACCCCATTTCGGAAAGTACACACCCTAAGGTATTCGCTGATGGGCATAGTGAGTTCATAGAACTTTTTATTTTTTGTCACAAGTTAGCGGAAAATGATGATTTTTTTTTTTTTTTCTTACAAAGTCTCATATTCCACTAACTTGTGACAAAAAATAAAAAGTTCTATGAACTCACTATGCCCATCACGAAATACCTTGGGGTCTCTTCTTTCCAAAATGGGGTCACTTGTGGGGTAGTTATACTGTTCTGGCATTCTAGGGGCCCAAATGTGTGGTAAGGAGTTTGAAATCAAATTCTGTAAAAAATGACCAGTGAAATCCGAAAGGTGCTCTTTGGAATATGGGCCCCTTTGCCCACCTAGGCTGCAAAAAAGTGTCACACATCTGGTATCTCTGCATTCAGGAGAAGTTGAGGAATGTGTTTTGGGGTGTCTTTTTACATATACCCATGCTGGGTGAGAGAAATATCTTGGCAAAAGACAACTTTTCCCATTTTTTTTTTTACAAAGTTGGCATTTGACCAAGATATTTATCTCACCCAGCATGGGTATATGTAAAAATACACCCCAAAACACATTCCCCAACTTCTCCTGAATACGGAGATACCACATGTGTGACACTTTTTTGCAGCCTAGGTGGGCAAAGGTGCCCAAATTCCTTTTAGGAGGGCATTTTTAGACATTTGGATACCAGACTTCTTCTCACGCTTTGGGGCCCCTAAAATGCCAGGGCAGTATAAATACCCCACATGTGACCACATTTTGGAAAGAAGACACCCCAAGGTATTCAATAAGGGGCATGGCGAGTTCATAGAAAAAAAAAATTTTTGGCACAAGTTAGCGGAAATTGATTTTTTTGATTTTGTTCTCACAAAGTCTCCCTTTCCGCTAACTTGGGACAAAAATTTCAATCTTTCATGGACTCAATATGCCCCTCAGCGAATACCTTGGGGTGTCTTCTTTCCAAAATGGTGTTATTTGTGGGGTGTTTGTACTGCCCTGGCATTTGAGGGTCTCCGCAATCATTACATGTATGCCCAGCATTAGGAGTTTCTGCTATTCTCCTTATATTGAGCATACAGGTAATGAGATTTTTTTTTTCCGTTCAGCCTCTGGGCTGAAAGAAAAAAATGAACGGCACAGATTTCTTCATTCGCATCGATCAATGTGGATGAAAAAATCTCTGCCAAAAAAAGAAAAAGGAGGGGAAAGGCGTCTGCCAGGACATAGGAGCTCCGCCCAACATCCATACCCACTTAGCTCGTATGCCCTGGCAAACCAGATTTCTCCATTCACATCAATCGATGTGGATGAATAAATCATTGCCGGGATTTTTTTTTTTATATATACAAAGTGTTTGCCAAAGTATATGAACACCGCCACCTCCTCAGCTCATATGCCTCGGCAAACGTATCTTTTACTGCAGAGGAGAAATCTCGTCTTGCAGCGCCGCATACACCGACTTGCGTGTAATCTGACAGCAGCGCAATGCTTCTGTCCGAATGCACATCAGTGCTGCAGCTAGTCGATCGGTTGGTCCACCTGGAAGGTAAAAAAAACAAAACAAAAAAGAAAAAACCAGGCTGCAACGCAATAACTTTATTAACTTTAGAACAGAACATATTAACTTTTTTTAACTTTTTTACTTACCGGTAATTTTTTTTTTGTTTATTTTTTTTTACCTTTATAGAACAAACCTCTCCTTCCACATGGGACAATGTGCAAAGCGCAAATCGCCCAAAGATGTGGCAAAGTACGTTTTGCACTTTATCCCAGGTGAAAGGAGAGGTTTGCAGCAGCTGTGAGTAAAAGGGCCCTAATAGCCCTGTGTGCCTGTCCTGTGAGATGAAATCCCTATGCTAGGTGTACCTGTGTGTGGTACTTCCGGAAACACTCACCAAAGCATAGGGCAGGGTGGTCAGGACAGTCAGGACAGAAATAGCGGGTGTCACGCCTTATTCCACTCCTGCTACAGACACGACATCTTTTTCGGGGTGACGGTTGGGTTGAGGTACCAGGAACGACATTGGGGAAATGTCGCTCGTGTAGACGGCTAACTACACTGGTGGATGGGGCCACGGAACCTCCTGGATAAAGGAGGTTCTCGATGATCTCTTCCTGGAATTTGAGGAAGGATCCTGTTCTCCCAGCCTTACTGTAGAGAACAAAACTATTTACAGCGCCAATTGAATTAAATATACAGACACCTTCTTATACCAGCGTCTGGTTCTGCGGGAAACTAAATACGGAGACAACATCTGGTCATTGAAGTCCACCCCTCCCATGAGCGCATTATAGTCGTGGACACAGAGGGGCTTTTCAATGACACGGGTTGCTCGCTCAATTTGGATTGTCGTGTCTGCGTGAATGGAGGAGAGCATGTAAACGTCACGCTTGTCTCTCCATTTCACCGCGAGCAGTTCTTCGTTACACAAGGCAGCCCTCTCCCCCCTTGCAAGACGGGTGGTTACAAGCCGTTGGGGGAAGCCCACACGACTAGTCTAGAAACAAATGCCTAAAGAGGGCCACACTTGTGTAAAAATTGTCCACATAAAGATGGTACCCCTTGCCGAATAAGGGTGACACCAAGTCCCAGACTGTCTTCCCACTGCTCCCCAGGTAGTCAGGGCAACCGACCGGCTCCAGGGTCTGATCTTTTCCCTCATAGATCCGAAATTTGTGGGTATAGCCTGTGGCCCTTTCACAGAGCTTATACAATTTGACCCCATACCGGGCACGCTTGCTTGGGATGTATTGTTTGAAGCCAAGGCGCCCGGTAAAATGTATTAGGGACTTTGCTCGGGGGTATACAAATCTGCAAATTTCTGGTTGAAATGGTCTATAAGGGGCCAAATTTTGTGGAGCCGGTCAAAAGCTGGGTGGCCTCTGGGACGGGAGGTGGTGTTGTCGCTAAAATGCAGGAAACGGAGGATGGCCTCAAATCGTGCCCTGGACATAGCAGCAGAGAACATGGGCATGTGATGAATCGGGTTCGTGGACCAATATGACCGCAATTCATGCTTTTTTGTCAGGCCCATGTTGAGGAGAAGGCCCAAAAAAATTTTAAGTTCGGAAACTTGGACTGGTTTCCACCAGAGAGGCTGGGCATAAAAGCTTCCCGGGTTGGCGGATATAAATTGTGTGGCAAACCGGTTTGTCTCTGCCACGACTAAGTCCAAGAGCTCCGCAGTCAAGAACAGCTCAAAAAATCCCAGGGCCGAACCGATTTGAGCCGTCTCAACCCGAACTCCAGACTGGGCGGTGAAAGGGGGAACTAATGGTGCGGCTGAAGTTGGTGACTGCCAATCAGGGTTTGCCAGCACCTCAGGGATTCTAGGGGCTCTACGGGCCTGTCTGTGCGGTGGCTGCGACGGGGTAACTACTGCACGTGCCACCGTACCAGCTTCAACTGCCCTTCTGGTGCTCGCCACGTCACCATGTTGTACGGCAGTGCTGGTACTAGGTCCAGGGAGGGCTGCGCTGCTGGTGTATGCCTCACCACGTGATCCGGCAGCGACAGCCCCACTCTGCTGCTCTTGAATCGGATCCTGCATAACCTGTGGTCTAGCGACACGGGGCCGGGTATGCCTGGTGCTGCCAGGGACCTCAACCTCCTCGTCCGAACTTTGGGTCAGAGAGCCACTGCTTTCTACAGGTTCATATTCTGACCTGCTAGATTCGTCAGATGAGGGTTCCCACTCCTCATCCGACTGGGTCAGAATCCTGTAGGCCTCTTCAGAAGAATACCCCCTGTTTGACATTTTGGACTACTAAATTTAGGGGTATTCCCTGAGACTACCCAAGAAAAAAAGCAAGCCTGTCTTACAAAGGGGAGGCTAGCGAAGTACCGGAGGCCGCTGCGGTTGATAAAAAATATCAAAACTGATTTTTTTATCGCCGCAGTGCGTGTAAATGGAATGTGCAGTGATCAAAAAAAAATATATTTTTTGTCACTGCGGTGGGGCGGGCGTGGGTGAACGCACGTGTGGGCGACCGATCAGGCCTGATCGGGCAAACACTGCGTTTTGGGTGGAGGGCGAGCTAAGGTGACACTAATACTATTATAGATCTGACCGTGATCAGTTTTGATCACTTACAGATACTATAAAAGTACAAATGCTGATTAGCGATACGCTAAACAGCGAATAAGTGACTGCGGTGCAGTGGGCTGGGCGCTAACTCACGCTAAACTACCTAACCAAGGGGCCTAAACTATCCCTAAAACCTAACAGCCAATACTAGTGAAAAAAAAAAAGTGACAGTTTATACTGATCACTTTTTTTCCTTTCACTAGTGATTGACAGGGGCGATCAAAGGGGTGATCAAAGGGTTAATTGGGGTGCAGGGGGGTGATCTGGGGCTAAGGTGTAGTGTTTGGTGTACTCACAGTTCAGTCTGCTCCTCTGCTGGATCCAACTGACGAAAAGGACCAGCAGAGGAGCAGACAAGCCATATAACAGATCATATTTACTAATATGATCTGTTATATGACTTGTGATTGGATTTTTTGAAAATCGCCAGCCTGCCAGCCAATGATCGTTGCTGGCAGGCTGGTGACGAACTTGTTCTTTTAATTTTGCCGGCCCGAGATGCGCATGCGCGGGCCGGCTTTGAGCGAAATCTCGCGTCTCGCGAGATGACGCGTATATGCGTGATTGTGCGCAGCGCTGCCACCTCCGGAACGCAAATCTGCGTTAGGCGGTCCGGAGATGGTTAATGTTATTTTAACGTTATTATATATCACCAATTGTAATTCAATGCCAATTGTATTTTAAGGCATAAATATATATGAAATTTAGAGTTATTTGTATCAAGGGCTGAGGTCCGGTTCAGACCACTCAGAGTGGCGCGTGTCCCCCGTTCATAAATGCGCGTTCTATGCCGCCGTTTTATTGTGATACTTGTAGCTTCTTTCCCCCTTCCTTTAACTCCTGACTCGTTCCATTAAACTATTTCAGCCCTCAATACCTTTTAAATTTACCTCCGTCCCGTCTCCGGTCTCTGAGCTCCATTTCCTACATTCAACACTGAAATCCCGTCTATCGCGAGATTTCGAGCGTTCCGCTCTTTTGACTGTGAGGTGATTGCGCGCGCTTTTCAAATTACCTCAGAACAGACAGTCATCTCACAGAGAGCGCCCACTTACAGTTTTCTCCTCAGTTTCTTCACACATTATTAAAAATATACATATTCCTATATATCTCCTACCCAATTGTAAGTATACCTATCACATTTACATTACATTTATTTACAGGTTTTTACACTTGCATACATTCAGTTACTTTATACTGGTCTGTATATATATTATGCGGATTAAGTACATTCCTGAATGCGTGCACTAGTGTGTATATATATATATATATATATATATATATATATATATATAAATAAAACATTCATTTAAATTTTTCCCATTTTCTCTTTTCTATTCTCATTCTTTATTTAGCAATATGAATCCCTGTGAAGAACAACCTAACCCCCAATCCACTCAACCCATACCCATTGGCTATGAGGTATTAATTTCGGATTCCATTCAACAAATGGTTGATCAATCCGTTTCCAAATCTGTATCAGTTGCAGTACAGTCAGCCATGGTATCCATTCAGGATTCCATTTCCAAATCCCTTTCCTTGATAGTAAACCAAAGACCTCTAAATTACCCTTCTACTCCAACTGACAATTTCCTCTCAGCGGAAGATTCAGTTACAGAACTTGCCAAAGGTTTTAAAAAATCAGGCAAATCAACAAAAAAGAGAAGATTTACAGACGACCCAAAATCCCACATCACGGGAAAGGGTCAAAATCCCAAGGAATGTCCGCATAAACCTTGCGGTAATGATAACGGTGGCGAAAATCCCCACAAAGGACCCTCCACCCGGGAGGAGAATATCAATAGCCGGGTTAGGACAGCCAGTAAGAGGGCTAAGTTTATCTCTTACAAAGAAATATCTCCCTCATCATCATCAGATGATTCTGATTCAGTGTTAAGGGACGAATTGCCATTTTTCTATGAGGATGACTATCCTGAGGATATTGAGGAATTCTCTTCAACCAGCCAGATCCCAGAATCTCTGGTCCTAGACAGTCAGGGTATCCCCTTTTTCAACCCTGATCAGATAAAACACCCGAGATCTGGAGAATGGGTTCCCCAACCTCAAATTTCAAAATTTTTGACGCTTTGGGTTAACAAATCCCTGGATAGATCCTCCAGAAACAAACTAAAAGCTGAATGTCCTAGACCTACTTTGCCACATAAAAAATCCCTGACTCCAGAGTTAGACCCCATAATTTTTAAATATTTAAATAAAACGGAAAAAAATCCCAAAAGAGGTCTGGACAGATCATTTAAACTTTGTCAGGACAAACTTTTAGATTTATTAGGACCCCTCACTAAAATATTAGACTTATCAGAACAAGCCGTTATTACAGGCGAACCAGTAGACACATCAGTTCTACGTGGCTGGGCCCAAAGGGCCATCTGTTTCTTCGGAAACATCAACTCCGCCCTGAGTGCGGAAAGAAAACAAAATATATTGATGAAACTAGACCCTCAGCTCATCCATTTGGCCAATTCTGACCCTGATGAGTCTGCCGATGGTCTCCTTTTTGGGGATTCCCTCATTAAAGAGATAGGGAAATTCGTGGGAGTATTTTCCTCCCTTGATAAAGCCAAAACCTCTTTGAAAAAAGTAGGTCAGCCCCAAATTTTTGGCAGGGCTGGGAAAGGCAGGGGCCGCTTTCCCAGCCGAACTTCACAGTTCAGACAAACTCAGCAGGCTCCCTTCCAATCAGACAGAACTACCACTTTTACAACGTCCACCACACCATTTTTCCCTACCAGAGGCCAGCGAGGTTTCCCTAGATCCAGACCCTCATCAGGTAAGCTTTTCTATCCCAAACTATTCCCACTTTCCTCTAGGGGGAAGACTGAAACATTTTTTCCAAATATGGTCCTCTCTAACCTCAGATTTATGGATCCTGAACACCATCTCAGGATATCTGATAGATTTCCAATCCCTCCCATCACAGAATCACATCCCTCAACCAATACATTTCTCGAACTTAGACCAAGACCTCATAGAGTCAGCGATATTAGATCTTTTCCACAAGAAAGCTATCATTCAGGTACCACCCCTATCCCCAGGTTTCAGCAGCAACATCTTTCTAGTAAAAAAGAAAGATGGAGGTCACAGACCGGTCATAAATTTGAAAACCCTCAACAATTTTGTGACTTACCATCCTTTCAAAATGGAGGGAATTCACCTTCTCAGGGATCTCTTACTCCCTCAAGATTGGCTAATAAAAATAGATTTAAAAGACGCTTATCTCACTGTACCCATACATCCTTCCCATCAACCTTTTCTACAATTTTTCTGGAACAATCAGAAATGGCAGTTCACTTGTCTTCCGTTTGGCCTTTCATCAGCCCCTTGGTGTTTCACCAAATTAATGAAACCAGTGATATCATCCCTAAGATCCCGAGGTGTACGTCTAATCATATATTTGGACGACATCCTAATTATGGCACAAACACTCTCACTAATCCGTACGCATTCACAATGGACCATTTCTCTTCTAACCAATCTTGGTTTTCTAATCAATTACAAAAAATCTATCCTATCCCCTTCCAAAGAGCTAGAGTTTCTAGGCTTCAACATCAATACAGACTCTGCTCTTTTGAGTCTTCCTACCAAAAAACTCACATTGATTCGAAGAGAAATCCGTTCAGTACTAGACAAACATCTAGTCTCACTGAGGACCATTGCACGGATTGTGGGCCTCTTATCGGCCTCCATACAAGCAATCTTCCCCGCCCCATTACACTACAGAGCCCTTCAACGTCTAAAAACGCAACACTTACGAGAGGGATTACAATATTCAAACAAAGTCCCATTATCCCTGGAAGCCAAAGAAGAACTTCTTTGGTGGCTTCAACATATTCAGATCTGGAATGGGAAAATGATATTCAACTCCCTTCCAAATCTGATACTAGAATCAGATGCCAGCCTATCGGGATGGGGTGCTCGTTGTGGCCCTTACTCCACAGGAGGAAAATGGTCAGACTCAGAATCTCAACTACACATCAATTGTCTGGAATTACTAGCCGCCTTTTTCGCCATGAAAAGTTTCGCAAAAGACAAATCACACTGCTGCATCCTCCTACGTATGGACAATATTGCAGCAGTTCAATACATCAACCGTTTCGGGGGCACCACCTCCAAGATTCTAACAGACATTGCCAAAGAATTTTGGCACTTCTGTCTAGACAGGGATATCACCTTAAAAGCAGAATACCTTCCAGGTTTGATAAACACAGTTGCCGATTGGAATTCCCGATACCTTTCGGATTCCAGCGACTGGCAATTACACCCGCTCATCTTTCAACAGATCAACAAATTATGGGGTCCCTTCCTCATAGATCTATTTGCATCACGTCTGAACACCCAACTTCCCACCTTCTTCAGCTGGCGTCCGGATCCAGAAGCCTTAGCCATAGATGCTCTCCGCCAAATATGGCCACAGGAACGTCTCTACGCCTTTCCCCCATTTGCACTAATCCCCAGGGTTCTACTTCAGACAATCGCACAAAATTCCACACTAGTGATCATCACCCCATGGTGGCCGTCTTAAACATGGTTTCCCACACTACTCAGTCTGACGATAGATATCTCGAGAATTCTTCCTTCTCCCCAAGATCTTCTCCGAGACCCTTCGGGACACCTACACCCTCTGATCCTTTCGGGACACCTAACACTGATAGCTTGGTTGATTTCAGGCAACCAACAATCGATCTCGGATTTTCACAATCTACTATCGACATCCTCTCTGATGCATGGGCCCCGAGAACCAAAAAGGCTTATAGATCAGCCTGGAAAATTTGGCTTCATTGGTGCACTCAACGAGACTTGGATCCCATTCAAGCACCTGTTACCCACATATTAAATTTTCTTTCGGAATCATTCAATATGGGGAGGGCTTATAGGACCATAAACCTTTATCGTTCCGCAATATCATCAGAACATGCCCCTATTAACTCCATTCCAGTCGGTAAACATCCAATGATTTGTAGACTCATGAAAGGCATTCGTTTTAGAAACCCCCCAAAACCTAGGTACCATTCCACTTGGGACGTTACCTCCCTTCTAAACCTTTTTTCTAACTGGGAAGACAATGAACATCTTTCACTAAAATTACTCTCTTTTAAAATCACGACCCTCTTATGCCTCATCTCCATAAAAAGAGTGTCAGATGTTAGAGCCTTAGACAGATCCTTCACCCCTAACGGAGTAACCTTCCAAATAACCAGAAGAACCAAAACCAACTTACACATGGTTTTCTACCCGGCTTTCCCTTCTAACGATAAATTATGCATTGTCCGTTGTTTAAAAAACATACGAATCCATGACCCAATCTTTACGCTCTCCTCAATCTCCGCAACTTCTTATTTCTTTTCGTAAACCACATCTTCCAGTATCCTCCCCTACATTAGCAAGATGGATTAAACTTACCATGCAAATGGCAGGGATTATTACGACAGTATTTGGCCCACACTCTATCCGAGGGGCAGTTTCTACTAAAGCATTCCAAAAAGGAGCTTCTCTCTCTGAGATTTTAAAGGCCGCGGACTGGTCTTCAGAATCCACTTTTAAAACATTTTATTTCAAACCTGACACTCATGTATCCATGTCTATCATTTAATTATGGTTATGTCATCTAGCATAAAGTTAGCTTTAAACTTGCACAATGGGAGCCTCCTGTTGCAATAAAATTGGAGATTTTCCTAGCTATTGTAACGGAAAATATAGATTTTATTGAAGACAGGAGGCGAGCATTGTCCCCCCCCCATTTTTAACCCAACCATAATCATTTTTAAATATATTTTCTATCTCCATAGCATACTAGAATATCTTCAATTCTTCAATCCTCCATCAATCCTCCAATGTTCCTGTTACTCCGGATTTGTCTCATCTAGATCTACTTTATATTCCTTTATGGTCATCGCGAGTCATCATCAAGAAAGAGGCAGAACCTACATCAACAACACCTTTTATACACTAGGGAGATCTATGATTGGCTACCTGGACTACCTCATTTACATATTTAATACCTGTCTTGAAAAAATTCTTTTCACCTGTTGTAATAGTTATTCTTGCTGCTAATGGGAGTAGTAAAGAAAGTTAATGCACAATGCTCGCCTCCTGTCTTCAATAAAATCTATATTTTCCGTTACAATAGCAAGGAAAATCTCCAATTTTTGTGTGCGCCCATATTCAGAAAGACATAACTTTTTTAATTAGTTTCTTTGCAGGATGAGTTGACAATTTCATTGGTACCATTCTGAGGTACAAACAACTTTATGAAGGGTTTTATTAGGATTTTTGGGAGGCTAGGTAAACAATTCGATAATTATACCATTGTTTCTTTTTCCTAAATACATTATATGGAATAAATAACTTGATGATTTTATAGTTTGGGTTGTTAAGGACATGGTAATACAACTTATAAATATATATATTTTTTCCTTTTCATTTTACTTCAATAATAAAGTTCATAAGAAGGAAAATATGTTTTATAATTTTTATTTATTTTTTTCTTAAAATTTTTTGCAGGACAATCTGGGGACCATTGTTCAGGACCCGGCTCCCAAAGCAACCCATTGGAACCCCGTTTCTCTATCTAACCACTTAGGTGTCACAGTTGGTATAGACCATGGCTTCTACGGGGTTAAATGGCCAGGATCGGTTTTGGCAGTATTGCTTGTTTGTCATTTTAACATCGCAACATCTTAAAGGGGTTGTCCCACGAAACATAATCTGCCACTTTTAAACCAGCACCTGGATCTGAATACTTTTGTGCTTGCATTTAGTTAAAAATGTTGTATAGGTAATAAGTTATTCAATGAAATGTATCTGTATAACGCTATCTGCTGTTTATTATTTTTCTTATTTCTCTGTCCACTTAACTGACGTGGACACACATGCTCAGTTCCATCTTTCAAATGCCTCCTGAGCTGTGATAGGCAAAGCGCTGCCGATGCAGCAGAAAGGAAATGCCCACTGAGCTGCCAGTTTGACATAATTCTGGCAGAGCGAATGGAACAATAAATGGGGGAAGCTCTGAATCCATGTGAGGTACAGGGCTGGTTCTAGCCTTGCTAGAAAGAGATTGTCATGTACTATATGATGTCTGATTTTCCTTTTTTACATTAATCATGGGGTAACCCCTTTAAGATATTTCATTTTCACGTGTTAGTGTCAACATATTAATCATTTAATGCAATTATGAAATCTAAGTTATTCTCCCGATGTCACTTACAGAGACATTTTGTAAAGCTGTAAAAAGCACTGGCACCAAATACAACCAGTTTCGTCACACTATCTGCTTCAAAACTTAGCAGGCCAATTTCTGTGAACTTATTTCAGTGGTAACTATGTAATTCTACATTTTTCCTATGGTGGCACTACAACCCCTTAAACTTACTTTGAATCAAGTCTTGTCACCTTCTTGCTGAAAAACTCATCTACACCTTCATCTACTCTCGGCGTCAGGCCATTCTGATCTCCATCGGAAGCGGCTTCAGCTCCAAGTTGCTGGAACATTTAACAGGAAGTGGTTACATTTACTGAGCATCCACGCATGCGTCTTACCCACAATGCAACAGAGAAAAGTATTTGTTCAGTAGAGGGAAAACATAATGAATTTCCAGTATGTAAAAATCGACATATATTAACAGTGAATGCAAAAAAAACACAAAAAAAAAAAACACGCCATCTAATGCCTATGGAATACATATTAAGAATAAATATTTTTGAGACACATGAAACTGATATCCTTCCTGTTAGAATATATGTACATAACAGCAGCTCTCAAGAACCTCAATTATGAGAGAGAGATGCCGATAAAGATTCAAATAGACACAAGTGGGCATATACCCATGGGCAGTTATTATAATGTAATAAAAGAGATACTAACATTGGATTTGCTGGGTTGCTGTTTTTTCATTCTCTTTGGTCGTAATTTTGTAAAGTGCTCAAGCTTTTTCCCTTCATCTGATGGCAACTCTGCTATGACACTGGATGACCGCTTATCCTGCTTGTAGGAGGGGTACGGAGGGTCTTCTATGTGTATTGGGACATCTTCAAGAGCCTTGTCCAAGTCAAACTCCATTTCTTGCAAAGCAGAAGTTAATAAGAGGGTGAAACTAACCTTTACAATAATTACAACATCGTAAAAAGCCATTTTTGCGCTATTTTTATTGAAATCTTTCGTCTAGCATCTGTTCAATATACTCACCGAAGGCTCTGGACACAGGACGCAGCATTCTGCTGTGAATACTCTTTCTCTTGGACTTGGGCGTCATCTGTAATAATGAAATCAATGGTTCACTGTAAACGCATACAAATCGCTACTGTCGAGAATAGAGACATAAAATAAAAAAAATTAAATAAAAGATGGATAGTTTGTTAAGGCTTAATGCTAGGGTGCACTGGAACTGATCCTGCTGCTGTAAATGTAATGCAGCTGCTGCTGTAGATCTCTTCATATAGTGAGAAGATAATACAGATACACAGTCCACTACAAGCCCATTTTATCCACTACAGAAATACAGGCACCGAGGCACATCATGCTCACAAAGGTCTTCCTGGGGAGCATTTTAATGGAAAAGACTAACTTTTGTGCTTCTAATAATTGCTATGAGCATTGTCTTAAACATTACTCACAATATACTAGATGCATAGGAAAATGACAAGGACATAGCGAGATAGATGATCTATCACCGGGGACATAAAAACTGCATAATTCATATGCTTTTCCCTCCTTATTATTTGAATTGGAAATCATTCATTATATATAGAGATGAGCGAATCGAAGTTGACGAAGTGGAATTCAATCCGAATTTCAGGAAAAATTTGATATGCACAGAATCCGAATTTCCTCTTGCTTCGTAGTAACTAATCACATTTTTTCCTAAAATGGCTGCTGCACGTGTTAGGACATGGAGCAAGGAACTCTGGGAACAAGGGATCACCCATAATGCCATGCATGCAGCCAATCAGCAGCCAGCCAGCCCTGTGATGTCACAGCCCTATAAATAGCCTCAGCCATCTTGGATTTAGCTATTTTCCAGTGTGCTTAGTGCAGGGAGAGACGTCAGCAGGCACTAGGGACAGTAGTAAAAAAGACTTTAAAACTTTTATTTTGCTGTATAGAAGTTCAGGGAAAGGATAGGGAGGAATCATTCCACAGTATTTAGGCAGAACAGGGTTCAGTAGGGGAGTTTACAGCCTGAGTAATAGGAACAATCCTATTACACCTTGCTGCACGGACTGCGGATCCAAATTGCCATTATACAGCTCTGTAATTCCAGCTAACCGTTCTAGTTATTGGGGTGCAAGTGCTGTTTGATACAGCCGTTAACGGGGTTTATTACAAGGAAATATTTCTACGTCTTAGGCTCCATTCACACGTCCGCAAAATGGGTCCGCATCCATTCCGCAATTTTGCGGAACGGGTGCGGACCCATTTATTCTCTATGGGGACGGAATGGATGTGGACAGCACACAGTGTGCTGTCCGCATCCGCATTTGCGGAGCGAGGCCCCGATCTTTGGGTCCGCAGCTCCGCAAAAAGATAGAGCATGTCCTATTCTTGTCCACAGCTGCGGACAAGAATAGGCATTTCTATCGGGGTGCCGGGCGGGTGTGTTGCGGATCCGCAATTTGCGGGTCCGCAACACACCACGGACGTGTGAATGGAGCCTTATTTGCCCTTGTGCGGTGCATTTTTTTTGCTCGTATTAGTGGGAAAAAAGGGCATATTAGCCACTGTGTGGTGAAGTGAGAAAATGACAGCCCTTTTTGGCGTGTATTAGTGGCAAAAAAATATAGATTATTTGCCTTTCAGCAGTGCAGTTATATGTTCTAAAGCCTTTTGTGGCGTGTATAAGTGGAAAAAAATAAAGGGCCTATTTGCCGTTCAGCGGTGCAGTTATATGTTCTAAAGCCCTTTTTGGCATGCATAAGTGAAAAAAAAAAAAAAAAAGGGGGCTTATTAGCCGTTGTGTGGTGAAGTGAGAAAATTACAGACTTTTTTGGGGTGTTTTAATTTCCTTTTTATTTATTTATTGGATCTAACAGGATGTCAGACAGAGAAGTGCCAGGCCCTGCACAGGGGAGTGGCAGAGGCCTAAATGTTTCTGTCGCAGGCACAGGTCTCAGCAGAGTAAGGGGGCGTGGCAGGAGGAGTTGCAGCGAGAGGCCTGAGCTCCCGGTGTCATCTAGCGGTCGTGTCTTGACCAGCAACCCAGCGGTCATCCACTTCGTCCCAAGTGACATCAGACACCCCCAGCCAAGAATCGGTGGGTTCGTCAGACACAACCGTTAGTTGGCATGGCCCGGGAGCAGGCCCTGTGCCCTCACCTGTCCTCAACCTGTTTCCTAAGCCAGAGAAGTATTATATGCTGTGGGTTCAGCTCCACTATACAGCGACAACGAGCTACTAGAGGACAGTCAGCAGCTACTGACCAGCCAAGATGTAGTGGAGACATCCGCTGCTTCCTCCGGTAGGCGGGCAAGTAGTGATTAGGAGAGTGGTGTGGGAGCTAGTGTTGCGAGCGGTCAGGCTCCTGACCCAGAGACCGTTGAGGAGCACATCAGTGACGTGCAGACAGTACTCGATAATGATGATGTAGCTGATCGCACTTGGGAGCCGGCTGAATTAGGGGCTTCATCAACATCGGGAGAAGAGGGTGGCAGCTTGCCCGAAGGCAGCGGCGGAGCCAGCAAGATGCTAGAGTGCTCGGGAGTCAGCAGGGTGGCAGCAGTGGGAGGTCGGGAGCCAAACGTACCCGGGTAGACCATCCGCTTCGCAGGAGCTTACCTGCCCGGAAAGTAGTGGTGCAGGGGTTCACGGAAGCAGCGGCGGTAGCAGTCAGTCAGTGTGGAGTGTTGGGGGTAAAATCATCTACTCAACGGTGTAGCAGTTTTTTGTTAAGCTGCCGGAGGAGGTGAACATGGCCATTTGTATAATCTGTGGACAGAAGGTGAAGGGTGGCCAGGGTGCCAATGTTGGCACCATGGCCCTGCGTCAACATATGCAGAGTCACCATAAAGTGGCATGGGAGAACCGTGGCTTGGATGTGGTGGTCCATCCTACCGCTGCATCACCCAGTGGCACGCACCCGATTTCAGGCAGTCAAGACTCCACCACCTCAGCCGAAGGGAGCTCTCTGTCCTTCCCATCATCTGCTGGTCCTGATGCTCCTGCTCCTACTCCTCATCAGTCATTCAGTCGGCAATCGATCATCGAAGCGATTGCCAAGAGACAACAGTATGCGTACACTCATACAACGGCGCAGAAGCTGAATGTGCTCCTGGCCAAGTTGCTGGTGTTGCAGTCCCTCCCTTTTCAAGTGGTGGACTCTGCACCTTTCAGAGAACCGATGGCTTGTGCCGAGCCGAGGTGGAGAGTCCCAAGCCGTAATTTCTTTGCCAAAAAGGCAGTACCAGCCATGCACACGTATGTAGAACAGAAGGTTGGCCAGTCTTTGAGCCTAACGGTGTCTGCCAAGGTGCATGGCAGCACTGTAAGAGGCAGCCCTGAATCCACCAGCAGCATTTCCAGCACTTATATCTATGCAGACTGTCATGTTTCCCTCCGGCCACCAGAGACCACTGTGACTAAACAGGAACCTGAGTTGTGCTGGCCAGAGGCTAAGAGTTAAAAAGTTTTTCCCGGGCTGTTGCAGAAGTTGCTGGGACCTTGCTGAGATAACAGGGAGAGAAGGACTGCTGAGAAATAACAGAAAAAGACTGTAGCAGCAGGAGGCTATATTAGCTTAAATTTTCCTGACAGCTGTGGAGCTGCACACAGAGGACTTCACTGTGTGTTCCAGAGAAGTGGGACCGTGTATAGAGACCAGCTGGATACTTCCTGCCAGAGGTGGAGAGCTGCATCTGCTGTAACCAGAGAGAGAAAGACAGACAAGCAAGCGACCGGACCTGGATCCAGACTGCATCTTATGGGATCAAGGAGAATCTGCAGAACTGTGAGTGGCACCGGTGCTTATCTGTGATAGGTTATAGAGTCAGGGACTTAGTCAGTGCGCTGTAGAAGCATCCCCTGGGTAGCAGGGCTAGATAGGAGTATACTAGCTGAGTGTAGCCTTGACTCTTATGTGTATACTGTGGAACGCATTTATTCTAACTCGTGTTCATGTAATCTGTGTAAACCTGTTTATACTGTTAATCCGATTTTCCGGCAGTTACATCTGGTTCTTTAATAAAGCCGGTTTTTGCTTCAGTCTCCTTGTCCGCTGTACTGTACTTGAATCCTGCTTTGCGGTCTCTCCCTCCTCTGACCGCTACAGCACCGCCGTGTGGAGCTGTAACTACGTCAGGGACAATACATGTGGTTCCTGCACAGCCACACCAGCAACTTGGCCAGGTGACACCGCTTCCACCTCCATGTTCTCACGCCGTTGGTCCTGCAACAATGTCCGCCTCTGCCTTCTCATCCTCCACCGTGTCCTCAGCCTCCACTGCAGGGACAATTCACAGTGCCCCTCCAGCATCACACATGTGCGGGCACAACGGTGTCACGCTGTTCTGCACCTAGTTTGCCTGGGCAAACGGAGTCACACAGGGGAGGAACTGCTCTGTGTCATTCATCAAGAAATCGAATCCTGGCTTTCTTCGCGACAACTCAAAATCAGAACCATGGTTACAGACAACGGGAAAAACATGGTGTCGACGCTGCGTCAAGGAGGGCTGAGCCATGCACCCTG
This sequence comes from Bufo bufo, assembly GCF_905171765.1. Taxonomy (NCBI): domain Eukaryota; kingdom Metazoa; phylum Chordata; class Amphibia; order Anura; family Bufonidae; genus Bufo; species Bufo bufo. The sequence continues at coordinate 437,107,562 of NC_053393.1, forward strand.
CATGGCACACGTGTTCAATCTGGTTGTCAAATGGTTCCTGAAGTCTTCCACCCATCTGCAAGACATCCTAAAAATGGCCAGGAAACTTTGTATGCACTTCAGCCACTTTTACACCTCAAAGCACATCCTCCTGGAGCTGCTGAACAACATCCCCCAACATAGGCTGATATGCGACGTTTCCACCCTCCATATGTTGGACAGACTATACGAACAGAGAAAGGCCATAAACGATTTCTTGATAATCCAAGCGGACAGGAGTACTCCCATGTGTAACTTCGATGTCAGCCATTGGCAGCTCATGGGTGACACCTGCTGTTTGCTCAGGCCCTTTGAGGAGGCCACGTTATTTGTCAGTCGCCAGGACTACGGGATGAAAAACGTTATTTAACTGCTTCATGTCCTGGAACAGATGCTGGTAAATCTGGATGGTCAGGGGACTGGAGAAGTGGAGCCTAGATCTCATGGCCACATGAGCACTGTGGGGGCTGAACTGGAGGAGGAGGACGACATTGGAGCACAAGCGATGTGTAGCGAAATAGGTGGTTTTTCTACACAGGTAACAGAAGAGGAGCAGGAACAGCCAGAGGATCTACATGGCGATGAGGAAGAAGAGGCAGAGGACCCAGACACATTGTGGCAGTATGCATTGGAGATGGAGGCAGGAAGTCCCTCCGAGTCACTTGCACAAATGGCCTGATGCATGCTCACTTTCTTGCGTAGTGACAGCCAAATTTTTACCATTTGGCAGAGGGATGACTTCTGGCTCTCCACCTTGTTGTACCCTCGCTACTGGTCCAAAATGGGGGCCTTTTTTTTACACCCGCTGAGAGGAAGAACAAACGGAACTACTTGTACTATAGAGACATCCTATGTAGCCAGTTGGCCACTGCCTATCGGCGCCATCGTCCATCCTCTTGCAGGTCTGCCCGGGGGTGCCCACTGCGCTCATGTTTCTCTGCCATGGCTGCTGTGAGAGGGAAGGGGAGGGGGGGTGGAGCAGTTCCAGCTCCATCAGCAGCAACTTGAGTCTAGAGTCGCTGATGAGAAGCTTTCTTCACCCGCCTAGTGAAGAAACTACTCACCAGCAGCAGCTAGACCTGAACTAGCAGGTGGTGCATACTTGGACAGCACCCTGCCACCCCACATTGAAGATCAGCTGTACTACTGGATTTGTGGCCACAACTGGCAGAGTTTGCCCTGGAAAAGCTGTCCTGCCCGGCCAGTAGTGTGGCATCAGAGCGGGGTTTAGTGAGGATGGGGCCATAGTTACCCCAAGAAGAACTCGCCTGTCCACCTAAAATGTGGAGAGACTGACCTTTGTCAAGATGAATCAGGCGTGGATCAGCCAGGATTTCCACCCTCCAATGCCTGATGCATCAGACTAGATCATCCATGGTGCCACACCAACACTTTGACAAAAAAGAGACAGTTTTTTTTCTGGCTAACTGCCTCAGCTACTATTCTGATGCTGCAACCCGCCTGATGCCACACATCTGATGTCAAGTGCTCCTTCTTTCAGCCACCAGCTGGTACTGGTATTGCAACCCACCTCCCCACTCTGTCACTGGGTAACTCTGTGGTCTCCTGATGCTGCTGCCACCTCCACACTATGTCACCTTGCCACTCTGGTCTTCTGATGCTGCTGCTACCTCAACACTATTTAACCTTGCCACTCTGTGGCCTCCTGATGCTACTGCTGCCACCTCGACACTCTGTCATTGTGCCACCCTGTGGCCTCCTCCTAATGCTGCTGCTGCCACCACCTCCACACTCTGTCATTGGGCCGCTCTGTGGTCTCATCATGCTGCTTCCACCTCACCACTATGTCATAGGGCCACTCTGTTCCCACCCTCCCCACTTCATGACTGGGCCACTATTTTGCCTGGCTGGCATCATTTATTTGACCCTTCTTCTGATCTCTCAGAAGGAAGGAAAAATGAGATGCTCAACAGATCCTGTTTATGTAACAGCTGTAAGGCCTGCATGACATGTGTCCATATTTTGCATCAGAATTGGCTTATGATTTGGTAGACAAAAGCGGGAGTGGGTACAAAACACAGAAGACATGCAAATATTCCATTCATGTGTCATCTCTGTTTTGGATCCACTCAAGTTTTTTTTGTCTTTAGCAATACTGATGGATTACTGACCAAATGCTGACCGAGTGAAGGTGGATTCTCCACAGACAGGATCCGTTTTTGGGGGGTTATTGTTCTGATGGATCAGAGGAAGGGCAAAATAATCAGTGACGTCAACACAAACTTACTGCTGACACCCTCTCCACTCTGTGGGGAGGGGGGGGGGCCTCTACTTGTATAAACGTTTAATAGAACAGATTCTGTAGACATCTATGTGGAATTAGCTGCCGACAGTGTAAAAGGAGTGCGCTTCTTCTTGACACTAACATTGACCTGATTGACCTGTAAGGCTGAGTTCACACTTGAGTTAGGCTACTTTCACACTAGCGTTCGGAGCGGATCCGTCTGATGTTTCATCAGACGGATCCGCTCCTATAATGCAGACGTTTGTATCCGTTCAGAACGGATACGTCTGCATTATAACTTAGAAAATTTTCTAAGTGTGAAAGTAGCCTGAGCGGATCCGTTCAGACTTTACATTGAAAGTCAATGGGGAACGGATCCGCTTGAAGATTGAGCCACATTGTGTCATCTTCAAGCGGATCCGTCCCCATTGACTTACATTGTAAGTCTGGACGGATCCGCTCGCCTCCGCACGGCCAGGCGGACACCCGAACGCTGCAAGCAGCGTTCAGGTGTCCGCTCACTGAGTGGAGGCTGAGCGCTGGCAGTCGGATGCATTCTCAGTGGATCCGCCTCCATTGAGAATGCATTAGGGCCAGACGGATGCGTTCGGGGCTGCTCGTGAGCTCCTTCAAACGGAGCTCACGAGCGGACACCTGAACGCAGGTGTGAAAGTAGCATTATTTGGTCAGTTTTGGCCCAGTAACTGCCCAAGTAAGTGAAGTGTGCAGTAATTCTAAGAGCAACACCTGTCATCTGCATGTCATACTGACTCACACTATAAAGGCTCTATGCAGCCAGGAAAAAGCAGTTTTTAACGCGATTTGCCGTAAATGAATTCGGATCGAACCAAATTTTTTCACAAAAATTAGATGAACCGGCCGAATCTAATTTTTTCCTAGCATATTTTTAATGATGTACATGTATAGAATTATTATTACTGCTATTCATGCTATGTTCTGCAGAAACACAAACTACATAAAACCTACACATAGCAGGATTCTGTTTCTTTTGGTACAGATTGTCAAAACTGTCCAAGAAATAGAGAACAGTTTTATATGATGTCAAATGTGATCAAATCAACAGATAAATGTGCATCTCACATTCAAAAATGCTACAAATCCATTAAGAAGTGTCAGACATGTACTTTCCCAATGCAATGTGCAATCATATTGTTCTCAAGCTTGTTGTAAGTTGCACAGAAGCTGAGTATTGGTTAACCCCAACTTGAGAGTTTAGCAGCAATGGAAATCCAAAAAGAAAGGAAAGCTGTGTCTCTAAGGCTACTTTTACACTAGCGTTTTTCTTTTCCGGCACTGAGTTCTGTCCTAGGGGCTCAATACCAGAAAATAACTGATCAGTTTTATCCCTATGCATTCTGAATGGAGAGAAATCCGTTCAGGATGCATCAGGATGTCATCAGTTCAGTCACTGAACGGCGTTTTGGACGGAGGAAATACCGCAGCGCATGCTGCGGTATTATCTCCGTCCAAAATTCAGGATCAGTTGCTGGAATGCCGGATCGGTATTAATTTACATTGAAATGTATTAGTGCTGGATCCGGTATTAAAAATAACGCAATGCCAGATCTGTCCTTCCGGTCTGCGCATGCACAGACCGGTAAAAATGTGAAAAAAAATAGAGATGGATTCGTTCTTGCAATGCATTTGTGAGACGGATCAGTCTACAAATGCTGTCCGTTTGCATGCAGATTGCCTGATCCGGCAGGCAGTTCTGGTGACCGAACTGCTTGCCGGATCACTCTGCCACAAGTGTGAAAGTAGCCTTACGCTGGTTTGGCAATAATCCAAAATTACGTTTTATGTCTGTTTAAAAGGTTGAACATTGATTTATAGGAGAGCTACCTTCCAGCTGGTGGCATCAGAGCCAGCTTTCTTTTTGGAAAGAAACGTAATTTGCATATCTTTTTTTCCCCAGAGGAGCATTGCATGGCCAATAAGACTCCTTACGCCTACTAGGCACTCTCCACAAGGAGAAATAGTACCTACTGGATACGCAGTAGTAAAGCGTGGGGTCAGAAGGGGAAAATTATAGATAAAACCAATGGCTAGAAGTCATATGAGGACATTGTATGACTATGTACAATGTTCATCATACACTGTACTTCTGTATATCCAAAGACTTGGGAGGTCATAGCAGTTTTGCATTAATATCGTAGACAAAAGATTGACTGCCCATGGACTGGTCACGTGCTAGAAACCTCAGTTGATAGGTAGTCGAAGATAATCAAATGTGGCTAGAAAGAATATATTTTACACTTCTGATTTCACAAATACAGAGTTTTCTCTGGAACACGAGGCCAACATTAATACAGCTCCTACCATAATACATACTTTAGAGATGGGAAAGCAGTTTTAACGTTGAAAAAAAAAGGCACAAAAATGGATTATAAGTTCATGAACTGTAAATTTTGAGGGTGTCTAAGGTCTGTATTACATTAAAATATTTTGCAGGCGATAGTCAGGACCGAACCGTTCCTTCCCAGCAATCACCTGTTTGTTAGTGGAGGAGACCGTTGCTATTACATGCAGTGATCTTCTCCACAGTATGTGGAGGAGCGATCGCTAATATCATTGCTCTTCCCCATATAGAATCATTGTTTGCAGGCAAATTATTTGTAAGCATGCTTAAAAATCTTGAATGCCCGACGAACGAGCGTTTTTTTTTGGTTACATAACATCGTAACTTCCTATGTGTGTACTTTCTGTAGTTAGGGGGGTACTATCTCTCCTTAGGGAGAGAGCGCCTTAAAAAGCGTGAGGAGACTTATAGGTCATTCATGTTCCTCTGGAATTCTGGGAGGAAAGGGATGCAAATGAGCTCCTAACAAGCTCTGCCTCTAATGCCACCAGATGTAAGGCCTCTTACCCAGTCAAGCCAGTACTCTCTGCTCTGCACTGATGAGGGGCAATCACCCCGAAACAGCTGTCTGCAGATGAGGTGCTGGCTTATTTAATATCCAAGTCAAGTCTTAAAGGGATTCTGTCACCAGGTTTGGGGCTATAGAGATACGGACATGCACGGCTAAATCGCCGCTAGCATGTCCGCAATATATGTGTCCTATAGGGCTGTGTGGTTTTAATTTCATTCAACACTCATTTACATATCTATAAAATCCTTTTTTAAAGAAATTAAAACCACACAGCCCTATAGGACACATATATTGCAGACATGCTAGCGGCGATCTAGCCGTGCATGTCCGTATCTCTATAGCCCCAAACCTGGTGACAGAATTCCTTTATTAGTTAAAGAGCTGAACATTGACTTATAGGATAGCTGCCTTACATCTGTGGCATTAGAGGCAGAGCTTGTTAGGAGCTCATTTGCATCCCTTTCCTCCCTACTTTCTGTGGTAGTACTGTGCAGTCATTCTATAGTGACATATTTAACCCCTTAAGGACCTTGCCATTTTTCACCTGAAGGACCAGGCCATTTTTTGCTAATCTGACATGTGTCACTTTATGTGGTGATAACTTTAAAAGGCTTTTACTTATCCAGGCCATTCTGAGATTGTTTTCTCGTCACATATTGTACTTCATGACAGTGGTAAATTTGAGTGAAAATATTTCATTTTTAATTTATAAAAAAAATACCAAATTTACCAAAAATTTGGAAACATTCACAATTTCCAAAATTTAAATGTATCTGCTTTTAAAACAGATAGTGATAACTCCTTAAATAGTTATTACTTTACATTTCCCATATGTCTACTTCATGTTTGGATTATTTTGTAAATTACATTTTCTTTTTTTGGGACGTTAGAAGGCTTAGAAGTTTAGAAGCAAATCTTGAAATTATTCAGAAAATTTCCAAAACCTACTTTTAAGGACAAGTTCAGGTCTGAAGTCACTTTGTGAGGCTTACATAATCAAAACCACCCATAAATGGCCCCATTTTAGAAACTACACCATTTTAGGGTACATATGATTTTTGGTTGATCTATATTACACTTTGTAATAGCTGTTTTGGCATTGTTTTTATTTTTTGTTAATGTTCATCTGACAGGATAGATCATGTAGTATTTTTATAGAGCAGGTTGTTACGGACGCGACAATACCAAATATGACAACTTTTTTTGGTTGGTTGTTTCAGTTTTACATAATAAAGCATTTTTGAAAAAAATATTTTTTAGAGTCTCCATATTCATGCTAATTTTTTTCGGTTTGATTGGTAATAGTTTAGGGTGCATATGACTTTTTGTTCGCTTGGTATTACACTTTTTGTGACGTAAGGTGACAGAAAATGACAGGTTGTTACAGACGTGGCGATACCTAATATGTCTACTTTTTTTGTTTATTTAAAGGAGTTGTCCGGGATTGGGGACATTGCTACAAGTGAACACCAAGCACATAAATATTACATACATTCCTGTCCTACCTTTGTCAGACTTTTCTAATGCCCCGTTTTCATGTCATAAATCCTTTGCCGGAAGTGCCGCTTTTCAAAGATTCAGTGACGTACCGGGTCCCTTACTGCAGAGCGAAGCCTCTGCTTCCGCTTCGCAGGGAGCCCGGTGACGTCACCGTCAGCCTCAGTGCGCTCAGTGATTATGCAGAGCGCACTGAGGGGCGGAAACTAGGTGGCAACACATGACGATAAACCCCGCCCCTCTGGTCCGGTGATGTCACCGGGCAGTGCGCTTTCTTCTCAATGAAGGAGGCAGAGCACTATGCTACTTAGCATAGGAAACGCCTCCTATGTAAAATACAGGCAAATGCTGCAGCAGGCTGGAGAAAGAATGATTCAGGGGGGCGGATGCACAGAGGAGGTGACGATGTGCGGCAGGAAGTTAGCACTAACATAAACATTGATGTCAACAATGAATGGGGGACTGTGGGAGCCCTGTAGAAGAGGAGAAAATACAAAAGAAGCATATGTGGGGACCTTGAATCGGCTATTAAGAGTGAGTAAACTTTTTTTTTTTTTAATGTTTTGATCCCGGAAACCCCTTTAAGTTTTATACAATAACATCATTTTGAAACAAAAAAAATCATTGTTTTAGTGTCTCCATATTCTGAGAGCCATAGTTTCTTCTTTTTTTTTTTGGGCGACTGTCTTAGGTAGGGTCTCATTTTTTGCGGGATGAGATGATGGTTTGATTGGTTCGATTTGGGGGTGCGTATGACTTTTTGATCGCTTGGTATTACACATTTTGTGATGTAAGGTAAAAAAAAAAAAGGCTTTTTTTTAGCACAGTTTTTATTAATAGTTTTTTACGGTGTTGACCAGATGGGGTGGATCATGTGATATTTGTATAGAGCAGGTTGTTACGCACGCGGTGATACCTAATATGTCTGATTATTTTTTTCTATTTTTTACAATTTCATATGGGAAAAGGGCTTCTTTTTAATTGAAACTTTCTTTTTTTTAATTTTTATTAAAAACACTTTTTTTTTTAACTTTTATTATTTTTGTCCCACTAAGGGAATTCAACATTACAGGGTCTGATCCCTGTTTCAATGCAGCACAATACATCTGTGTAATACACTAATAGTTTGCCTATGAGATCCAGCCTCCGTACATGCCGGGCCCCAAGGTCTTGGAATGGCTTGGGGCTGCCATGGCAACCATCGGGTCCCCGCCACCACAGTGCGGGGACCCGATGGCCAAGGAGAGAGAGTGCAAACCTCCCATATGCCGCGGTCAGTGCTAACGTGGCATATGAGGGGTTAATCCACCGGCATCGATGTTATCACCGATACTGATGGATGCAGCAGGGATCCGGCTGTCAGTAACAGCCGGATCCGTACTGCTGATTGCAGGACCGCACATGGGGGGTATGGACCGCAGGATGAGAAATGCTCATCCTGGAGCACAAAGTACCGGCCATTTAGGACGAGCATTCTCGTCCTGGGTCCTTAAAGTACCATTTACATTGCACAAATAAAGAAACCCAGGGATGCTAAAGCCCACAGTGATTAAAGGGGTTGTCGCATCTAAGACACTTATGGCATATCGATAGGAGTGAGTCCCATAGGCGGGATCCTATCTCACGAAGGGGTCCCCACAGTAAACACAGAGTGCACACTGCTTACCAGTGTTACGAAACGTCAATAGCAGTGAAAGGAGAGCAAGTCGCGCATGTGCAGCCACCTCTCCATTCATTGCTATAGGACTGCTCAGCTATTTTCAGATGTCCTATGGCGGTGAGCAAATATGTTCCAGATGGGAATACCCCTTTAAGAAATGAAAACTGAATGCAAAAGAGCATGTAAACATTCTAGATGTTACACATTACTAACACTTCTGTTCCTCAGATTGCTGCTATAATTAAAGTGTAACTATCATATTTTTTTATTTGCTAGTTTATTAGAGTTAGGCATGTATACCTGAATTAGTCTGTCAATGATTGGCAAACGATCTGTAATGACCTTATAATAACAGCTTTCATTAATGTCCCCTGTCCCTTTCCACTGGTCCATTAAAAGACCTTTGCTATGGCTTTTCTGTCTTCCGTTTAGTGTAAACAAAAGACAGAGAGGCGGTCCTTCACGCTGCAGGCCTGCATTAGGCTTCAGAGTGAGGAGGCGTGTCTGTCTGTAATCCAATCTGATTGGCTGGCTACAGCAAGTGTATATGTGAAGTGAGGGAAGGCAGTTTTGGCCTCAGAGAACTGGCAGAGGAGCCATCTTGAGAAGATCCTCATATTGTAGAGGTCAAAACAGCCGTAACTGGGAAAAACTCAAGGAAAACTGTGGTATGTGAAGAAACTAGAGATTTATTTATGCATAATGCTGCACCAGCAGTAATATGTGCTAAAATTAATTTTTTTGATGAAAACTTGACAATTACACTTTAAAGGGGTTGTCCGGGTTCAGAGCTAATTCCCGGACATACCCATAATTTCACCCAGGCAGCCCCCCTGATGTTAGCATCGGAGCATTTCATACTCCGATGCGCTCCCCTTGCCCTGCTCTGGATCGTACAGGGCAAGGGCTCTTTTAATTACAATAACACACTGCCGGGCGTTGGCTTCCGCCCGACAGTGTGTTCGGTGAAGTCACCGGCTCTGATGGGCGGAAGCCTCTGCCTGGCAGCCCCATGGATAGCCCGGTACGTCATAGGAACTCCAGAAAATGCCTTTGCCCTGCGGGGCCTTTCAAAAAAGATCATGTGATTACTTAAGGCTGTAATGTAACAAAACACGAAAAAAAAATATATTCTAAAGAATAATGTCAATAATGATATGAACAGCCATACATAACAAACATGAAGTGCTTAGCAACTAGTCTCTAGTAGGAGAACTAACAGCAGGAAGTTTCTCATATGTACTGTACAGTATTTATAATAGAAAGTCTCCAATATACAACTCATTGATTGTTATTGAGGCTTTGATCATGAGAAAAAACACCTGAAAATGTTTATACTAGATGTTATCATTTATACATATAGCATACATATCTCACCTACTGTGTGTTATATGTATCTCACCTACTTTGTTACAATCTACAAGGAATGGGAGAATAAGCCTTCGTAAGCAGGGTCCTCACTCCTTCTGTACCAGTTTGGGGCTCGTCTTGTTCATGCTTAGTGCACTTGTCTGTATTATGTATGTGCACCCCTTATCATAGGTACAGCGCTAAGGAATGAATGGCGGTTTAATAAATAATACATATTCTGTATTGTTTACACTGCCAGCAGCTTAACGTGGGCGGGGCTACATTTTAAAGACTACTGGTCTGACACTAGAAACCATGTTAACCTTAAATATATGTAGGAAGATCTGCAGACTGCCCTCACTGTCCAGGATTTCCATAGAGGCATGCGTATCAGTGAAAAAAAAAACCTATACATTTTGCTTGCTATGAAATTAGCAGCTCATGCAGTGAAAAAAATAGGTAGGTAAACTTAATTTAAAGGAACACTAAACCCTGAAAAATAAGAAAAAAAATAAAATCTGCTAAGGCAAGTTTGTCTAGCTGTTTGTGCCTGTACATGATACAGAATGCAGTTTTAGCAAACATCCTGTAGTCTTCCTCTCCGCCCCTGCATTTTTGGCTGGGAACCAACTCTGTGCACTAGCATGAGCTCAGGGTCATAACAGGAAGTTTGGGGAAAGGGGCAGGGCTTAATGCCCATTCATTTCAATGAATGCCTAGAGCACAATGAAAGAGGTGGAAACGGCAAAACGTCTTACCAAATCTCCCCCTATATGTATACAGGTATACTATATAGTACCAGAGCACTGACACTACAGAAAGTGTGACCCAGCTTTCTCAGGATCCTGAATGTCAAGTTTGCCTATATAGGCAAGAGGGATTTCTCCCTTTCTGTCTAGGTAAATCTAATATTTATCAGTGCGGGGAAGCTCGATTACAAGTCTTGTGAGGCTGTTCACACTGCCCAGATGTTATTCTTACATTGTGCAAGTAATAAAGTTTTCTCAGGACCCTCAAAGGCAAATCTGCCTATGCTGGCACTACTTATGAGTGGGGAGGGGATCTATCTTTGTAGATTCTGCAGTCTCTATTACAGATTCACATTGTAGTAACTCAGCTTTTCCAGAACCTACTTGGGAGTGGGGAAGAGGATTTATCCTGGTAGATTTAGTATTTTGCAGTACATTACAGTTCCACATAGTTTTAACTCAACATTCCAAGGACCCTGAAAGAGAAATCTGCCTTGCTTTGGCTGATAAATAGGCTGATCTGGCATTCTGCAGTCTGGGAAAGCTGGGATACATTGCGTGAATCTATACAGGGAGTGCAGAATTATTAGGCAAGTTGTATTTTTGAGGATTAATTTTATTATTGAACAACAACCATGTTCTCAATGAACCCAAAAAACTCATTAATATCAAAGCTGAATATTTTTGGAAGTAGTTTTTAGTTTGTTTTTAGTTTTAGCTATTTTAGGGGGATATCTGTGTGTGCAGGTGACTATTACTGTGCATAATTATTAGGCAACTTAACAAAAAACAAATATATACCCATTTCAATTATTTATTTTTACCAGTGAAGCCAATATAACATCTCAACATTCACAAATATACATTTCTGACATTCAAAAACAAAACAAAAACAAATCAGTGACCAATATAGCCACCTTTCTTTGCAAGGACACTCAAAAGCCTGCCATCCATGGATTCTGTCAGTGTTTTGATCTGTTCACCATCAACATTGCGTGCAGCAGCAATAACAGCCTCCCAGACACTGTTCAGAGAGGTGTACTGTTTTCCCTCCTTGTAAATCTCACATTTGATGATGGACCACAGGTTCTCAATGGGGTTCAGATCAGGTGAACAAGGAGGCCATGTCATTAGATTTTCTTCTTTTATACCCTTTCTTGCCAGCCACGCTGTGGAGTACTTGGACGCGTGTGATGGAGCATTGTCCTGCATGAAAATCATGTTTTTCTTGAAGGATGCAGACTTCTTCCTGTACCACTGCTTGAAGAAGGTGTCTTCCAGAAACTGGCAGTAGGACTGGGAGTTGAGCTTGACTCCATCCTCAACCCGAAAAGGCCCCACAAGCTCATCTTTGATGATACCAGCCCAAACCAGTACTCCACCTCCACCTTGCTGGCGTCTGAGTCGGACTGGAGCTCTCTGCCCTTTACCAATCCAGCCACGGGCCCATCCATCTGGCCCATCAAGACTCACTCTCATTTCATCAGTCCATAAAACCTTAGAAAAATCAGTCTTGACGTTTCAGCTTGTGTGTCTTGTTCAGTGGTGGTCGTCTTTCAGCCTTTCTTACCTTGGCCATGTCTCTGAGTATTGCACACCTTGTGCTTTTGGGCACTCCAGTGATGTTGCAACTCTGAAATATGGCCAAACTGGTGGCAAGTGGCATCTTGGCAGCTGCACGCTTGACTTTTCTCAGTTCATGGGCAGTTATTTTGCGCCTTGGTTTTTCCACACGCTTCTTGCGACCCTGTTGACTATTTTGAATGAAACGCTTGATTGTTCGATGATCACGCTTCAGAAGCTTTGCAATTTTAAGAGTGCTGCATCCCTCTGCAAGATATCTCACTATTTTTGACTTTTCTGAGCTTGTCAAGTCCTTCTTTTGACCCATTTTGCCAAAGGAAAGGAAGTTGCCTAATAATTATGCACACCTAATATAGGGTGTTGATGTCATTAGACCACACCCCTTCTCATTACAGAGATGCACATCACCTAATATGCTTAATTGGTAGTAGGCTTTCGAGCCTATACAGCTTGGAGTAAGACAACATGCATAAAAAGGATGATGTGGTCAAAATACTCATTTGCGTAATAATTCTGCACGCAGTGTATATGTTACCAGGGCAAAATAATCTATTGTTAGCGATGTAACTGTACAGTGTTGTCACTCAACTTTCCAGGGATTTATCACTACATAACTAGGCAATTTGAAGTTCAGCAGTCTAGACAAGATGGCTAACAACCTTTGCATAAGGCTACATGCACACGACCTTGTGTGTTTTGCGGTCCGCAAATCGCGGATGCGCAAAACACGGATGGCAAAGCGCGGACAAGAATAGGACAGGTTATATTTGTTTTGCAGGGCCACGGAACGGAGCAACGGATGTGGACAGCACACGGAGTGCTGTCCGCATCTTTTGCGGCCCAACGGCCGTGTTCATGAGGCCTAAATATGATGGAGGCCACGCTTGGTACATACATACTGTATACACTATATTCAAAAATATAATATCAGGACAACTGTGAGTATATACTGTATCTGTAGTTTAATCTCCAGCAAACCTCCACATGTTACCCCACTTCCCAAAGCTGCTGAAAGGCTAATGAAGTGAAGGGAGGAATTATCACCACATAATTAGGCCAATTAGCTCTTCAGCTGTATGTACTATGGCTGGTACTATGTATATACTACAGCTAGTACTATCTATGTACTACAGTTGGTACTATTAGCACTATGGCTGGTACTATGTATATACTACAGCTAGTACTATCTATGTACTACAGTTCGTACTATTAGCACTATGGCTGGCACAGTTACCAAATCTCTTTTGTGCTATTAGTAAATAGGACATTCCTTCAAACAAAATGGCCACGCTCACTGTGTAGACACAAATTATCCAGACTAAGCCCAGCCCACTCCTCCTAAACTTCCTGGTTCTTGTGCAAAAGCATTAAAGTTGGGAGAATACCGTACATCAATGTGCTGCTTTATTTTTCATGGTCTGCAATTGTGATATCCAATGAAACGCGGAAATAAAGATATAAGCAGAGATTTTATTATTGGGTGTTTATTTTAGTGTCCCTTTAACCCCTTAGTGACCACCCATACGCCTTTTTACGGCGGTCACTAAGGGGCCTTAGGCTGGACCGCCGTTTTTTTATGACGGCCCAGTCTAAGCGCTGCACGGGTCCCCCATGCAGCAGGAAGCGGGGGCCCGGCTCTCACATGAGAGGCTGTTTAACACTTTACATGCCGCGGGCAATGGCGCCTGTTGCATGTAAAGTGCTGACAGAGGAAGCGGACAACCTCTGTCTCCCATCGGCACCCCACAAATGCAATCGTGGGGTGCCGATTTGTTTGAAGGCTAGCTGGGGTCTATGAAGGCCCCAAGCCTGCCTTGATTCGTTTTCAGCAGGCTGCGCCTCTCTGGCGCAATATCAGAATAGCACTGTTATTAAAATGCAATGCATTATCCCTATAGTGGATTATATATTATCAGAATGTTGTCTGTTATAGTTCCCTTGAGGGACCATTAAGTGTTAAAAAAACAAAAAAAAACAACAACATTTATTCAATAAAACATTCCAATCAAAAAATGATGCTAATTTATTCTTAGTTCCCACCGAAAAAACATAATAACAAGCGATCAAAAAGCGCCATTTACTCCAAAATGATACCAATGAAAAATACAAGGGGTCCCGTAAAAATCAAGCCTTCACACAACTCAATAAAAAGAAAAAGGTTATGGGTCTTGAGAAGCAGCAATGCAAAAACATTTTTTTCTTAAAAAAAAAAAAAGGGTTTTATTGCAAAAAAGTAGTAAAATGGAAAAAAATAAAAACTATATGTATTTGGTATCACTGTAATCTTAGTGACCCAGAGAATAAAGATAGTACGGTATGTTATTTATGCCGAAAAATGAACGCCATAAAATTTATAACGTAAAAATGCAGTGGCAGTATTGCTGTTTTTCCCATCTCCCTCCCAGAAAAAGTTATTAAAAGTTAATCAGAAAGTTATGTGTACCCCAGAATGGCGCCATTAAAAACTACAACTTGTCCCACAAAAAAAACAAGCTCTTGGGACACGATGTTGAAAAAAGGAAGAAAAACGCTTGGCCAGTAAGGCCCAAAACAGGCTGGTCACTAAAGGGTTAAAAGTAAAAGACAAAGGATGGCATTTATCATGTTTCTTTTTTTTTTTTTTTTAAGTCACACTTATAAATCTGAAGAAATCTGATAAACATAGCTAACCACAGCCACTTTCCCATCCACTTCAAACTGTGAGCAAGTGGTGTAAAAGTGCACTCTGTTGTGCAAGTAAACAAAGTGCTATATTGCGAAGCCAGAATTCTGGAGAGCGGGGCGTGATAAACTGCCCTGAAATGGTGTAAATGCTGTTAACTCAACTTAATCCACATGCTGTGCCAAACAGATTTGTATTGCAGGTTTTCAGTCCGGAAGCAGAAGTCGCGCGCTTCCGTTTCAGTAACAGCGTTCCCCAGCTGAGATTGGGCAACCTGTTACTTCACTGAAATAGCCCGAAGCCTCATGCAGGCTTCGGAGTCTATTTCAGGAATATACCAATACAGGCCACTAGGTGGCAGCATTGTATAGCAAATTAAGTGTTCAATGACAACTATATAGCCATCAATAAACACAATGGGCAATCTAAAAAAAAGTAAAAAAAAAAAGGCTACAGCCTTATGGGTAAATAAAGTTTTTTTGATTTTTTATCTATTGGAGTGCTGCCCTTTTTTCTACGTCTATATATATATATATATATATATATATAAAAAATTAAAAACATAAAAGTTCAAATCACCCCATTTCCTTAAAATAAAAATACTTAACCAATAAAAAATAAACATCATGGGCATCGCCGTGTGCAAAAATGCCCATACAATTAAAATATTACAATATTAAAATGGCATACGGCAAATGGCATAACGGCAAAAAAATAAAAACAGCCAATTTGCCATTTTTTGTCACTTCAACTATCCAATAATTTGTTTATAAAAAGTAATCAAAAAGTTGCAAACACTTTAAATTGGTATCACTGAAAATAACATATCGTCCTGCAAAAAATGAGCCCTCACACAGCCCTGTAAACATAACTACAAAAAAGTTATAGGGGTCAGAATATGGTTATAAAAAAAAAAAATTCCCTCAAAGTTTTAATCTTTTTTTCAGTATTAAAACACAAGAAAAATTATACAAGTGTAGTATTAAAAAACGTTATCAGAATTGCGTTTTTTCCCAATTCTACCCCATTT
The DNA here is from genome assembly GCF_905171765.1 of Bufo bufo. Taxonomy (NCBI): domain Eukaryota; kingdom Metazoa; phylum Chordata; class Amphibia; order Anura; family Bufonidae; genus Bufo; species Bufo bufo. The sequence goes on from NC_053393.1 coordinate 437,123,248, forward strand.
GGAATTTTTTTCCCCGCTTCCTACTACATGGTATGCAACCGTAAATGGTGCCATTAGAAAGTACATCTTGTCCTGCAAAAATAAGCCCTCATGTGAATGGAAAAATAAAAAAAGTTAGGCTTATGGGAAGGCGGGAGTGAAAAAAACGAAAATGCAAAAATTGAAAATCTCAAGGTCCTGAAGGGGTTAAACAAAATGATACTACTACCCTTAGATGAATTTCTAAAATATCAACAGTACCAACTCGACTTTCTACCATACAAAGTAATTAGACATTTGCAATCAATTTCATCATGCAAATCAAATATTTACCTACACCCATAAAGCTAGCAACGTAACATACATAAGAAGAACAAACATTTTTGTGCGTTTGTCTCAAATTATTTCCAGCGTGCAGAATTTATGGTTACAGCTTCCAAGCAAATTATTTACTAGCAATGCAGTATTATTAGTTACCACAGGAAGACGTGCTTGCTATCACCCAGGAGCCAGACTCGCAGTAGAGAGATAAATGAAGCATGGAAGTAAAAGACACAGGGAAAGCCACAGAAAAAAAAAGAAAAGTACTTACACTTCTACAGCAGAGAGTCTCCAAGCAGCAAAAAGAAAGAGACAGGATGTGAATAAAGAAGAGAGAAAAGCTAATTTCTAAAAGGCAGAAAAAAATAGAGAGAAATAATGAAAAAAAAAGAAAATAAAAAGTGGAAGACACATTCAGTTAGAGGGAAAAAGGGGAAAGACAGTAATACACTTCAATCTCTTCTGCTCCTGTAGCAGAGGAATCATCATATTCTCCGCTGACAAGTGAAGGGAGATATGCACCTCTACCACAGCATCTGACATTAAATCATATGCTGTGACAGGCACAGAATAATCCTAAAATATCTCAGCGATCATTCACATAGTGCACAGGTCTGGATGGTCCTTGTACTGCAATTCTCACTACAACAGCTTCAACGAGTGCAAGTATAATCTAAAAGATACATGTCAAATACTTAGAATTTCACATTTTATGAAATCATTAAAATCTTAATATTACATTTAATATAATTAAATACGTTAATATAGAAATAATTGTATTAAAGAAAATTTAAACCATAAAAACATTTATATACTGATGTAGCAGAGCTGAATTTGCTATACGGTATGACACTGTATTACGGAGTTATTTTTCCCTAAATGCAATTCTCATAGAGAAAATACCCCCTATGGAGACTGCCTCCATTTTGTTCCTGTTGGAGACCCCATTCATAAGACAGAAAAAAAAATCGGTATGCCCCTATATGAAGACAGAGGAGTTTGGAGGTACAGAATTTACAGAAATTGAATGGGTACCGTATTAAACCTCTGCGCAGCAGGGAGGTTGTATGAAGCTATATACACAGATCTGTTAGCCTGCATTTCACATGATAACTTAAAGGGGACCCTCAGGATCCACCCCCAATAAACAAGTGGTAAGTACTTACCTGACAGCAGTGGCTCTACTTACCTGGCTGCCGCTCATCGACACATGACCACTGCAGCCAATCAGTGTCTTCAGTGGTGCACCTAACAATGCCAGTAATTGGCTGCAGTGGTCACATGTTGTCAACCTGACGTCACAGCTGCAGCCAGGTAAATAGTACCCAGCCAGGAGAACTGGACTGATGGCGCAGAGTGTCAGGTAAGTACTTAACACTTTTTTATTGCAGATCCCGAGGGTTGTCCTGTTTCCTCCTGAAACCCTTTAAGACAATGAAGTAGGGAAACTTGCCGTCTCATGTAAGTCCACATATAACACAGATACCTTTCTCAGATAGAAGTAAAGAAAAATATGGGAAGCAGCTGATTCATACAGGGTGGTTATACCGTGAAAAGCAAATGAAAATATGTGAGGATGATGCTAATGATAAATATCTAGAATCTCTGTTGCCGGCATTCATAGAATAACGTAGCCCGAGGATTATCCTTAATAATTCATACCAGTGTGAACATATTATCTTTATATGTCAATAATGTGGAAAAAGACCAAAGGCGACCATTGTCCTGAAGTGTGGAAGGCTGTTCTTTTTTCCAATACTCCCAGGGGTAGAATATTCAAATGTCAATTGCATTCTATATTAATGGGGGTCAAAACTAACAGGTTTAAGGGAAAGCTGCATTTCTTTACAGTGGACACCATTTACAGTAGATCAATAGCAATCCCTGCAAACAGTAAATACTTAGATGGGTTGATGAGGGCCCCCAGTAATTATCTTTTATTACTGGGGGTGGTTGTGTATGTTTATATCTCCTGCAGCAGCCACTGCAAAGAAAATATAGTAATATACAGTACAGACCAAAAGTTTGGACACACCTTCTCATTCAAAGAGTTTTCTTTATTTTCATGACTATGAAAATTGTAGATTCACACTGAAGGCATCAAAACTATGAATTAACACATGTGGAATTATATACATCACAAACAAGTGTGAAACAACTGAAAATATGTCATATTCTAGGTTCTTCAAAGTAGCCACCTTTTGCTTTGATTACTGCTTTGCACACTCTTGGCATTCTCTTGATGAGCTTCAAGAGGTAGTCCCCTGAAATGGTTTTCACTTTACAGGTGTGCCCTGTCAGGTTTAATAAGTGGGATTTCTTGCCTTATAAATGGGGTTGGGACCATCAGTTGCGTTGAGGAGAAGTCAGGTGGATACACAGCTGATAGCCCTACTGAATACACTGTTAGAATTTGTATTATGGCAAGAAAAAAGCAGCTAAGTAAAGAAAAACTAGTGGCCATCATTACTTTAAGAAATGAAGGTCAGTCAGTCAGCCGAAAAATTGGGAAAACTTTGAAAGTAAGGGCTATTTGACCATGAAGGAGAGTGATGGGGTGCTGCGCCAGATGACCTGGCCTCCACATTCACCGGACCTGAACCCAATCGAGATGGTTTGGGGTGAGCTGGACCGCAGAGTGAAGGCAAAAGGGCCAACAAGTGCTAAGCATCTCTGGGAACTCCTTCAAGACTGTTGGAAGACCATTTCAGGGGACTACCTCTTGAAGCTCATCAAGAGAATGCCAAGAGTGTGCAAAGCAGTAATCAAAGCAAAAGGTGGCTACTTCGAAGAACCTTGAATATGACATATTTTCAGTTGTTTCACACTTGTTTGTTATGTATATAATTTCACATGTGTTAATTCATAGTTTTGATGCCTTCATAGTCATGAAAATAAAGAAAACGCTTTGAATGAGAAGGTGTGTCCAAACTTTTGGTCTGTACTGTACATCACATGTATAAAAAGTGGGTGATATGGGCATGATGCCACCAAAGCAGTAGTTATTGTCTGCAGTAGCTCTCCACTCTGGTTCATCAATATGCCCTAATATTCTCTGCCAGAGGAGGTGGTGATTGGGAACTCACTAAAAGAGTTCAAGAGGTGACCTCCTCCTAGAATTCTGGAGAAGAGTCATAGATCAAAGGAGTTGTTCTGATGGCTAGAATAGAAGTAAAAAAGCATTTTTCTCCCTAAGATGAGGAAATTTGGCTTCTACCTCATGGGGTTTTTTGTCTTCCTCTGGATCAACTTGTAGGATAATAGGTTGAACTGATGGACGGATGACATTTTTCAGTCATACAAACTATGGAATCATGTTGTTGAATTGTACGTAATCCAACAGAGAAAAAAAAATCCTTTCTATGCCCCCATGTGGAATCAGAGGAATACATAGATATAGTAGGCGGTTCAAGAATCTCGTTGGCAGCCCTTTTTTTTGTAATATGACCATTTGAATGAATTGAAATAAATGTTGCACTTCAGAACTGCTAAGTTTATTTATATGTCCCTGGGAAAAACACAGAACTGGGAAATTTTGGTTTACTGTTGGACCTGATTTTTGGCAATATATTACAATTCTTCATTATATCGTACATCATGATTATAGTATAGAAGATTAGTTTTATACCCAGTATGTACCAGTCACGTCAACGTATTATACTGTGTTTAACTACATTTAACATCACTGTACACAAACCCTTCCATAAGATCATGTTCACGTAGTTCTCTCTTGTCAATCCACATTAAACTTTCCCTTTTTGTCTCCAAGGATTAAGAATGTAATGCATTTGTTGTGAGCCAACTTCTCAATGGCACGTCTGCCAAGGGAATCACTGATCTGACAGCTTAATGAAGTAAATAAGCGCATGAGCCTGGAGGCTGTGCCACAGGCACTATGATAGCATTTCATGGATCTGAAGAGACAGGGGACAAGCCCCTCATAGCCCCTTACAGTCAGTCGTGCAAGATAATAATAACTCACCTTAGAAGCTTATGAAGGATCAGTCCCAAATCAAACTGCTCAAAAAAATCATGCGACTAGAAACTAAAGTAAGGATCCCCAGTCACACTAAACTAATAAAATAGATGCACGGTGGTGTATATCTAGCCAAATATAGCACTTTAGCCCAGGCTCTTATGATGGACTTCTTATAAATAGGAGAATTTATTATGCTTTGTCCTCCAGAATTCTGGCCTTAAAAAAGTCACATAATAGGGGCTTTGTAACTCTACAAAACCCAGTGGCGAGGTTGGTTTCGCCACAGTAACTTTTTGAGGTCACTTTTTTTTACACCACTCAGTCCGGTTTTGAAAAGTGGGTGTAAAATGGGCGTGCTTACCTATGTTAATAAATTTCACTCCAGATTTATCACTGAGAATTTTTGAAAAGTCGGAAATAAAAGTTGCAAATAAACACCAGAAAGAGGGTGGAGTAGGAAAACTGGAGTAGCTTTTCTAGAGAGAAGTTTTAGGTTTAAAGATGGAACAGATTTAACAATGTGTGACATTTGATAAAACCGGTGAGAAGCACTTAAAAGTAGACTTAAATAGACGCATGATAAATTTTCTGGGTATACAGTACATGCCCTATATGAATATACTCAATCAAATTTGTACATGATAGCCAATATTCTACAACCCTTTTACTGTGCTGGTTAAAAAGACAAAATCATGTGCAATCTTTGACAATTGCCTGTTTTTCCCCCCTCATCTATTATATAGAGCAGTGTTTCCCAACCAGTGTGCCTCCAGCTGTTGCAAAACTACAACTCCCAGCATGCCCGCACAGCCAAAGGCTGTCCGGGCATGCTGGGAGTTGTAGTTTTGCAACAGCTGGAGGCACACTGGTTGGGAAACACTGATATAGAGTATGGGCTGCAAAATAAAGTACCAGTCTTACTGCAATGTTACTCTATGAGTAAGCTTCATTAGTGCCCATTTAATTTTGAAATAACTATTGGCACAAAGGTGCTACCAAATATTAAAGGGGTTGTCTAAGTTATTTTTCTGTTCTATGTTCTTAACTAGGCAAATATAACAACTTTACAATTAACTCACTTTATCTGCAGTGCCTGGTTTATCAGATTTGACTGAGGGTCACATGACCTGTGATGTCAGTTTCTCTCCCTGCTCTGATAAAGTTTGTTTACAAGCCTGTAAACGAGACGTCACTGTGCTGGCCACGCCCCCCTTCACTGCCGGGCTGTCTGCTCTCTCCTAGGATTCTTAACCGCTTCAGCCGCACAGACTGGGTAGCTGCAGGCAGTGAGGAGACAATGCTGGGCACTGGAGCTGACAGACTAGAGAGAGCATTGCACAAGAAGGTAGGGGGAAGATCCTGTGTGTATTAGCAGTGTCATTATACAGCTGGGACCTGTAGTTCTACACATACAAGTTGCTGTTGATTCTCCCAGCACTCAGGGCAGCTCTTGTATCCACTCCCTTAGCAGTGTCATTATACAGCTGGGACTTGTAGTTCTACACATACAAGATGCTGCTGATTTTCCCAGCACTCAGGGCAGCTCTTGTATCCACTCCCATAGCAGTGTCATTATACAGCTGGGACTTGTAGTTCTACACATACAACATGCTGCTGATTCTCCCAGCACTCAGGGCAGCTCTTGTATTCACTCCCTTAGCAGAGCAGGGGGAGGGGCAGAGATTGTTTTTATTGCATGTAAACAAGGGCCAGAAGAGAACCAGGGAAACGAGGATATATATCTATATATTTTTTTAGCCTGAAACTTGCTTAGCTTAGTTATATATTGCTGCCCATCAGATTTTCAGTGCTATATAATTATTTTTTTCATAACTCGGACAACCCCTTTAAGTTAGGCTTCTTTCACACTTGGGTTTTTGCCTGCTTCCCTTTCTGATAATACAACTGACATGGAAAAGGATCTAGGAATTTTAATAAACAGCAAACTAAGCTGCAAAAAACAGTGTCAGGCAGCTGCTGCCAAGGCCAATAAGATAATGGGTTGCATCAGAAGGGGCATAGATGCCCGTGATGAGAACATATTCCTACTACTTTACAAATCATTAGTCAGACCACACATGGAGTACTGTGTACAGTTCTGGGCTCCAGTGAACAAGGCAGACATAGCAGAGCTGGAGAGGGTCCAGAGGAGGGCAACTAAAGTAATAACTGGAATGGGGCAACTACAGTACCCTGAAAGATTATCAAAATTAGGGTTATTCACGTTAGAAAAAAGACGACTGAGGGGAGATCTAATTACTATGTATAAATATATCAGGGGTCAGTACAGAGATCTCTCCCATCATCTATTTATCCCCAGGACTGTGACTGTGACGAGGGGACATCCTCTGCGTCTGGAGGAAAGAAGGTTTGTACACAAACATAAAAAAGGATTCTTTACGGTAAGAGCAGTGAGACTATGGAACTCTCTGCCTGAGGAGGTGGTGATGGTGAGTACAAAAAAAGGAATTCAAGAGGGGCCTGGATGTGTTTCTAGAGCGTAATAATATTACAGGCTATAGCTACTAGAGAGGGGTCGTTGATCCGAGGAGTTATTCTGATTGCCTGATTGGAGTCGGGAAGGAATTTTTAATCCCCTAAAGTGAGGAAAATTGGCTTCTACCTCACAGGGTTTTTTTGCCTTCCTCTGGATCAACTTGCAGGATAACAGGCCGAACTGGATGGACAAATGTCTTTTTTCGGCCTTATGTACTATGTTACTATGTTACAACCGGCTGCATCAGTTATGAACGGATTTGGTTGTATTATCTTTAAAATAGCAATGACGGATCCGGCACCATTGACTTGCATTGTGTGTCATGCCAGATCTGTTTTGCTCCGCATCCCATGTCGCACATAAAATTGCAGCTCGCTACGGTTTGCTCTCTGGTATAGGAACTCAACCAAAGGAATTCCTTTCTGTTCAGTTCGGTTTTGTCCCCATTGACAATAAATGGGGACAAAACGGAAGTGTTTTTCTCCGGTATTGAGATCCTCTACCAGATCTCAATACCAGAAAAGTTAAATGCAAGTGTGAAAGTAGCCATACTCCTAAGGTCTGTAACACTAGCATTGGAGGCTCCGTTTGGGGTCTCTGCTGCAGATTCTGTCAAAAAACTTGGAGAAAATTCCTATATCAAGGACTTTTTTGTCTACTAAAAATAAAAAATAAATAAATGGACTCCCTGAACGGAAACCAAACAGACCTCATTATAGTCAATGAAATCTGTTTGGCTCTGTTTGGGTCAGTTATGTGCTGAATCAGGCACTTCCATTATTTTCATTGTTGTGCTCCTATAACGGAGAAGAACAGAAATCAAGAGTGCATGTGTGGAAGAGGTCTAATCCATTTAAAAATGTAAATTATACAACAAAGTCAGCATGAAAACTGCTAAGCAAATTTTTGTGCTGTAAATTTAAGGGAATGGAAATTAGATTTTTACACCCTTTATTGCTTTTAGCAGCTATGATCGCCTGGAGATATTGTGGCAATTGGCAACAGGGCAGATGATAAGCTTCCGACTGTAAAATGTAGTGTTTAATACAAAATGCAAGTAAACTCATTTACTGCAGATTATATGTAGATTCATTGTGCATTTCTGCCCAATCCTGAAAAATAAAGACTAATATTATCAAGGCATAACAATCCACTCACCATAGGACCTATAATGGTGTATACAAATTGTGCTAGTCATCTCAGCAAAAATATAGAACTCCAGCAGATTTTTGTCACTTAAAAGTGTATATGACCCCAAAATCCCATATGGATAAGCAGAACAAAGTGGCTGCAGAGTTCTCTGCAGTGCCATAGATCCTTAAAGGGAATGTGTCACCAGCGACCTCCCTATGCAACTGTTTGCGTAGGCACCTGGCTGTGGTTCACCACTCTTCTCTTGATCTGAGGCTCTATTCCTAAGCTATGATACTTTTTCTTAATATGCAAATTAAGCCTTTGGTGCACCAAAAGGGTGTCACCATAGTTCCTGTTGCACCCAAGCTCCGCTCCTTTCTGTGGCCCCCATCCTTGGCTGCTTTGACTGACAGGACCAATCAGTGGCAAAGCAGCAGGGGAGGGGTTGGTCACAGAAAGGAGTGGAGCTTGGGTGCAACAATAGCAATGGTGAAGCCCTCATTGCACAAAAGGCCTAATTTGCATATTAGGAAACGGTACCATAAGGCTACATTCACATATCCGCAATTCTGTTCCGCATTTTGTGGAACGGAATTGCGGACCATTTCATTTATATGGGGCCGCACTATGTGCTGCCCGGATCCGGAATAGCGGATCCGCACTTCCGGGTCCGCAATTCCATCCCCGAAAAAAATAGAACATGTCCTATTCTTGTCCGCAATTGCGGACAAGATTAGGCATTTTCTATTAAGTGCCGGCGATGTGCGGTCCGTAAAATGCAACATTGCCGGTGTCCGTGTTTTGCGGATCTGTGGATTCGCAAAACACACACGGACCTGTGAATGGAGTATAACTCTGGAACAGAGCCTTGGGTCAAGAAAAGAAAAACTTTGTTTTAATCAGGTGAACCACAGCCATCAAACTAGGCAAACAGTTTAATAGAGAGGTACCTGGCGACAAATTCCCTTTAAAGGGGTTATGCGCACGATTGATGTGAAAATGAAAATCAGACATCATATAGGACATGACAATCTCTTTCTAACAAAGCTAGAACCAGCCCTGTATCTCACATGGATCCAGAGATCTCCACATTCAATACTCCAAATGTTCTGCTAGATTTATATCATCAAGGTCCTTTCTACCAGGAGTGTTGCTGTAGAAGTTTGCCTTAACTGTGGAGCTTTTTTCGTGAAGATTACATCAGAATAAGATACTCTAAAGCTAATGAGAGCGGAGGCAGTGGGGAAAGTAGAACACTGAGGGCGGTCTCCAGGTAGCGGCTGTAGAGTCACGTGGGACGCTACGTCTGACTCTGAAACCACGCGGGACACCGCGCAAGGTAAAGCCAAACTGAACGCCGTGCTGGGCAGGCTGAAAGAAGGAGCTTCTACAATATACAGCCGGAGAACCCAGGAGCGGCAATGTACTATACTAGCCCTGTGTAACTAATACCATGTACCTGAATTGAGGGGAACTATATCCTTAACCAACTATACTAACACGATTCTGCTACTTACCACCTGTTGCTGTCCACCTATTACCATCTGGATTCTGTTTATGGGACACAGCAGGTCCGTGCAGTATATGAATTTAGCAGGTCTGTGAAATATACCTTACCTCTGACAACTATATATTTGTGGACTTATCAGTTGCACTATTGTTTTCTATGGAAAGTGTGGACTTTTAATTCAGCTTTCGTCTGGATCCTATTTAGCGGGTTGTGCATTAGTAGGCTTGTGCAATCATCAGGCAGCGTATTATAAGATTGTGGACATATGAGATATTTGCCTTTATGTCTGGTGTTTGATATTGCTGTGCCAATATATTTTATTATTTTATTATCATTCATTGTTTTATCACCATTGTTTAACCCCTTAAAGACTTAGGACGTACCGGTACGCCCTATTTCCCGAGTCCTTAAGGACTCAGGACGTACCGGTACGTCCTAAGTTGAAATCGCGATTGCGGCGGGGGTTAACCACCTCAGCTCTCCTAGCTTAAACACCCTTAATGACCAGACCACTTTTTACAATTCTGCACTACACTACTTTCACGGTTTATTGCTCAGTCATACAACTTACCACCCAAATAAATTTTACCTCCTTTTCTTCTCACTAATAGAGCTTTTATTTGGTGGTATTTCATTGCTGCTGACATTTTTACTTTTTTGTTATTAATTGAAATTGACCGAAATTTTTGCAAAAAAATGAAATTTTTCACTTTCAGTTGTAAAAATTTTCAAATAAAACTACATTTTAATATAAATTTTTCTCTAAATGTATTGTTCTACATGTCTTTGATTAAAAAAAAAGCAATAAGTGTATATTTATTGGTTTGCGCAAAAGTTATAGCGTTTACAAACTATGGTACAAAAATGTGAATTTCCGCATTTTGAAGCAGCTCTGACTCTCTGAGCACCAGTCATGTTTCCTGAGGTTCTACAATGCCCAGACAGTAGAAACACCCCACAAATGACCCCATTTCGGAAAGTAGACACCCTAAGGTATTCGCTGATGGGCATAGTGAGTTCATGGAAGTTTTTATTTTTTGTCACAAGTTAGTGGAATATGGGACTTTGTAAGAAAAAACAAAAAAAAACAAAACAAAAATAAATAAATAAAAAATTCCGCTAACTTGTGCCAAAAAATAAATAAATCTTCTATGAACTCGCCATGCCCCTCAAAAGTGATCTTTTTATAGTGCCGCAGCGATTTTACGGTGTTTTTGCAGTGATCAGAAAAAAATACATTTCTGTCACTGCGGTGGGACGGACTGAGCGCAAGTGTGCGCACAAGATCAGGCCTGATCGGGCGAACACTGCATTTTTTGCAGAGCCTATAGAACATATCCTATTCTTGTCCGCAATTGCGGACAAGAAAAGGCATTTTCTATATAGTTCTGGCAAGGTGTGGATCCGCAAAATGCGGAAAGCACATCGCCGGTGTCCATGTTTTGCGGATCTGTGGATCCGCAAAACACATACGGACGTCTGAATGGAGCCTTACAGGGGGGTGATCAATGACAGGGGGGTGATCAGGGAGTCTATATGGAGTGATCAGGGGTTAATAAGTGACGGGGGGGTGTAGTGTAGTGGTGTTTGGTGCTACTTTACAGAGCTGCCTGTGTCCTCTGGCAGTCGATCCAAGCAAAAGGGACCACCAGAGGACCAGGTAGCAGGTATATTAGACGCTGTTATCAAAACAGCGTCTAATATACCTTTTTGGGGTTAAAAAAATTGCATCTACAGCCTGCCAGCGAACGATCGCCGCTGGCAGGCTGTAGATGTACTCGTTTACCTCCGGTTCCTGTGAAAGCGCGCTCCTGTGTGCGCGCGTTCACAGGAAATCTTGCCTCTCGTCAATTCAGACCTGCGGTTTGCGGCTTTTGCCTGGTGCGGCGGGCAGCGGTGCCATTGGGTCCCCATGCGGCTGTAGGGGGGACCCGATGGCATGGAAGGCAGCGCGATGTTTAAGGAAGGCATCGCGCTGCCTTCCGGTGAAGAGCCTGTGAGATCCAGCCCCCTAGATCTCACAGGCCGGAAGCTGTATGAGTAATACACACAGTATTACACACAGTAAAAATTTCAAGATTTGCTTCTAAGCCTTGTAACATCCCCAAAAAATAAAATATCATTCCCAAAATGATCCAAACATGAAATAGACATATGGGGAATGTAAAGTAATAACTATTTTTGGAGGTATTACTATGTATTCTAAAAGTTGAGAAATTTAAACTTGGAAATGTGCAATTTGTTACAAATTTTTGGTAAACAGTGCCATCCACAGATCCCCCTAAACAGTGCCATCCACAGATCCCCCCTAAACAGTGCCATCCACAGATCCCCCCTCCCCTAAACAGTGCCATGATGGCACTGTTTAGGGGAGGGGGGGATCTGTGGATGGCACTGTAGGCGGATCTGTGGATGGCACTGCCATCCACAGATCTCCCTCCCCGACGCTCACAGCAGTATATTTATAAACTAATCAGTAACTACTTTAACTTTAATCATTGCTCATTGCTGAGCTCTTTACTTGGATTATAATTTATTTGGATATGGGATATCTTACTTTGTCTTAGCTCCGGTAATAGCAGGCAGTGCGGGGGGGCGGCGCTCTCTCACTGACGTAACGCGCCTGCGCCGCCTAGTGGGAGGAGCAGGCGCGTGACGTCAGTGAGTGAGCGCCGCCCCCCGCACTGCCTGCTATTACCGGAGCTAAGACAAAGTAAGATATCCCATATCCAAATAAATTATAATCCAAGTAAAGAGCTCAGCAATGAGCAATGATTAAAGTTAAAGTAGTTACTGATTAGTTTATAAATATACTGCTGTGAGCGGCGTGGCCCTGTATATTCTAACCCCCAGACAAGCGTCCCTGTCACCATGGGAACGCCTGGGGGTTAGAATATACCATCGGATTTGAGTTTTTACGATCTCACTGAGCTCGTAAAACTCAGATCCGATGGTATATTCTAACCCCCAGGCAAGCGTCCACGTCACCATGGGAACGCCTGGGGGTTAGAATATACCATCGGATCTTCTGAGTTACTCAGCCGCAAAACAAGCACCGGCTCTGCTTGGCCCCGGGCCAGCTTGGGGCCCCAAGCAATTGCTTGTTTTGCCTGTTTGTTAGCGACGGGCCTGGACCCACAATAAGAAGCCTCAGGCGACCCCCCGGAAAGGGCCGATCGACCCCCAGGTTGAGAACTGCTGGGTTAAGTGGATATATCTATGCAATTTTATTAATTTTTTCCCATTTATTCAATTTCATTTAGATTTATTTTAGCCTGGCAGCTCAGGGGGCGTGTCCTTCTGGCTGTAGCTCTTCCCTGTAACTGCCACATCTTCTAACAGAATACAGGGCTGGTGACAATTGAAGATTTAAACTGTACGTATGTGACCGCTTCAGTGAAGTGGACAAAAAATAAAGAAAATAAACAGCAGGTGGCGCTATACGGATACATTTTACTGAATAGCTCACTGGCGATACTACATTTTTAACTAAATGCAATTACAAAAGTATTCAGATCCAGGCACTGATTTGGAAAACGTAGAATATTTTTTGTGGCACAATCCCTTTAAAGGAGCTATCCCATAAACGGCAATTATCTAAACGGCAATTATCGTCTAGGTCAGGGGTAGGTAACCTCCGGCACTCCAGGTGTTGTGAAACTACAACTCCCAGCATGCATACTTGCTCTGCTCTTCTCAGAACTCTCATAGAAATGAATGGAGCATGCTGGGAATTGTAGTTTCACAACAGCTGGAGTGCCTGAGGTTGCTGATCCCTGGTCTAGGTGATACATTTCTGATAATGGCGGTTCTAACCACTGGGACCTGAGAAAAGGAGGGGGGTCACTGAGGTTCCTCTGAATAAAGCAGTAATGCACATGTCGGTCCACCGATCTATTCACTTTTATGGGACTGATCAATGGTTGTGGCCCTTTAAGGCTTATTGCACACGACAGTATATTTTCACGGTCCGCAAAACGGGGTCCCGTTTTTCCGTGATCCGTGACCGTTTTTTCGTCCGTGGGTCTTCCTTGATTTTTGGAGGATCCTCGGACATGAAAAAAAAGTCGTTTTGGTGTCCGCCTGGCCGTGCGGAGCCAAACGGATCCGTCCTGAATTACAATGCAAGTCAATGAGGATGGATCCGTTTGACGTTGACACAATATGGTGCCATTTCAAACGGATCCGTCCCCATTGACTTTCAATGTAAAGTCTGGAGTCCCTTTTATACCATCGGATCGGAGTTTTCTCCAATCCGATGGTATATTTTAACTTGAAGCGTCCCCATCACCATGGGAACGCCTCTATGTTAGAATATACTGTCGGATATGAGTTAGATCGTGAAACCTCATTTCCGACAGTATATTCTAACACAGAGGCGTTCCCATGGTGATGGGGACGCTTCTAGTTAGAATATACTACAAACTGTGTACATGACTGCCCCCTGCTGCCTAGCAGTATCCGATCTCTTACAGGGGGCCGTGATCAGCACAATTAACCCCTCAGGTGCCGCACCTGAAGGGGTTAATTGTACTATCATATCCCCCTGTAAGAGATCAGGGCTGCTAGGCAGCAGGGGGCAGACCCCCCCTCCCCAGTTTGAATATCATTGGTGGCCAGTGCGGCCCCCCCCCTTCCTCCCTCTATTGTAATAAATCGTTGGTGGCACAGTGTGCGCCCCCCCCCCCTTCCTCCCTCTATTGTAATAAATCGTTGGTGGCACAGTGTGCGCCCCCCATCGGCCCCCCCTCCCTCTATAGCATTAACAACATTGGTGGCCAGTGTGCGGCCTCCCATCTCCCCCCCCCCCCGATCATTGGTGGCAGCGGGTTACTAGCAATAGTACAATAGTAAAAGATTCATACTTACCTGGGATCTGCGATGTTCGTGTCCGGCCGGGAGCTCCTCCTACTGGTAAGTGACAGTTCATTTAGCAATGCGCCACACAGACCCTGTCACTTACCAGTAGGTGGAGCTCCCGGCCGGACACGAACATCGCAGCAGCCACCAGCAGGTAAGTATGAATCTTCTACTATTGTACTATTGCTAAGTAATCATGGCAACCGGGACTGTAGTAGCGTCCTGGTTGCCATGGTTACCGATCGGAGCCCCAGCGATTAAACTGGGACTCCGATCGGAACTCCGCTGCCACCAATGATGGGGGGGGGGGGGGAGATGGGAGGCCGCACACTGGCCAACAATGTTGTTAATGCTATAGAGGGAGGGGGGGCCGATGGGGGGCGCACACTGTGCCACCAACGAATTATTACAATAGAGGGAGGGAGGGGGGGGGGCACACACTGTGCCACCAACGAATTATTACAATAGAGGGAGGGAGGGGGGGGGGGGCGCACACTGTGCCACCAACGAATAATTACAATAGAGGGAGGGGGGGGGGCCGCACTGGCCACCAACCTATTATTACAATAGAGGGGGGGGGGCCGCACTGGCCACCAATGATATTCAAACTGGGGAGGGGGGGAGGGTCTGCCCCCTGCTGCCTGGCAGCCCTGATCTCTTACAGGGGGATATGATAGTACAATTAACCCATTCAGGTGCCGCACCTGAAGGGGTTAATTGTGCTGATCACGGCCCCCTGTAAGAGATCGGGTGCTGCCAGGCAGCAGGGGGCAGTCTTGTACACAGTTTGTAGTGTATTCTAACTAGAAGCGTCCCCATCACCATGGGAACGCTTCTGTGTTAGAATATACTGTCGGTTCTGAGTTTTCACGAAGTGAAAACTCAGCTATGAAAAAGCTTTTATGCAGACGGATCTTCGGATCCGTCTGTATAAAAACTAACCTACGGCCACGGATCACGGACACGGATGCCAATCTTGTGTGCATCCGTGTTCTTTCACGGACTTATTGACTTGAATGGGTCCGTGAACCGTTGGCCGTGAAAAAAATAGGACAGGTCATATTTTTTTCACGGCCAGGAAACACGGATCTCGGATGCGGCTGCAAAACGGTGCATTTTCCGTTTTTTCCACGGACCCATTGAAAGTCATGGGGTCCGCGAAAAAAAACGGAAAACGGCACAACGGCCACGGGTGCACACAACGGTCGTGTGAAAGAGGCCTAACTCTGTTGTTCCAACTACTTAGACCTTTACGGATTAAGGTCACAGAAATACATTTTTATCATACATACTGCAGCACAAAACTGGCATCAGAAAGTCAAATTTTTCTGTGCAAGCATCATTTACTTTGTTTTTCCCTTTTTTTTTTTTTTTTTTTTTTTTTAAGAAAAGTGGATGGCGCTTAGTTGTACGGTACTTTTATATACTCCATTCTAGTTGCCAGGTATATGCTTGTTGCATTCCCTTCCAAATACTTTGCACTGTAGTTCCACAACTGTATTTCATTCTAGTCTAGTGTGTTTTCAAGTCTCTTGATGTGTTTTAAATTTGTTTCTTGCTGCACTAGTCTCTTTGTTTTGGTTTGAGTTGAGCTGGATCCACCTTCCCTCAGGTGTACTGGGTTGATTGTTAGCGAGGCTATTTATTCCTCCTTCTCCCAGTGGCCTGTGTGGGTTATAATGTCACGGAAGGTATATCAGCAGGGAAATAACCAAACACAGGGAAAACAAACAGAACAATAGACTAGGCCCAAAAGCTAGGGAGAAAGGGTCACCTTCTAGTGATCCCTGAAGCTTTCCCTATACTGCTGTGCACATGTGCATACCCTTATGGTGGATATGCACATGCCCTCGTGCCTTCATCTATATACCCTGGGACAACCCTGAGCAGAAGGGAAAGGGGAAGAGACGACCTGCTTCCTCAAGCAGGAGGAAGCAAGTGTCTCCCTAGAGGCCTAGACAAAAGACAACAAGGGAAGAAACAGAGAGGACTTATCTTGAGCTGAGCTGGAGCAGACAATCCACAACACATCCAAAGCCAACAGGAATGAACTATAACCCACATAGGCCACTGGGAGGAGGAATAAATAGCCTGGCTAACAATCAACCCAGTACACCTGAGGGAAGGTGGATCCAGCTCAACTCAAACCAAAACAAAGAGACGAGTCAAACATGTGCAGCCAGCCTGGCAGATCTCCGCACATTCACAGCGCAAGGCGTGACATTATTAGGACTTGGGAAAGGAGACTGCTATATGTGACATCTAGTTCTGCGGTATTGTGCACAACCAGCATCATTACAGACTGGCATATGACATGCCAGTCTTAACCCCTTAGTGACCACCAATATGCCTTTATTTTCAGCAGTCACTACGGGGCCTTGGGCTGGGTCGCCACTGTTTTATGATGGCCCAGTCCAAGCTCTGCACGGGTCTCCCGTGCAGCAGAAAGTGGAGGCTTGGCCCTCAAATGGGAGCAACGCTCTTGCTCTAATGGCCCGGACCAGCAGAAATGCCTATTCGGGCCGCCCGCCACATGTAAGTGGTTACAGAGGGAGCGGACCCCCTCTGTCTCCCATTAGCACCCTGCAAATGAGATCACAGGGTGCGGATGCCAGTACAGACAGGCCAGGGGTTAGTGTAGGCCCCAAGCCTGCCTCCAGCGTTTTCCAGCAGGTTCTGCCTCTCTGGCGCAGCCTGCTGGTCAATGTTAGTATAGCACGGACATTAAAATGCATTGCACTATAGGACAATGTATTTTAGAATAAAAAATCGTTTAAAAAATGTTAGAATCAAAATATCACCTATTATAGTGGTTAAAAACGCAATAAAAAAAAAAACATTCCAACTAATAAAAAAAACTTTAAAAATAATTGCAAAGATAAAATCTCCACATATTTGGTACGTGATAACGAAGCGTATTATGCAAATATCATGCAAATTATTCTGTGCGGTGAACTCCGTGAAAAAAATAATAATAAATAAATAAAAATGCCAGAACTGCTGCTTTTGCTTAGTCGCCACCAAAAAATAAATAAAAAAATGATCAAAAACTATGTAACCCAAAATAATACAGATGAAAACTAAAAAAAATCCTGCAAAAATTAAGCCCTCATTCATCTCTGTATAAAGAACAATAAAAAAAAAGTTATGGATCTTGGGTTGCGGCAATGCAAAAATATATATATATATATATATATATATATATTTTTTTTTTTTAAAGGTTTTTATTGGGCAAAAGTAGTAAAACGCAAAAAACTATTGGGCTCATATATCAAACTGGTGTAAAGTAGAACTGGCTTAGTTGCCCATAGCAACCAATCAGACGCCACCTTTCATTTTCCAAAGGAGCTGTCAAAAATGAAAGGTGGAATCAGATTGGTTACTATGGGCAACTAAGCCAGTTCTACTTTACACCAGTTTGATAAATGACATCATATAAGTATTTGGTATCACAGTAATCGTACTGACCCAGAGAATAAAGTTATCTTGTTATTTATGCCGAAAAATGAATGTCGCAAAATGAATAATGTAGAAAATCTGTGGCAGTATTGCTGTTTTTTTCCTACCGCTCACCCAGAAAGACTTAATAAAAGTTAATCAGTAAATGATGTGTACCCCAAAATGGCACAATTAAAAACTACAACTTGCCCCACAAAAAAAAAAGCCCTCATTTGACTATATAGGTGGAAAAAAAATCTCTTGGAAGGCAACAATAAAAAAAAATTGCTTGGTTAGAAAGGCCCAAAACAGGTTGGTCACTAAAGGGTTAATACTTCTGCCACTATATTTTAGTTCTACACTAGGATAAGCTCATTTATTTTGATAATTCAGTCAGTGTCCTTACATTCCTATGTAACATTATAGACAACACATTGTAGTACCACAATGAGTTTAAAATCTGGGCTCTGCTACATCCGTAGATTTTATGGCTAATGGTCATTTAGCTAAGTAACCTTTGGTTGCAATGAGATAATAAATACTGGTAATTTCCAAATAGCACTCTAAACACCCACAATACATACTTGTATGTAAGCATATCCACTTTTGGACTATAAGGGTTTCAAAATGGAGTCTAAGACATCAGAAAATGCTAAAATGCTCACTTGTTGCTGGCATCAGATCCCTGTATACCATTTTACATCAACATTATTCAACTAGCATAGCCAGTTCAGTTTTTGAAAACACATTAAAAAGCAATTCTGACTTCTGTGGAAACTGCTGTAGGAGACAACTTTTAATAGTACAGTATCCCCAAAGGCCAAAGAATTTCTGAAAAGGAACATTGTATTTACTGTCATTTTTGTATCTTGTCCCTTAAAAGCCCCATCAGTGTACCTTTCTCTGAATGATACGCTGTAATTTCTGCTTGGAGGTACTTGAGCAGGGATACTAGGGAATTACATCTTGTGCAGTTGTACAATATACCTTTATAGGTAGAATAATGTGAACACAAAAAATAGTAACTAAAAGGAAATCTAGCCCAATAAGCCTATTGATAATCTATGGTCTTCTCATATCATTTCGGGTACAGACATTTAGTCTAGCTTCAACTTTCTCCCACTTGCACAACAAAAAAAAAAAAATGTAGGACATCATAAAAGTGAATTATACACTGCCCTGCATAATAAAGTAAATGCTTTGCAGAGGAACTGCTAAGGTATTGGCTGGCTTCACTGTCTGCTAGCTCCCATATACTTTAGTCCAGTGGGCCACATGTATGTCGGGCCACCCTTCCTATATTTGACTGATGTGATTTGGTGGTTACCTGGGGACTGGGTCTCAGAGATTGGATCAGGATACCCACTAATTTAGATCGCTACCTCCGCAAATCTTACTTCTGGCCTGACCATAGTGATAAAGAAAAACCGTGCAGCAAGATAAACTGTATTTTATGCTGTCCTACAGTCAGGTCCATAAATATTGGGACATCAACACAATTCTAACATTTTTTGCTCTATACACCACCACAATGGATTTGAAATGAAACAAACAAGATGTGCTTTAACTGCAGACTATCAGCTTTAATTTGAGGGTATTTACATCCAAATAAGGTGAACGGTGTAGGAATTACAACAGTTTGCATATGTGCCTCCCACTTGTTAAGGTACCAAAAGTAATCGGACAGAATAATAATCATGAATCAAACTTTCACTTCTTAATACTTGGTTGCAAATCCTTGGTAGTCAATCACAGCCTGAAGTCTGGAACACATAGACATCCCCAGACGCTGGGTTTCATCCCTGGTGATGCTCTGCCAGGCCTCTACTGCAACCGTCTTCAGTTCCTGCTTGTTCTTGGGGCATTTTCCCTTCAGTTTTGTCTTCAGCAAGTGAAATGCATGCTCAATCGGATTCAGGTCAGGTGATTGACTTGGCTATTGCATAACATTCCACTTCTTTCCCTTAAAAAACTCTTTGGTTGCTTTTGCAGTATGCTTTGGGTCATTGTCCATCTGCACTGTGAAGCGCTGTCCAATGAGTTCTGAAGCATTTGGCTGAATATGAGCAGATAATATTGCCCGAAACACTTCAGAATTCATCCAGCTTTAATTTGAGGGTATTTACATCCAAATCAGGTGAACGGTGTAGGAATTACAACAGTTTGCATATGTGCCTCCCACTTGTTAAGGGACCAAAAGTAATAGGACAGAATAATAATCATGAATCAAACTTTCACTTCTTAATACTTGGTTGCAAATCCTTGGTAGTCAATCACAGCCTGAAGTCTGGAACACATAGACATCCCCAGACGCTGGGTTTCATCCCTGGTGATGCTCTGCCAGGCCTCTACTGCAACCGTCTTCAGTTCCTGCTTGTTCTTGGGGCATTTTCCCTTCAGTTTTGTCTTCAGCAAGTGAAATGCATGCTCAATCGGATTCAGGTCAGGTGATTGACTTGGCTATTGCATAACATTCCACTTCTTTCCCTTAAAAAACTCTTTGGTTGCTTTTGCAGTATGCTTTGGGTCATTGTCCATCTGCACTGTGAAGCGCTGTCCAATGAGTTCTGAAGCATTTGGCTGAATATGAGCAGATAATATTGCCCGAAACACTTCAGAATTCATCCTGCTGCTTTTGTCAGCAGTCACATCATCAATAAATACAAGAGAACAAGTTCCATTGGCAGCCATACATGCCCACGCCATGACACTACCACCACCATGCTTCACTGATGAGGTGGTATGCTTAGGATCATGAGCAGTTCCTTTCCTTCTCCATACTCTTCTCTTCCCATCACTCTGGTACAATTTGATCTTGGTCTCATCTGTCCATAGGATGTTGTTCCAGAACTGTGAAGGCTTTTTTAGATGTCGTTTGGCAAACTCTAATCTGGCCTTCCTGTTTTTGAGGCTCACCAATGGTTTACATCTTGTGGTGAACCCTCTGTATTCACTCTGGTGAAGTCTTCTCTTGATTGTTGACTTTGACACACATACACCTACCTCCTGGAGAGTGTTCTTGATCTGGCCAACTGTTGTGAAGGGTGTTTTCTTCACCAGGGAAAGAATTCTTCGGTCATCCACCACAGTTGTTTTCCGTGGTCTTCCGATGTTGCTGAGCTCACCGGTGCGTTCCTTCTTTTTAAGAATGTTCCAAACAGTTGTTTTGGGCACGCCTAATGTTTTTGCTATCTCTCTGATGGGTTTGTTTTGTTTTTTCAGCCTAATGATGGCTTGCTTCACTGATAGTGACAGCTCTTTGTATCTCATCTTGAGAGTTGACAGCAACAGATTCCAAATGCAAATAGTACACTTGAAATGAACTCTGGACCTTTTATCTGCTCACTGTAATTAGGATAACGAGGGAATAACACACACCTGGCCATGGAACAGCTGAGAAGCCAATTGTCCCATTACTTTTGGTCCCTTAACAAGTGGGAGGCACATATGCAAACTGTTGTAATTCCTGCACCGTTCACCTGATTTGGATGTAAATACTCCCAAATTAAAGCTGACAGTCTGCAGTTAAAGCACATCCTGTTCGATTCATTTCAAATCCATTGTGGTGGTGTATAGAGCCAAAAATGTTAGAATTGTGTCGATGTCCCAATATTTATGGACCTGACTGTATATACCGTAGGCTGTGTGTCAACAGAATTAGGAGGAGAGTAAAAGTTGAACACTTGTTCCTGTTTTTCAGACCAGTTAAATTCTGGTGAAAATTGGTGATCTGCTTGCAAACAAAAGTTTGTTGATAGATGAACAACTTGAAACTAGATCAGAAATCAGGTAATCTGCAATTCTTGGATCTCCAAAACAGTTGATTTCAATGGGGACAGTTGCCAATTTTAATAATTTACAGAACTATATGATGTAAAAGGACACTTCCATCAGAAAGGGATATTTTCTATGAAACTCAGTATTCATAAAAAAAAAAATCTAGAATTTTTGGCAGTTTTTCTTTTCCATTTTGGCAGTACCATACCCTTAATAATTAAATAAAAAATAATGTCCTTCTGTAGCTGTGAACACAGAATAAAAAGCTTCTTATATAGACAGATAATCCATTGTCACTTTGCCGCTGCTGTGAAGGAAAAGTGTTATCTACAAGAAATCCTTATAATAATAATAAAAGATGCCCACAGGAAAACACTGTATTGAGTCACTACAGGGGTAGACACTCTCTGGTCCTCACCGAGTGGTCTGACTGAAAAAGTTAAGCAAGGCTGGTTCTCACGCTAAAAGTCCAAACAAAGAAGGAAGTTAAAGAACCAGGACAGGAAGTAGAATACAGTGACAAACAATTATATCCAGAAAACCATCTGCCAGGTTTTTTTGTTATAAAAAAAATGCATAGAATATTCATATACAGGTGAAACTCGAAAAATTAGAATATCGTGCAAAAGTCCATTTATTTCAGTAATGCAAATTAAAAGGAATTGCATTCATGCAGCTTAAAGGGAACCTGTCATGTGGATATTTGATTATAATTTAACTAATTATATACAATCAATAACTACTAAAAAGTGCCTTAGATGTATTCACTTACAGGTGTGACAGATGGTTACCTCATAATATACACACAAAGATGCTGCAAGCTAATGAGCTGATTTGAGTCCAGCGTGATGTCATTGAGTCCAGCGTATATTTAATTCAGAGCTATAGCCACTCCCCTGCCCACCTGCTGCTGATTCATATGGAAAAAAAACTGTCATTCATCAGCAGGTGGGCGGGGAGAGTCAGGAGCTCATAAATATTCATGACTTATCATTATCAGCTGGAGATTTTCAATACAAGATGTTGGCAGATTGACTGGGTCAATTAAAGAAAGTGACCCAGCATTTTGCTAAGAGAATCAGTCACTTTTTAATGTTGCCCTTAGTTAGGACACCATAAAACTGGTGACCGGTTCCCTTTAAAATTAGAATATTGTGAAAAGCTTCAATATTCTAGGCTCAAAGTGTCACACTGTAGTCAGCTAATTAATCCATACCCCCTGAGCAAAGGGTACCTCAAAATTGTGACTTTGGGGTTTCATAAGCTATAAGCCATAATCATCCAAATTATAACAAATAAAGGCTTGAAATATCTCGCTTTGCATGTAATGAGTCTATCTCATATGTTAGATTCACCTTTTAAGTTTCATTACTGAAATAAATGAACTTTGCACAATATTCAAATTTTTCAAGTTTCACCTGTATGTGATAAAAGAAAATAATGGAAGTGCTTGACACTGCAACTCAGCGCCATTCACTTGAATGGGACAGTGCTGTGCCCAAGCCACTTGACTAATGAACGTGACGTCACATGGTCTAGGAAGAGGCCCAAGTGCTCACTGGGCGTGGTGTGAGCCAGAGCCATGGACATCAGCACATGGAGAGCTAAGTACTGATTAATGTAGCGACATCAGCACATGGAGAGCCAAGTACTGATTAATGTAGCGACATCAGCACATGGAGAGCCAAGTACTGATTAATGTAGCGACATCAGCACATGGAGAGCCAAGTACTGATTAATGTAGCGACATCAGCACATGGAGAGCCAAGTACTGATTAATGTAGCGACTGATCACCGCTAAATCTATATCTCCCACTTGTTGCTTTATTAGCCCAGTTTGGATGGAGGCTACTGGGCAATTGTTTGTTATTTGTAGATGTACCAGTCCCCTGATGATTTGGCCGTGGGCCATTGAAACGCGTCGGGACGTGCTGTGAAATTGGTATGAGTGTGCGCACGATTTTTTGGTTTCCCTGACGAAGCTGGGCAGTCATCGCCGCTATATAGGGACAACTAGGGACACTTAAAGAGAGGTGTGATGTGGAGGAAGCTATAGGGATATACAGTGATAAGAGACCCAGTATCTGTGTCTCTTTAACCCTTACTCCTCCAAACACTTAATTTTAGTGTACCCTCCTCTCTTAATATACTTATTATATACCTTTTAAATTTTTGCCTTTTTCTTTGTATGCATGATCACTTTATACTTGCACGTGTTATGTAGTAGAAATATGGGCCTATCTTAGCAAGGATATTTATTAAAAGTTAAGTTTTAATAAGGTCACCGACCATTTGTTAATTTTATTAATTTTTCTCGTGTTACCCATTATAGAATAAGTCATTGACCATTGATACCCTGGTTGTGAGAGTAGTAATTTCTAAAAATTTAAACAAAGCGCTGTCACTCACCATGCATGTGTCCAAGTCTTCCAAACGCTCCATCTCAGAGAGTTCTTCAATGGTGGGAACAGAACGTTTGGTTGACTTCTCCTCCACAGTCTCTATCTCTATAGATTCTTGATGTAGAAGTGGCTTTCCCCGCTTGGAGAGATGATCAGCCTGGATGCAAATTTAAACAATTGAGTTACTGATCAAACTGAAAATGTTCAGCAATAACAGGGACCTTAACCATCATAATGTACTACGCTACTACCATTAATTCTGCCTGTTTTTCTAAAGCATCAGATGACAAAATTTGGTGCTCAGGCCCAAGGATTGAGGAGAAAATTAATCAACTCATCAAACGTCACAGTTCTATAGGTGCCACATTAGTCGCAGTGAAGTACATATAGTTACATAGGCAGCTTTGATTTTAATAAAGCAAACTCCTCTGAACTCATGTCAGGGGAGTGGCGGGGAAGGCTTACAAAAACCGTAGAGCTGCCTATACTAATAAAGCTTTTTCTTTTTATTATTGCATTCAACTTATTTCAGGCTAAAAATCTATTTTTCTGGTAACAGTTTTCTTCTACAGCTTTGAGTTCCAGTAAATTTGCAGACTAGCAAGATCTCTGCTTCATACTGAATTCGACAGAGAAATGCTCTGATGATCTGTAGCTCTCATCTGTACTTTCCTAAGGCCACCTGCACACGAGTGCGGAAGTTCAGTGCGGATTTATGTGCGTTTCTGCAGCATATCTGCACCAAAATCTTTAATTTCTAATTGCAGAATTTGGTACAGAATAGATGCGATTTTGCCGAAGATCTCACCGTTCCATTGAAAAGGGTGAAATCTGCATCTAAAACCTCAAACATAATTCACATGCTGCAGATTTGGAAATCCGCAATGCAGGTCAATTTCCGCAAGGAAACAATCCACAAAGTGTACATGCGATTTGTGTAATCTCATACACTTTGCTGGTACTGTACTAGGCTGCAGTTTTTCCGCACAGGAATCTGCGTGGAAAAAGAGAGTATTCCACAACGTGTGCATGTAGCCTAACAGCTCATTATAGTTACATTGTTATCAGTTTGATAATAATTTAGCTTAAAGAGTGTTTATGACCTGTCAGGAATTCAGAGATAAGGGCTACAAATCCAGCAGACTGAGCAGTTCTCTGATGGATTTAGTGTGAAGCAGAGAGCTTGTTGGTTTGTAAATGCACTGAAACTGAAAGCTGTAGAAGAAAAATTATTTTTAGCCCAAAATGAGTAGAAGACAGTAATTAAAAAATGCCCCCAAAGGTGTTCATAGCCTTTAAAAAAAAATTTGTGTGAGTTGCTATAAACTTTTCCCACTATTACCACACCACTGTTGTCTTAATGTCACCCTTGCAATCATAGTTTAAGGGCTCATTCAGACGGCCATATGTTTTGTTCCGCATTGGGACCGCAAAAGATACGGCCTGCGGCACCGCAAAAAATATAGAACATGTCCCATGTTGGTCAGTAAAACTCTGTGGTCTCATTCAAGTCTATGGATCCGCAAAAAAACAGAAGACATGCGGAACCACTGAACCATACATTCCGTTTTTTTGCGGACAAACTGAACTGTCCGCAAAAAAAAAGGATCCGCATTTTTGTGGAGTGCAAAAAAAATACTGCCGTCTGAATGAGCCCTTAGGCCCCTTTCACACGGGCGAGTATTCTGCGCGGATGCGATGCGTGAGTTGAACGCATTGCACCCGCACTGATTACCGACCCATTCATTTCTATGGGGCTGTTCACATGAGCGGTGATTTTCACGCATCACTTATGCGTTGCGTGAAAATCGCAGCATGCTCTATATTCTGTGTTTTTCACGCAACGCAGGCCCCAAAGAAGTGAATGGGGTTGCTAGGAGACGATCGGGATGGAGACCCGATCATTAGTATTTTCCCTTATAACATGGTTATAAGGGAAAATAATACCATTCTGAATACAGAATGCAAAGTAAAATAGCGCTGGAGGGGTTAAAAAAAAAATTATAAAAAATTTAACTCACCTTAATCCACTTGCTCGCGTAGCCCGGCATCTCCGTCTGTCTCCTTTGTTGAAGGACCTATGGTGAGCATTAAATAAAGTTACAGGACCTTTGATGACGTCACTCCGGTCATCACATGGTACGTCACATGATCTTTTACCATGGTGATTCACCATGGTAAAAGATCATGTGACGTACCATGTGATGACCGGAGTGACGTCATAACAGGTCCTTGAACTATAATTAATGCTCACCACAGGTCCTAGTCAGTAAAAGAGACAGACGGAGATGCCGGGCTACGCGATCAAGTGGATTAAGGTGAGTTAAATGATTTTTTTTATTTTTTTTTTAACCCCTCCAGCGCTGTTTTACTATGCATTCTGTATTCAGAATGCTATTATTTTCCCTTATAACCATGTTATAAGGGAAAATAATACAATCCACAGAACACCGATCCCAAGCCCGAACTTCTGTGAAGAAGTTCGGGTTTGGGTACCAAACACGCACGATTTTTCTCACGCGAGTGCAAAACGCATTACAATGTTTTGCACTCTCGCGGAAAAATCGCGGGTGTTCCTGCAACGCCCGTGTGAAAGAGGCCTTAGTCTTACATGATATAAAAAGTATATTGAGTACATTGACAGAGGCGATAAAAAGTCTGACGTTAGCTGTCACTTTCGTGCAGTTAGGGTACACACTTTTTTGCTGCATCAATTTATACTTCTCATTATACAAATCCCAAAATTACAATTTGCTTTAGTTGCGGCCTCAACTAATCTCAATAACGTGCAAGAAATAATTAAAAATCATGACTATGAAAGCTAAAATTAGGATGATGCATGTTCTGCTCTGCTAAATGTTCTACTTTCACTTGCTAAAATCATGCGAGAAAACAATTCTACAGCCTTGCCATGATACTTGATTAGACTTTCTACACACATCTATTCCTACAGTGGCAGCTTCATAGGCTATAAAATGGTTACATAACCCCAGCACAAATCCGTATATTGTAAATCGACCAAGCACTGGGAAATACTTTACCAGACAATGCTCAATGGCATTTCATAGAAAATGTTTAATTAAACAAAACATTGAAAGCATGCATTGAGGTCATAAAAAACATCGTAAACTGAAACATGGATTTAAAAAAATAGGCAGTTATATTAAAGGCTGTCCGTGCCGTTCCGCAAATTGCGGGACGCACACGAACACCATCCGTGTTTTGCGGACCGCAAAACACACAACGGTCGTGTGCATGTAGTCTTATACTGTGATATCACTGTGTATGTTATACCAGTTATGTGTATTATCCCTTTCTAGTGATATATTATGAATATGTATGCATTATCCCTGCGCTGTGACATCACTGTGACTTTATTTTCCTGTGCTTTTACTTTAATTCAGTCATTACCCTTCTGTCGTGACATCACTCTCTCTATTACCCATGTGCAGAGACCTCATTCTGCACTGCATTCGTGTCTGCACTGTGACATCACTGTGTTTGTTATCTCTGTTTATTATCTGTGCACTTATTATACCTGTCGGGGGAGTAGCTAGAGGCTCATCGGCCCTGGTGCAAGAGTTCAGCTTAGGCCCCCCCTTCCCTCAGTTCTTTGTTGCCAGGAGCACATAACTTTCCTGCTGCCTGAGGCAAAAATTGAAACGGCACTCCGCCCTCCCTCCCCTCGCCACATTCCTGACCTAACCCCTTCCCCTCCAGCCAGAGGTGTAACTTGACCAGTGTGCACATTCCATAGTAATGGTGTCTTCTTATCAGGGGTGCACCTAGCCCTTCTGCTTCCGGCTCAGGCAGAGCGATAATGATGACACCGGCCTACAGGAACTAGGACTAAAGCCTATTAGAGGAAATGGTGGGCCAGGACGACATTGCTCTCAAGCCCCGTTGCAGCATTCAGCTGTATTTCTGTCCTGAGTACAGCAATGCAATTGAATATGTAGAGATGAGCGTTTCCACAATGAAAGCGCTCATTGCCCATGGGCCTTCTGCTGACCCCTCTTGTCCCTACCTGGTGCTGCCTGAGGCGATCGCCTCATCTGGCCTCATTGGTGGTGCACCCCTGCTTCTTATGCACCAAAAGAGTTTTCAGGCCCCACTCCTGGGCCCAGTAGATACTGCTACCTCTGAACCCCTATAGCTATGCCTCTGATACCTTTACTGTAACATCACACTATTTATTATATCTATGTTGGGATACTATGGTGTGCATTATCCATGTTCTGTGATATAACTGCAATATTTACTTCTGTGTAGTAACATCACTGTGTGCATTTTCCCAGACTACAATTTAAAAAGGTACACTTTGTAGTTGCACCTTGGAACTACCACTCCCAACAATTTTTCTTCCACACAGGAGGATACCAGTACAATATATATTGCTTGAAAGATGGGGAATCCTGTTACCCATTTGCACTCGCACTTAGGAAGTTGAAGTTATGCAGTTGAATAAAGTATACACTTTCATATTTACATGCCCTAAAAAAGTCTTATTCCAAATGGGAATGTACACATGGCATAGGACCTATTAATAATTTCTTTCATAATTAATTATTTAGCTTGTCCGAGATTTTGATATTGATGACCTATTCTCAGAATAGGTCATCAGTATCAGATTTGCAGGGGTCCGATCAGCCGTTTAAAGAGGCTGTGACACTCTAGTGAGCGCTGCGGTCTCTTTGTAGGCAAGTGACATTATCTTCATTGGTCACATAGCCTAGATGCAGCTTAGTCCCATTCAAGTGAATGGAGTTACGCTGCAATATCAATCACAGCCGCTACATAATAGATGGCGCTGTGCTTGGTGAGCTGCGGGGAGGCTACATGGGAGTGTTGGACACACTGACGATCCGATATTGATGATATATCGTGAGGACAGGTAATCAATATCAGAATCCAGGAAAAGCCATTTAAAGGGGATGTCAGGGATGAACAAAAAAACAGGACAAGGTTAGTAAACCACAAAATAAATAAATAAATAAACCATTACTTGTGATGTCATATCTACAAACGTGACCACTGCAGCCAATCGCTGGCCTTAGTGGTCTCACTGCTAAAGCCTGTGATTGGCTGCAGCGGTCATGATTGTTGATGTGTTATCGCTGTTGCAGCAGGGAACAATGGAGTGACTGCACTGGAACAGCAGAGCATTTAACAGGTACAGTGAATGGTTCTTATTGTTTTATGCAATGTACCCCTTTTTTTTCTTGATCCTGGACAACCCTTTTAAAAAAATTTATCTGCTTTTTTTTCATATTTTCAAAGCACATAACCTTTAACATGCACAGCACTGAAATAACTGGTAAGCAGTGTCTATGTGAATTCTTAGACTGCAGCAATCAAGATCCTCTTTGCATAGGGTATAACATGGTTCATGCAGACATATAAAATAGAAGTATCTTGGTAAAAGACTGAGCTGCAAATGCACAGTTTTATCTCATTACTACAGACATTGGAGGAAGCCGAGACCATGGCTAGTTTTCTGAGATCATATATTATGTCAGACAGAAGCACAAAGACCTCAGCAACTTCTCCCACTGGGATCTCTGTCTGAAAGCATCAGAGTCTGTAAATGACTGTTTCAAGTGCAACAAACCCTTATTCCCTGTATTTTAGTTCTATCGGCAACACTTTAACTCATCCACTAGACAATGTAACAGGAAAGATGGCAGACATCCAAATGATTTAAAAAGCTCAAAGTGCCATGAAGGTACCAAAAGAGCTTGTTGACAATATGTGACTACATTTTATTCTGCATTAGTCTGTATAACATGTACATGGATTCTGTTAAAAACATGAGAGCACATTTATCTGCAAAAAATATGAAAAATAATAAATATGTGAATGGATGAATACATTGCCTGTCATAAATGTATTTCTTGCTATGACTGGTACTTTATAATCAATAGCAGAATTACATCTTGGGAGCCTAGTGCCTTAGACTCCACCTAACAAGTAGAACACACCTTAAAATTTAATCTGTCTGGTGATTTCTGCTGCACTGAGAGCATGATAAGATAGAGGGAGAGAAGGTGAGCTCTGCGATACACAGATTTATGTGATCTGGCTCAGGATTTCTAAGAAAAACCTAGAGTAAATCCAGACCGGACTCCTAGAAGGACAGCGAGAGTCCCAATTATCCTGAACACACACAATGATCTTAGGGGGGGTCATTTATGACCAGATATACACCACTTTTGTGGCGTATATTTGGGGCAGATTCTGTCGCACGCCATAGTCCTGTTAGGATTTACGCTGCTTTTTACTCAGAAATCCTTCTTCATAAAAAAAACTATATATTGTATCACAGAGCTTAGCTTCTCTCCTTCTATCATATGCTGCTCCTCGGGCAGCAAAAATCACCTGACAGGTTGATGTAAGGTTTTAAAATATTTGACTACCACCCTCTGCGGCCTTCCCCATATCCTTCCTTGTGTTCCCTCCCCCCTCCCACAGCACCGCTAACTAACAAATAAATATAAATAATTTACATATTATTACAGGTGTTCAGCAAGTGACCAGAACATTCTATAGGCACCAGCCTAACTATGCCTAAGGGTATATCCGACCCTTTGCAAATACAGTAGTTGTATATCTATATACAGGTATATACACACACACAGACTGTATATACAGTATTGTTCACATGTTATTGATACAGAATTAATTTACATAGATTTTTTGATATTAACAATATTTTTAAGCGTATTATGTAGAAAAACTACTCAGCACCCTTCTTGGCGAGACAGTTATAAACTACAGCTAAAGTTTTATTATGGACAGATTTAAAACATAGCCAAATAAATATTGCAGTTTGAAACTGCCTAAGCAAAGAGCCTCCGTAGATGCCTTTCGGCTATGTTTTTAATCTGTAATGCGGCAGTTTTTAATCTTTGCTGGATAGTGGCGCTGGATAGTTTTTCTTCACAACGTGCTTATTGGAGCTAAATTTATTCTTTTGCAAAACAAATTATTTATTTTTTTAATAAAAGTTTTTATTGTTTTTTCACAGAATGATAGAGAAAAGATGTACAGTACAACATGGTATTGGAAATCAGTATTCAAAGTCTCGACTTGCAAAAATCAGTTTACATTTAGCAGAAATGAATTCGACAATCAGTTATAGATCACGTTATGAAGTGTTGAGAACTAACAGCCCTAGATGAGAGGGCAACACGTGTGGTGTTCGCATCCCTGGAGGTACGCGAATGGTCGCATTTAAGAATGGTCAGTTAAATATAACATGGAAAAAAAAAACGGAGAAGGAACAAAATAAAACAAAATGAAAGGAGATTGTAGTGAACAGCTACAGGTAACAATGCTCTCACATATCACTGGGTAATGAGAATACAAGCTTTTCTAGTAAGATAAAGAATCCTAGGGGGTGTATTTAAAATGTTGTAGCAAAGGTGCCCAAGTAATGTTCCTAGATTTGGGGGAGATAATGGTATCAGGCAATAGTCGTTCATATCAGCAAGTTGTATTTAGCTCCTGAAGCACTTCTAATATGGTATGTGGGGAGATATCCTTCCAGTGGCGGGTTATCACTAGTTTGCCAATCAGTAGCACATGTCCTATGAGACTTCTATAAGTAGGGCCAATTGACTGTATACTTAGGAACAGCAACGCAAGCTCCAGCGATGGGGCTACTCTTGCCAAGGTCAGTTCTGATACTAAGTAAATATCTTTTGCCAAAAAGTTTGGGACAGGTCCATAAGATATGGTATAGGGAGCCTGTATTGCTACATCCTCTCCAGCAGCAAGGATAAGTTCCTGGGTATATTTTGCTTAGCCTTTGAGGGGTAAAATACCATTGTAGGAGAGTCTTCACCGCTGCTTCATAATGGGTAACACATTTAAAGTTTGTAGAGAGGAAGCCCTCATCTGAGAAGTAATGGCCCAGTTCAGACTCCAATTTTCTAATGGGGGGGGGGGGGATTTGACAAAGGTAGCCTTAGATCTATCTTGTGGAGTGTTTCCTGAAAAGAGTCGGATATTGGTATAGTCTGATAATATCTTTGTTAATCATAGGGGAGATTGGAGGAGTTTAGTGAGGCAATGGCGTATTCTTAAGTAGTTGTAAAATTGAGATAACCAAAAGGGGTTTTTGATCGTTTTGGAAGGGAGGACTCAGTGGGCATCTATAAGTTGTGCAACATTTGTGACCCCTCCAATGCGCCAGGCAGAGAGGTTGATATTAGATATAAGATTCTACAGTGTATGGGTAGTGGAATGGGAGAGAAATGATAAGAATTCCCTTGCATGTTATGGATTTGGGCCCATAGGGTTCCCGCATAAGCTACAGTTAGTAGTTTGGCTTTTGGAGGATGTGGGTTCCAAATCAATTGTATTAGATAGTCCTTTAGTGTGCATTGGCCGATAGATTTAGATTCTATTTGGACCGATGCTTTAGAGCTATTAGGTAACCACCATATGCGAGTAAACGAGAGTCCTATTGCCTTGTGATAGTTTTTAATTGATGGGAGGACAATACTTTCAGCTCTTTCGTTTCTGAACATCAAGGTTTGGGCTATTCTGGGTCTAGCGGAGCTCCACAAGTAGGCATTTAAAATAGACTGAGCTCTCTTGAAAAATATATTAGGGAGGGAAATAGGAAGAGCATGAAAGATGTATTTAAGCTTCGGGAGGGTCATCATCTGAAATGATGCAACTCTGTCTACCCATGACACTGCCTTCATTGCAAAATTAGAGAACTCTTGGGACATAGTAGAGAGGAGAGGCTCGTAGTTCTGTTTAGCGAAACAATTTTTTAACAAGGAGCATGAATTTGAACATTGTTTTCTAAACATTTTCCTACGTGGCGTGTTTGAACATCTACCAGGTGCTCCTAATGTAAAGTGATGGTGACCCACACTAATGTCTCATTTCTATTACACTTATGACCAATGGGAAGGTACCTTTCCTCATAATTTAATCATTCCCCAAAGTATCATTGGGCTATCTGAAGAAACTCTTGTTATTCAAGTACTTTGGTTAGAGAGGTGCTTATAGTATGTAGTTTTACAAATTTTTCAACCTCTCAAACTCAGGAGGGAATAATGCTCTAAAATCACTTTCCACGTGAGCATAATGCCTGATAGGGCTGCATCCCTGCATAATAAACACACCTTTAACTGTTTAATCTGACACTAATCTTTTAAATGTATTCTAATTACTAATTAAGTGCACTGTGGGTGGAGCCTCACGATACAGCGCATCATAGCTTCACCGCATTCACCTCCCAGCTCCTCCTGCACTGGTCTGATTGACAAGGCCAAGATCAATTACACAGGGGATCCATTACACAGGGGAATCTTGGCCATGACAATCAAGCCAAAGTGGGAGGCGCTAAGCGGGAATGGATTGAACAGCTAAAGGTAGACTCCCTCTAAAGTAAAACTAATCATAAATCTTAAATTAAGTACATTATTCAGGAAGGTTGCACATTACAGATATACTGACTTTGTCAACAACATTGAAAAGTTAAAGGGGTTGTCTGGATTACGAGCACACAAAAAAAAAGATATATATTATGAAACACCAGCATTCAACCTTACTGGGTTACATAAGACAGATGATGAAATTTTGAGTGCATTTTCACTTTTCCAGTTTAATTGTGATCTTTGATTCGCTCCCTGTGTTTAAATCCCAGCACAAGACTCACTGGGAGTATCTGTAGCATCTCTGCCTCTCCTTCCCCTCCCAGATAAACGTCACATAAGCCTGCTTGAAGCCTTGCTGCAAAAACCCTGCACTAAGACACTATCACTGCTGACATCACGTCTACAGGGAAGGGTCCAGGAGAATCAGCAGACCACCACCTTCAGAGTTAATGTCATTGATGATGTGTCCACAGGGCAGAGCCTTACAAGCCTGGTCATGCCACAGATGACGCCGTGATGTCATTGGAATAGGGAACCATCACAGTGGAAAATGTCACGTAACCGTGATGAAGTGCTAAAAAATGGGACATTACAGCTCAACAATTGATAATGTGTTTCCTGTCATTTGCACATGGAGAAAGCATTACATACAGGACTTACCAGTTTATGATGGCTGCTTGAAAGTGCATCTAAGATTTCATCCACAATACGGTCAGACAAGA
Organism: Bufo bufo; assembly: GCF_905171765.1. NCBI lineage: Eukaryota > Metazoa > Chordata > Amphibia > Anura > Bufonidae > Bufo > Bufo bufo. The sequence goes on from NC_053393.1 coordinate 437,157,265, forward strand.
AAGAGGCTACAGTAAGTTTAACTTCACTGTGAAGAAAGAATATAAAAATGCATCTTATCTTTAATGTATAGGCAATATAACCAGAAATTGGCAACTTCTCTGAAAATGAAGCCATGTTGTAATCTTGAAGGACACTGTGAGATACACCTATCATCCTCATAAAGTACTCACAATTAATAGCCTCCAGTCTACACATACGGTACTGTTTATACCCTCCTTTCCTATAAGCAGCAATGCATACGAAAGGATAGGTAGCATTTTATCCAGGTCACGACGTACGGTAATTAATTTAACATAACAAGGCATTAATTAGTTCCCAGAAAAGATCTAGCCATTTGTAATCCATCATTTATGGTTGTTTAATGATATATACACTTTGCTCATATTAGAGCCTATGGGCATACCGGTAATTCCAGCATTTAAAGGGTTACCCTGGATTATCTCCAAGTTATTGTGTAAGCACCATACACAGAAATGAGGTTTCACAAGATTTCACTTTCCTGAATGACTGATATGAAGATGAAGGCTTGGAGGATTAAGAAGAGACACACTGACACATTTATGCCATCTTAGACACTGCCAGGAGAAATGAAATCACCGTTAACATGAGGGAAAACAAACAGCATTAAAACCTGGAGTGAAATGTATTTAGTGAAACAAGGTCAGGAAAGCCTCGATAAAGTCATGGGTTTTAAAGGTCAGCCATTATGGATTGAACCTTTAATCAGCAGCAAAGCATCCTAAGCTTCATGTTATCATCCGAGGCCGTGCTGGAAGAGACAGAGAAAAAGCCTCACATCTTATCTTATTATTTTTGATGTGACACTTTAGGAATCATGAAATATTCATGACCAAGGTTTGCCCACTCATTGGAAAAAAGGGCTACCTAGTGCTTTGAAAAATTCAGCCTTCTCTGCCATTTGCATTTAACGGGTATATTGGCGAGATACAAAAGCAATTGCACTTCAAAAACTCCCAAGCCTTTAATTAATGTCCACAGTGACCAATGTAAAAAAAAAAAAAAATAATAATAAAAAGGAGACAAACACCGCACTAAAACGGTTCTGAAATGTCAAAATACTAGGAATGAAAGAATGTCAACCCTGTCCTGGTATCCTGATAACATTCATTAATCAATGTATGATTATGGGGGATCCACCTCTAGGACCTCCACCAATCATTAGAATAAAGGAATAGAAGAGCTCCTTGAAACGCCACTTCCCTATTACTATGGTACTTTGCATGGCAACATGCAAGCATGGTCCTGCAGCTTAGCCCATTCCTATGTATGTAGCAGAGCAGCAGAACCTGGCACATCCATCCCCTTATGGATGTCACTGTGGCTGTAAAGTCCAATCATCGTAGCAAAATCCATCGCAGCCACATCCATATAGATGTTCCTGCGGTGGATACTTCAGTTAATAAGGGCAAGTGCCACTGTCGGTGGATATCCCATGAGTCAGACTCCTCTTGATCATACATTGATGACCTATCCTGAGGATACTGTAGGTCATCAGTAAAAAATAAAAATAAAAATCTCAGAAAACCCCTTTAATTTCACGTTTGATCTGGTTCACATATGGGGAGTATTTCCGTTTACATAAGGTGGGTACTCTAAGCATAGACTATTCACTACAGTAGTAGTACTCTATTCTTCCTAGAGACTGTGGACAAGAAGAACCTGTACAATGTGTTCTTCATAAGAGGCTGCAGGCTATTCTGCCTGCATAAAGTAATTGCACTATAATTATTTTCCTTTGTTCGGCTATTAAATTCAATCCAGTATAAGAGGAGAAGAAGATTTGCAGCCCTGTGTAATAAACCTTCAGTCTACAATGAAAATGCAGCAAACATTAAAGGATTTACAAACATGATTAGGAAGAATCAATTGTAGTTTGGCTTTTTAGCTCCAGCGATAAGCAGCAGAATATGCATATTATTTCACTCAGGCTGCAGACATGAAATTCACTGAGGCCACTCTTCTGTGGGGTTAGAAATCGGGTCAAACAGGAACTATCCATCTTGTCCAGTCTTGGCTTCTCTGATAGCAGTCCTCAGACAATAGTCTTCCCTGTAATAGTCAACCATCACGATAAGCCTGGACACTGTTGCAACCCTTTATAGGGATAGCTTACCTTATTTTGTTAAGAATATCTATTCCAGATTGCTCCAGTAAGACATTTTTGACAAAGTTACGAGGAATGGAAATCTTCTCAGTGCTGGCTTCAATAAGATCTTGGCGAATATGAGTTTTTTTCATCACATTTGGACATAGGTTCTCGGCTGCATCGACCATAGATTCCAGAAGTTGCTATAAACGAACAGAGAATGTACAATGCTTGAATAAAAAGAAAAATCTGCATATCCCTGTCACTTTGTTGTACTGCAAGGACTTCATATTATTAAGAAACCAAACCGTCTCGACAAAGGCCCCAATCTATGGTTGCTTGGTGACATCCAAATGAAGGAGGAATATTTTAAACTTTATTATGGTGTCTTTTTTACTAAAGTACCAGCTTTACCAGTTTCTCCAATATTACTAGATGCAATGGTTATGTTTGCCCGGAACTACGTAAATGGAACTTGTCATCAGAAAAACGACCTATTGTTTAAATCATGTTTTTAGGTTTACCATATTTTTAAAGAATTTTTGATGATGTTATATTTAATTTTCCAGGTCAATATCTAGAATTAAACAAAAATCATAAAACCCTGCAGTTTTTGCACTGGCCACTAAGCCTAATAATAGGCACCACTTCTTTGTCTGTACAGATCACTTTACTGCAGTTACCTGCTTATCTGTCATTCTAATCCTGCCTGTAATGATATCACCTCTGTGTATAGATAGGACAGGATTCACCATTCTCAATAGGTGATTGTCAGAGCTTATCTAGTCTTTCCCTGTACAATGACCTCTGCACAGATCATGCCTAGAAAACTCTCCCATATAAGTCAATGAGGTCGCCTCCTGACCATTGTGTCTATGGCCCATGGGGCTGCCGTAAAGCAATTTTCTTTATGCTTCTAAATGCTGTTAAGAACACCACAGGCAACATGGCCGCCCCCATAATCATGTTCAGTAAATAGAATAAAAAATCTGAAATCAATCAGAAAAAAAAGTTAAGTGGTTTCAACTGGCAGATAAAATTTTTGGTGAAACATTTCCTTTAAAACACCCTGCCACCCACCTCCTGCTTCATCATGCATGCCTCTCTGCTTCTAAATCTCATTCTACGTGCTAACATCTAGCTAAATTTATACTGGTGTCAAAAATAGATAAAAGACATAAATTTTTAGCCTCAGGCTTGCTGCAAATACTCTCATAGAAGGCGATAAAAAGTAAATAATGCATCTCCCTAATGCCACTAGAATATAATCAATATCGGATCTGAATCTTGCTGTAGAATAGGTGACGTTACGATACCACAAGAAGTGCAAAGCAGCATCTCTTTTATAGTCCACTCATGCCCACTGTTGGTGAAGAACACAGTCTTGTATCTAGCTTCAGAATGCCTGCAATCACTAGTCTTGAAGGAGGAAAAGGGAGCCCGATATTCTTATTCAACTATCAAAATAATTGAAATCTCATTTTTGCCTTTGATATGAGAAACAGGCTATTTAGGATCCTCTCTAAGGGCTCATGCACACAAACGTATTTTCTTCCAGTGTCCTTTCCGTTTTTTTTGCGGACCGTATGCGGAACCATTCACTTCAATGGGTCTGCAAAAAAAAACCGAAGTTACTCCGTGTGCATTCCGTTTCCGTATTTCCGTTCCACAAAAAAATAGAACATATCCTATTATTGTCCGCATTACAGAAAAGGATAGTACTGTTCTATGAAGGGCCAGCTGTTCCCGTTCCGCAAAATACGGAATGCACACAGATGTCATCCGTATTTTTTGCGGATCCGTTTTTTTACAGACCGCAAAATACATATGGTCATGTGCATGAGTCCTAAGATAGCCAGGAAGAGCAGTAAAGGTCAATACTCTATGCCATAAATGCACAGTTTTCCAAATAAGAGATTTAAAAAGCGATTCTTGAAGTAAAAAAGATTTTATAGCCATGTTGCCCTTTTTTTGCTGCTCATCATTTCTTCTTATAATAGTAAATAGTAGTAAAAGAGGTGCGTTTAAATTATTTGATAATTCAATTAAAGGGTTTTTTCAAGGTTTTGATACTGATGACCTACCCCCTGGATAGGTCATCAGAATCTGATAGAGGGGGTGTGACAACTGGGACCCCCGCAATCAGCTGTTTGAGAAGGCACTGGCGCTCCTGTGAGCGCCGGACCTTCTCTCAGCTTACAAAGCACAGCTCCGTACATAGTATAGTGGCTGTGCTCGGCATTGCGCTCAGCCCCATTCTCTTTATGTCGGGGGTTAAAAGACAGAAGCGAGAGACCCCAGAGAAGGGAGTTCCAGTTTAGAGTCTGGAGGGAAGATTTGGGGAGCTGAGGCTAGCACATTAGAGGACACTGGAAGGACAAGCATCACTTGTGGGGGGACCTGTATGAGAGAAGCTTAGGCCAACATTCAGGAGAGAAGCTCATCAGGAGAAGATCTGGAGGACCGCTGTCTCTGTTACTAGTAAGCGTAGTTGTGTGAACTATATCCCCTTTGCTGTATATCACGGTCTACTGTATTAAATTCTGCTCTGTGGACTGTATTTTCTGTCCCATTGGACTATACTGGGTCCCACGGACTATTTTCCCTGTGCGGTGCAGTGCTGGTTAGGCATTTCTTACTATACCTGCAATAGACGTGGTTGGGGCTGGCTCTGTTGATTGTACAAGAAGTTAAATGAACCCGTGATAAACTGGATGGCAGCAGTGGGATCAACAGTGCACAGCCCCATGGAGAATCACCCAGAGAAGGAGTACAGAAACTGGACTGCACTGAGCATACAGGGGACTATCTAAAGAAAAAATTATAGATCTGATGGCCTCAGCCTAAGCTCCCCAGATCTGCCCTCAAGACTCTAGTCAAGAACTCCCCTCTTTGGGGTCTCTCACTTCCATCTTTTAATCTCGACATTTCAGCAGTTTCAAGATGCCCCTTAGCAATGGAGGCTGTATTCCTCAATCTGGATATACAGGGAGCATCTGCAAGACCTGGAAAATAGGGTGCTTCAGAGATTCCAAATGTCTAGTTTCAGCAGGAGGTCGTTAGGTGTAGGCCGGCAATGTTTAGCTGGGGACAGACCCTGAAGCTAATGAGATCATCTCTCCCCAATGTGGTGCTGACTTCCAAGTTGGAGCTGGCTGGGCTATACACATGACAAAACAGGCAAAGCTCACATAATATCAGCCATGAATGAGACAAATAAAAGAAAAAGAAAATGAAAAAACATAATTGGGGATTACGAAAAACATGACCGAGAATCACAATGCACTATGACACTTGGTATTGCAGCTCAGCCCCATTCACCTGAATGGGACTGAGCTGCGCCTAGGCCATGTGACTGATGAACGTGACATCACCGGCCTAGTGAGAGGCCGCAGCAGTCTCTTTCCACAGCTGATCTTCAGGGGTGCCAGAAGTTGGACCACCACTGATGAGATAATGATGACCCTTTAACCAATATAGTTGTCATTAGAGCTCCTATAGCACTTGGCACCCTGGCTCAAAAGTCTCCCTACTTTCATTCATTGTTTATTCAAGAAAATCACAATGTCAGGAAGAGGGATGAGATATAAATACAACCCTGTGATGTTCAGCTAAGGATACTTTCACAAATACGTCAAGAAAACAGCCTTCCGGAGTCTTCCAGATTCGTCACAACCAGACAGTGCCGCATGCCCGCCAATACCCATTAACTATAACAGGATTTGGCGGGGATCCGGCACCCCCTGGCAGATTACCTAGGATTCGGATGGACAAAAATTGCTGCACGCAAGTTTTTTTTGTCCAGCCGAATACCAGCATATACTGTATGCTGAGGAGCGGCTGGATCTCTGTCGCATCCCATTATAGTCAATGGGGGTCTGACTGACATTCCTTGGGCCCACCAAAGGAATTTATTCTCGAGTCAGACAACTCATATATCATCAATAAAGCTTGATAGGTTTTTAATCAAATAAATTGATCCTAGTATCAAGTGATTGGCTTCAAGGGCAGCCAAATTATTTATTTTCTCCTGGATGTTTGGGGCCTATTATAATATCGGAGCCTGGGCTCATTTGAGTATCCTCTGGTGGGCCAGTTCAACCCTGTACCTAAGGGCTCATGCCCACGACCGTATGCATTTTGTGGTCCACAAAAAACAGATCCGCAAAAAAATATGGATGAAGTCCGTGTGCATTCCGTTTTTTTTGCTGAACGGAATAGCTGGCCCCTAATAGAACAATACTATCCTTGTCCGTAATGCGGACAATAATAGGACATGTTCTATTTTTTGCAAAACGACATACGGAATGCACACGGAGTAACTTCTGTTTTTTTGCGGACCTATTGAAAACGGAACGGACATGGAAAGAAAATACATTTGTGTGCATGAGCATAAGGAACAAGTTATATTAGGTAGGACTATATTGAGAAGCTGTAGGCACTCTGTGCTGCTGTATAGTGCTTCAGTGTGCTAATGTACTCTACCCTAGGTACAGAGTCTAGATAAACATAGCTTCGCGGAAAACGGTTCACGGACCCATTCGAGTCAATGGGACCGCTAAAAAACGCGGAGGCACACAAGATTGTCATCCGCGTCCGCGCGTCCGTTTTTTTCCTATCATTTGCATGGCAAACCTGTCAGACTTTTTTTTACATTCCTTTATTCTGGTGGTCCTCCAAAAATATAGGAAGACACACGGAAACAAAAACGGAAACGGATCACGGAACAACGGAACCCCATTTTGCGGAATGGAACACAACGGTCGTGTGCATGAGGCCTATAAATGATCTGCAAACTGTGACTCTCCAGATGTTGTGAAACTAAAGGCTCTCATGGCATGCTGAGACTTATGCATTCACTGTAGCTGGTGAAAAGACAGGAGGTAGAAGACTGAAATATATACCAAACACATTAATAATTCATGTGAGCATTGAAAGCCCATGTTCAATAATATATAGACAGGCAATGATAACTCCCAAGTGTACTACTTCCCAGCTGGAAATGTTGGGCAATGTAGTTCAGGGATGACATCATTGAGGGATGAAGTTACTTCTTGCAGAGCATTTAGATTTCTCCTTTAAAGTGGTGTGCGGTGGAATTTATAACAGAAAAAAGAATGATAGATGTAAAGCTGGTTTCAAGCCAGTATATTACTGCTGCATATACTTAGACTCAAAGGCAGAATGAGAAGACGTTGCTGAAATCACATGACACGATGCAATACTGCCTGTGGCCAATCTTAGTCACCAATAATTAAGTAAAGATTTTATAAATCATATTTTACCCCTTTTATACCAAAGGTTTTTTCGTTTTTGCATTTTCATTTTTCTTTCCAGTCTTCACGGAGCTATAACTTTTTTCCAGTCACATAGCCGTTTGAGGGCTTGTTTTTTGCAGGTAAGTTATAGTTTCTAATGCCACCATTTAATATAGCATACAATGTAGTGGGAAGCATGAAAGAAAAATCCAAATGGGGTGGAATTGGAAAAAAAAAAAACGCAATTCCGCCACAGCTTTACCGGTTTTGCCTCTACAGTGTTCCTTATGCAGAAAAACTTACCTGTGCCCTTTATTCTCTGGGTCAGTACAATTACAATGATACCACATACGTATATGTTTTTTTTTTTATACTAAAAAAACAAAAAATTTAAAACTTTGAAAAAAATAAAAAAATTTACATCACAGTATTCTGACCTCCATAACTTTTTTTTTTTATAGTTATAGCTACCTAGCTATGTGAGGCATGTTTTTTGTGGTACCATTTGTCCTTTTTATTGATACTATTTTTGTAGTGCATGTGGCTTTTTGGTCACATTTTGGCCACACTACTCGGAAATCTTTTTCTTTAATAATATACATTTTGGGCTCAAATAAATGAAACAAGTCCCAATTTACTAGACAATACAATAGTTCCAAATCGGCATTGTGATTCTGCCTCTGTATAACAGGATAGGTGGCATGTTGCTTTTATGTAAATCATCATGACTATTACTACTGGTACTATTATCCTGCTTTTAGATGATTTTACATGACAGTGATATAGGCCCATTTTTGGGCACAATCAGGCAGTTGCAACACCCACAAGTCTTTTGCTTATTGGCTTCTCACTTGTAATTAAGAAGAAACATTATAGAATTCAGCAGAATCACATTATAGAATGCCAAAAACATCTGCTTCATCAATAATTCAATGCTATATTCTTACAACCAATTACTATTCTTGATACTACAAAAGAAAAGAAAAATCTGCCGCTATCTACTACATTTATGCTCTTAATCTTCTTTTTTTCATATTTGTTATATTTTTGGGCAAATGGTTAAAAATATAGATAGTCTTGAAATTAGAAAGAAGGTAAAGAGATTACTTTCATGTGTAAATAAGCCATACATTTCTGTAGGTTGTTCTAGGCTATAATGTGAAGACATTTTAATTAGCTTATCCATAGGAGTCATGTTCAAAGCCACTGAATCTCAGCCGAAACTCCAATTACAAAAGGAAAAACTCATTGTGGAAACGTTTCACAGATACGGTCATATATGCCTATTAATTCAGCTCAGGATCTGTAGATTGCTTTATATTTTGCTAAAAATATTCCGTACTCATGAGTTAATGGACAACTCCAGCCAAACTTGCCCAAGATTTCCAAGTTACAGTCACAGGGTTCCTTATGAAATCTATAGTGCTATCCCCTGCCCCTCAGCAAATTACTTAGGGGGCATAGTGGGTTTAACTGAGGTCAAAACTAAACTGAGGATTGGTTGAAATTTTCATTTTGTCCATTTTTTATGTTAACATACCTTTGACATGGATTATGGCCTAAACTCATAATATAAAGAAGCAGCATAAATTGAAAAAGAGCTTTGAAACAAACACTGTAGAGCTTTGCAGGGAATGTGGAACCTATATTCTTTTCCTTCTTAAAACCAATATGCAAAGAGGTATCTCCCAAGAAAGAGAACCATCTTGCCAAGGCCACTTATTGGAAGTGGCTCCCTATGTGTCAAGATCTGACTTTCCAACAAGTCTTGGGATTTAACAAGGAAATATAGCCAAGCCAGATATCCATCTGTAGACAGCTGTTTCAGGGCACTTGCCCTCATCAGTAGAGTAGGATTCTAGCTGGCTTAGTGAGATGCCTTGGAAGATTCTGCACCATGCCTAAGCTTTTTAAAACCGGATAGTGACACATTCTTTTTTTTCCAATCAGTTTTTTTTTTCTACTCATGCTCTGCTCATTCTGTCCTAGTCTACACAGCAAAGCTGACAGAAAATAGAGCGTGTCAGCCTATGATGCACACTCCAGTGGCACTTATAAAAACTGGAATATTTCAACTTTTTGACTTAGTCATATGGAAAAAAAAAAACAATAAAATAAAAGAATAGTGTATAATAAACCTGATTTAAATAATATGCGAGAAACATAGCATAATATAAAAATAACATAAAATACAGTTGGGAGCTACACAGATGCAGATGTTCACTGTGATATATGGTATTTTGCTTGTCTTTTCTCCGCTCTGTGATTCAGAACAGTTTCCTGTACAGAATTATATAGTTTATCCTCTCAATGCAAATGTGTTGGTCAAAGGCAGCGAAGGTTAATTTTGCCATAATTAAAGCAGAAAATTAAAATTCTGAACAACGTTAGATTACATTTTTGCCTTGCTAACTTTTTCATTTAGCCATGCAATAATACAATATGATTTCTCATAAAATGAAGTACAGATTTAGACAGAGATTTGGTTTTTCCCTATAGTATTAACATATTTTGTTTTTCTTGAAGCCTGGGCAAATTAAATTAACATTATTTTAATGTGGCGCCTAATTTGCATTAACATTGTGTGCTTTAATTGAAATGCTAAGTCTCTCATAACGTAGGAGAAGCATTTCTGCTATACCTAGCCCACTGAGCAGAGAAATAATTAATGTTGCTCACACACGTGACAGACTTTTTGGCATTTAACACATAAATGCTGATCAACCCAGGTTCATATTGCTACATCCCAGCACGCCATGCTTGCTTTCTACCCTAGTATAAAATAACTTCTGTATCACATTTCTACAATTATACGGTGCATCCATACGTAAAGTGGAATTTCATGTTCATTACACCCATAGCTACAGTATTTCTGCAATCTGCACCCTGTGTACGAACACAATCACTGCTCACCAACTCATTAATCATACATCATTTAGCTGGGGGGGGGGGGTAAAAAACTATGAACAGAAGTTTGACTTCTCAGGGTCCATGTGACAGGTTAATACGCAAGACAATGGAGGGGTTCCTCATATGTTGCCAGAGCGGAGCATATCTCACTCTGGCCGACCTGTATATTACATCCCGCGTTTAGCTTAATGTCAATGAATGCTTCTAAGAAAAGGGATTGTGCAGGGGACAGCCTTGGTTTGTCTCTGTTCACACCACATTATAGGCCTATGTCTGCTGTACATGTAAAGAAAGCCCCTAGCGTACAGTACATGGCAAATGTGTTCACACTGTTATGTCCAGCCAATGGATGCCAAAAGAGTACACCATCTTCAGCCCAGAATAGCATAGCAGACCAGGCTACTAGTTTTGGTATGCGTATTTGTAATGGAAGAATATGGGCAATGTATACCATGGTATGCCTATACAGAGGTGTATACGACTGGAAATTCTCCCAAAATACACCTGTAACAGAAGGCTAATGCAATGTGAACAGAACCTATAGGATGCAGGTACTTATCACAGCTTTATTACATTAGATGAAGTCTTTAAACTCATTGTTCCAGAAAGCTTACTTTTAACATATAACATATGAGACAGTCAAGTATGAGAGTCATGTATGAGACAGTCAAGTATGAGGCAGTCATGTATGAGACAGCCAGTCAAATCGTTTTCGGGTCATGGTCTTACTGTAAATTGGAGTCTGGTAGAAAATGTCTGAACTGCAATATTGTCTAACGTTTGGGTGTTTCACAACGCCCATATGCAGCACGAGTCCCCAAAACTTCATCATCTCTGCTGCACTTACTGGGGTCCAACTTAGGTATGCTGATGTAGGGTTCTGATCAATGAATTGTTGGGTGCATAAATTGGTTTGGGCCACCATTAAATTTACAAAATCTTCAGAGAAGAAGATTTTGAAAAAATCTAGCTCAGTGAAGCCCGCGCAATCTATCTATATTCCGGACCTGTCCGCAAAATCTGGAATTTGGGGATAATAATTGTCAGGGGGTGGGGTCCATATGGGCTCACTCTGGGGGGCTGTGTCAGCTGTTGTTCTGGGGTGCTTTCTAGAGGGTCCCTCATCAGCGGATGATGATGATGATGATGAGGGGGTAGAGGAAAGTGGCATCCTCTTCTCCCTCACTGGCTGAACCAGTATCGGAGGTAAGCATGGCGTATGCCTCTTCAGCTGAGTATACTCGTTGGGATAGACAGGCCATTTTTATTTTATTGGGGTGTGACTTGTGAAATGTGGAAACCTTTATTTAGTGTGAGGGGTGTGTATGTTGTGTTTTTACACGTGAAGGGGCTTGCAATAAATTTGAAATATAGAGAAAAGGAGTAGAGAAAAAAGTTTAAGAAAAAATTAATTGCAGGATGCACACACACACACAAAGAGGTTGTGTGTGTGCAAAAAATCTACACTAACACTACCTAACTAAAATTGAATTCTATATAGATATGTATATGGAAATTTACATATATATACTACACTACACGGGGAAAAAAAATCTGCACAGTAAACTGAGCAGACCAATCAGAAAAATGGATTTTTCTGATCAGCGCTCAAGAGGTGCAGGGCGCATGCACGCACACAGATATTATGTGCGTGGAAAAATCTACACTAACACTACCTAAAATTGATTTCTATTTAACACAATGTATTTTTTACACCAAAAAAAAAGGGGGACAGGGATGGAGGGTGGTTTAGGGATCTGGAACAGCTGCAAATGAAATAAAATAAAAAATCAGTACGGCAATTCCAGATATTATTATTCTTTTCTTCTTTCAGCAGGAAAAGCTTAAATCTCAGTGGTGGTGCACCACAAGTCCCAACAAGCCAACAAGCAGCACATAGAAGCATAGTGCGTCAGTGTAGGGGTAGAAGTAGATGAGCAGCTGTGTAGGGGTAGTAGTAGATGTGCGTCAGTGTAGGGGTAGTAGTAGCTGTAGCAGCGTATGAAACAAGATGGACAGGCCGACAGTGTGAAGTACAGGCAAATTAAGAAATAAGTAATGATGAAAAGGCTGATTAAAATGATTAAAGGGTTTCTATCACTTCGTATGACATAATTAGCTGTCAGACACTAGCGATCTGCTAGTGTCTGCTCTGGCCAACCATCCTACTATAATCACTTGTGGGGCAGCGGTTTTGCTAAAAAACTAACTTTTATAAATATGCTAATGAGCCTCTAGGTGCTATGTGGGCGTCATTAGCACCTAGAGGCTCCGTCTACCTTCATACACAGCCGCCGCCCAGCGCGTCCCTCCAGCCCGCCCATGTCCTCCTCCGTGTGACGCAGCGGCCGAATACAGCCGCGCATGCGCATTGAATGTCTGACCGCTCCGAGCTGAGATCTTAAATGCGCCGAATACAGCCGCGCACGGCGCATGCGCGAGAACTCGTCCGCTGCGTCACACGGAGGAGGACATGGGCGGGCTGGAGGGACGCGCTGGGCGGCGGCTGTGTATGAAGGTAGACGGAGCCTCTAGGTGCTAATGACGCCCACATAGCACCTAGAGGCTCATTAGCATATTTATAAAAGTTAGTTTTTTAGCAAAACCGCTGCCCCACAAGTGATCATAGTAGGATGGTTGGCCAGAGCAGACACTAGCAGATCGCTAGTGTCTGACAGCTAATTATGTCATACGAAGTGATAGAAACTCTTTAATAAATTGAGTACTGCTTTAAATACTGCACACTAGCGCAAGCAGTCAGTCTTGCTAAGGGTCGGTTCACACGGCTAAAATCTGTCACTAATCTGAAACTGATTCAGCAGCGAAAAATGGATGCTAAATCCACATTCTAAGCACACCGAAGGTTCCTCATAGACTTTAATGGTAAACATCCCACTTTGTGCACAAAGTGTAATGGTAGAGGTTTTTCAGTAGCCGATTTGAAAAATGCTCGAGAAATGACAAGGGATCACAGTAGTACCATCATTCTAAAATATAACTTTTATTAATAGCGTATAAGAAGACAAAACACCCTTATAATTAATATTTAAGAAAAATACAAAAGAAAATTAGAATAGTGGACTCTGGGGTCAGATGGAGGTCCCTAGTGCAGGGTATCTGCAGTATGGTAGGTAGATGTTAATGGGACCTAATGGGAAAATATCCCTAGTTCTAACCCTGGTGTTGGTGGAGCCCTGCCTAGATACGGAATAGCCGCCCCGATAGGGGCGATCCCGTTTCTCGTACCTCCTGGTGTCCCTGGTTAACCCCTAGCAGGGAGTGGATACCTATTCCAGGGGTGGGACCCTGAAGAAATGCCAGAGCTAGTCTACACAATAGAAAAAAATAATAAAGTGATTATTGTGAATGCCCAATGTGGATATACAGACAGAACCATACAAATATATGTGAAATATAATAATATCAATTTGTCCAATAAGGTCCCTACGCGTTTCGCCTGGTTGGTGTCAGGCTCATCAGGGGACATACATGGCAAAAGAGTGCCTATCACCGAGAATAATCACCTAAATAAAACAAATATTTCTAAAGACATCCAGATTGAGTCAGATAGTATTTTTCTCTCTTTAATGATAGTTTGAGAGATGGGCACATATGGAGAAGAAATACCTATAGTGCACAATGCTAGTCAATCCCTAGATGAAGTCAATGTAGTTACCGTACCAGAGATCATTAACTAAATATAGAATGATCCAAGATGATCCGGAACCATTCATGTGTCTAGTACAGTAAATATCGGCCCGTCTTTTATATACCAATTAATATATTCGAGGTATATCACCAGCACCTAAGAGGATAGTCAGATTCTACCCAATTGGTGTAAAACAAACCACAGGTTAAGCCAATAAAGTATGCTGAAGATAGCACTACCACCCCCCCAATAGTGTGGGTGGTTTAATGTTCATTCGATTAGCCCATATGCACTAGCATCATTTACATGCAGCAACCATGGTCAGTATTAGCTGATAAGATATAGTTAGGGCGATACTTGCGTGCCCATGCATGGCTAGTTGCGTGGCCCAGTGGTGATATTGCGGGAATAGGGATGCCGAAGTTGATGGCGGCGTCTCGGGCCCCAGATCCTAGTTGTGTCCGGTAGATAGGCGGCACAATCTTACCGGCGTTGCTGCCTCTTAAAGCATTGCTATTTCCGGGTATGGCGTCACGTGATAGGATCACCTGATGTGAATGCCCAGGTCGCGTCTGACGTCAGACGCCGAAGCCGTGACTGATGTAGATGCCAGAATAGCGTCTGACGTCAGACGCCAGAGACGTGGACACGTGACCAACCGGTAATGGTGTGTCGCGTCTGACGTCAGACGTTCCCGCTGTGTGGGTGACCCCGGTCGGATGATTCTAAGTGCCGGCCGGTCATGTGAACATGATGTAGATCCGATTACATGGCAAGTCCCAACAAGAATAGATAAAAACGGAACCGGAAAAAGATAGTAGGATTACTTAATAGGTACTATTTAAGCATATCCCATTGCATTAAATCTATGGTCATATAATAGGATATTATAATGAAACACCCACTGGGATTGTTGAATGTGCAACTATTCTGGTCTACCACATTGATCAATTAATAAATCAGTGCCGAATAGATAGGTAATTTAAGCAATATAAGGGTGGTTGGCAAATATACAGTTGGGGTCCATTGTCAGAACGACTACCCCCAATATTTGATAAACATAATGATATAAAGGATATGATGATCCTCAGACATAATAGAATAGGACGTCTTAAATAAAGCACGCAAAATCTATGGATTCATTTAGACCCGCTGGTGTAGCGGTGTCCAATCTAAAGATCCACCTAGATTCCTTTTGTTTCAATAGTTTGTCTAAGTCCCCGCCCCTTTTGGACATTTTAATTGCCTCAATCATAGAGAAGTGTATGGTGTTGACAGATCCAGCATGTCTATACCACACATGTCTTGAAATTGGTTTATCCCTTTTATTGCGAATATCACCAATATGTTCAAGGATCCGTTTTTTGAAAGCCCTCTTCGTTTTACCAATATATTTCAGTCCACAGTCACATTGAGCCATATATATCACTCCAGAAGTGTTACAGTTGGCGAAACCACGGGTGTGGTAGACGTGGTCTCCCTGGCTGTTAGAAAAGGTTTTGCCTGGAGATATAAAAGTGCAGGCTTTACATTTGCCGCACTTGAAAGTGCCCACCTGTCGATTGGACAGCCATGTGTTTTTTTCATCTGGGGGCTCAAAGTGACTGTGGACTAACGTGTCACCAACATTGCGCCCACGTCTAAAGGTTATGGCCGGATTTTCAGATAATACCTGAGTAAGATCAGGATCAGTTTTTAGTAGAGACCAATAACGATTTAGGATGTCTCGGACCTGTTGGGACTCTGAATCATAGGTGCCCACTATTCTGATTGGTTCTGGAACAGTTGTTTTCTTGATTTGCGGATGTAGTAAGGACATACGATCCCTCGAATTTGCCCAGTCCCAAGCTTCATAGAGGCAAGGATTTGGGTAGCCCCTCTGTTTAAACCGTTCGAAAAGCTTAGATGCTTCATGGTTAAAATTTTTCTTATCAGAACAGTTCCTTCGGACTCTTAGGAACTGGCCCTTTGGGATACCCCTTTTAAGGGGGGTAGGATGGAAACTCTCCCAACGCAAAAGACTGTTTGTCGACGTCTTTTTTCTAAAAAGGGTCGTCCTGATGTAATTCTGTTCGTCTCTTTCAAGGCACACATCAAGAAAATTGATCGTGTTACGGTGTATTTCAAAAGTGAAAAATAAGCCAATGTGATTCGAGTTAAGTATGTCCATGAATTCCTGGAATTCACTAGCTGTCCCAGACCATAGAAGAAAGATATCGTCTATGAATCTGGACCAGAGTGTGATATACCTGGTCCAAGATGTCATAGATTCACAAAATACGACTGTATCCTCCCACCAGCCCAGGAGTAAGTTGGCATACGTGGGTGCACAGGGGCTACCCATCGCAGTACCCCTGAGCTGGTGGTAGAAGCGGTCTTCAAAAATGAAATAATTGTGTGTAAGAACAAAATTCAGAAGCTGAAGGGTAAAATGATTATGCTGCTTCAAGTCCACAGATCTAGAGTCTAAAAAATATTTGACAGCTGATAGGCCCTTATTATGAGGGATTGAGGTGTATAGTGCCTCGACGTCTATTGATGCGAACCAACTGTCAGGTTCTATGGTAACCCCCTCAACTCTTTGCAATAGATCAGTCGTATCCCGTAAATATGAGGGAAGTGTAGAGACAAAGGGACGTAGAACATGGTCAATATATACACCTGCATGATGGGTTAAACTCTCAATGCCCGATACTATGGGGCGTCCTTTTAAGGGACTAGTGCCCTTATGTATTTTTGGAAGCCCATAGAACGTAGCAATTTTAGGAGTAGTTGGTAGTAGATATTCAAATTCCTTCCGGTCGATGCACCTGTTCTCCAGACCTTCATATAGAGTCTGGGATAATTCTACTCGAAACCTGTCAGTGGGATCCCCCCTTAGGACTAAATAGTTGTTTTTGTCCATGATCAATGAGAGGCACATGTCTTTATATTGCTGTAATGAAAGGACAACAATATTCCCCCCCTTGTCCGATGATTTAATAATAATGTCCCTATTTGTGCTTAGGTTTCGTAGGGCAATCATCTCTGCTGGGGTATAGTTTTTATCAAAGGTGGTGTGGTTCATTTTTTCTAAGTCCCGTGTGACTGATTTTAAGAAAATTTCTATGTTTGCATCGTTCAATGTTTTGGGTGGCATCTTGATGCTTTTATTCCTGAGGGTGGTGAAGGGGCCCTGACCCTTAGGTCGCTCATTTTCTTCCAAGAGATGTATAAGGGTGTCAATACCCTCTAAGTCCCCCATTTCTACACCCAATTCCCGACATCTATGTTGATCTGATGATATAAAGATTTTATGCCAGCGTAATTTCCTGGCAAAGAGTTGTATGTCTTTAATCCAGTCAAAACAGTTAAATTTCGTGGTGGGAACATATGTAAGTCCTTTCCTTAAAATAGATATCTCATCCCTGGATAATATTTTCCCTGAGAGGTTAATAATTAGGGTATTATCAGTGGATGACCAATCTATTTTTTGGTATTGTGTGACTGGGTTGGTTGACGTTCTCTCAATGCATACGTGTTTGGTTGTGACTGGTCTAAAAAAGCCGTAGTCGTTGTTATGGGGGCAGGTATGACGGACGATGTAGTATACCCAGAGGAGGGTCCAGATGTAAATCCCTCCTGTTCTGGTTGTTCGTGACATGCCCTCTCTCTGTCTCCTGATCCCCCTCTGTTCCGGGGTCCCCATGATCTTGATGGGTAACCCCCTGTGGGTTGATCGTTCCTCCAATTAGATCTGGGGGCTGAGTATCTATTACGTCCCCTATAGCGACCCCTCCCTCTCCAGTTTGATCTCTGATTAGGATACTGTGGTCGATGAGTCGAGGACTCTGGGTCTGAACTCTCCAATTCAGAGGCCGATGTGTCAGTAATGGAGCCCCTTTGACCCACCCCCGTGGTGAGATAGGCTGTGTTGTTTCTAAATTCAGTTAGGTCATTAGTGAATTGTCTATGTTTCCGTTCCACTAAATTAGTTCTAAATTTTTCTATATTGTTTTGTAATTCAAGTTCTTTTTTGGAAAAGTCAATATGATCCTTGAACTTCAGCGCGGTCTCTGTTAGAGCTATTTTTTTCTGTTCTAACTGTTCGATATTGCTTTTTTCTTGTTCCAGCAACAGTCGCATGAATCTAACTGAACTTGCTGTGGCCTCAGTTTCCCATTTACTCAACAATTCGGGGGTGCTGATCCGTGCCGCGGGTCGTATATAGATTCTAAGACCACTCGGTACGATGGAGTTTTTTATATAATTATCTAGGGATTGGATCTCCCACCACGTCTTGATGTATTCCTTATGAGTATCATACAGGTCTTTGAAAATACTTTTGATCGAGGGGCTTGTGATACTTGACAAAGTTAGTTCTTTATCTGAGAATATCTCACTGGCCTCGGTTAGCCACCTATCCTCATTTGTTTGCGTGCTTAAAAAGCCGGCCATTACTGAGATATGATAATAGTTAGATGACTGATATGTTATAAGGTTATTTTTTAAAACAAAATTAATCACAGATAGAACATATTCCTGTTCAAGGAATCGTATGGTAGAATGTGGTCAAAAGAACAAGGGATCACAGTAGTACCATCATTCTAAAATATAACTTTTATTAATAGCGTATAAGAAGACAAAACACCCTTATAATTAATATTTAAGAAAAATACAAAAGAAAATTAGAATAGTGGACTCTGGGGTCAGATGGAGGTCCCTAGTGCAGGGTATCTGCAGTATGGTAGGTAGATGTTAATGGGACCTAATGGGAAAATATCCCTAGTTCTAACCCTGGTGTTGGTGGAGCCCTGCCTAGATACGGAATAGCCGCCCCGATAGGGGCGATCCCGTTTCTCGTACCTCCTGGTGTCCCTGGTTAACCCCTAGCAGGGAGTGGATACCTATTCCAGGGGTGGGACCCTGAAGAAATGCCAGAGCTAGTCTACACAATAGAAAAAAATAATAAAGTGATTATTGTGAATGCCCAATGTGGATATACAGACAGAACCATACAAATATATGTGAAATATAATAATATCAATTTGTCCAATAAGGTCCCTACGCGTTTCGCCTGGTTGGTGTCAGGCTCATCAGGGGACATACATGGCAAAAGAGTGCCTATCACCGAGAATAATCACCTAAATAAAACAAATATTTCTAAAGACATCCAGATTGAGTCAGATAGTATTTTTCTCTCTTTAATGATAGTTTGAGAGATGGGCACATATGGAGAAGAAATACCTATAGTGCACAATGCTAGTCAATCCCTAGATGAAGTCAATGTAGTTACCGTACCAGAGATCATTAACTAAATATAGAATGATCCAAGATGATCCGGAACCATTCATGTGTCTAGTACAGTAAATATCGGCCCGTCTTTTATATACCAATTAATATATTCGAGGTATATCACCAGCACCTAAGAGGATAGTCAGATTCTACCCAATTGGTGTAAAACAAACCACAGGTTAAGCCAATAAAGTATGCTGAAGATAGCACTACCACCCCCCCAATAGTGTGGGTGGTTTAATGTTCATTCGATTAGCCCATATGCACTAGCATCATTTACATGCAGCAACCATGGTCAGTATTAGCTGATAAGATATAGTTAGGGCGATACTTGCGTGCCCATGCATGGCTAGTTGCGTGGCCCAGTGGTGATATTGCGGGAATAGGGATGCCGAAGTTGATGGCGGCGTCTCGGGCCCCAGATCCTAGTTGTGTCCGGTAGATAGGCGGCACAATCTTACCGGCGTTGCTGCCTCTTAAAGCATTGCTATTTCCGGGTATGGCGTCACGTGATAGGATCACCTGATGTGAATGCCCAGGTCGCGTCTGACGTCAGACGCCGAAGCCGTGACTGATGTAGATGCCAGAATAGCGTCTGACGTCAGACGCCAGAGACGTGGACACGTGACCAACCGGTAATGGTGTGTCGCGTCTGACGTCAGACGTTCCCGCTGTGTGGGTGACCCCGGTCGGATGACTTATTGGCTTAACCTGTGGTTTGTTTTACACCAATTGGGTAGAATCTGACTATCCTCTTAGGTGCTGGTGATATACCTCGAATATATTAATTGGTATATAAAAGACGGGCCGATATTTACTGTACTAGACACATGAATGGTTCCGGATCATCTTGGATCATTCTATATTTAGTTAATGATCTCTGGTACGGTAACTACATTGACTTCATCTAGGGATTGACTAGCATTGTGCACTATAGGTATTTCTTCTCCATATGTGCCCATCTCTCAAACTATCATTAAAGAGAGAAAAATACTATCTGACTCAATCTGGATGTCTTTAGAAATATTTGTTTTATTTAGGTGATTATTCTCGGTGATAGGCACTCTTTTGCCATGTATGTCCCCTGATGAGCCTGACACCAACCAGGCGAAACGCGTAGGGACCTTATTGGACAAATTGATATTATTATATTTCACATATATTTGTATGGTTCTGTCTGTATATCCACATTGGGCATTCACAATAATCACTTTATTATTTTTTTCTATTGTGTAGACTAGCTCTGGCATTTCTTCAGGGTCCCACCCCTGGAATAGGTATCCACTCCCTGCTAGGGGTTAACCAGGGACACCAGGAGGTACGAGAAACGGGATCGCCCCTATCGGGGCGGCTATTCCGTATCTAGGCAGGGCTCCACCAACACCAGGGTTAGAACTAGGGATATTTTCCCATTAGGTCCCATTAACATCTACCTACCATACTGCAGATACCCTGCACTAGGGACCTCCATCTGACCCCAGAGTCCACTATTCTAATTTTCTTTTGTATTTTTCTTAAATATTAATTATAAGGGTGTTTTGTCTTCTTATACGCTATTAATAAAAGTTATATTTTAGAATGATGGTACTACTGTGATCCCTTGTTCTTTTGACCACATTCTACCATACGATTCCTTGAACAGGAATATGTTCTATCTGTGATTAATTTTGTTTTAAAAAATAACCTTATAACATATCAGTCATCTAACTATTATCATATCTCAGTAATGGCCGGCTTTTTAAGCACGCAAACAAATGAGGATAGGTGGCTAACCGAGGCCAGTGAGATATTCTCAGATAAAGAACTAACTTTGTCAAGTATCACAAGCCCCTCGATCAAAAGTATTTTCAAAGACCTGTATGATACTCATAAGGAATACATCAAGACGTGGTGGGAGATCCAATCCCTAGATAATTATATAAAAAACTCCATCGTACCGAGTGGTCTTAGAATCTATATACGACCCGCGGCACGGATCAGCACCCCCGAATTGTTGAGTAAATGGGAAACTGAGGCCACAGCAAGTTCAGTTAGATTCATGCGACTGTTGCTGGAACAAGAAAAAAGCAATATCGAACAGTTAGAACAGAAAAAAATAGCTCTAACAGAGACCGCGCTGAAGTTCAAGGATCATATTGACTTTTCCAAAAAAGAACTTGAATTACAAAACAATATAGAAAAATTTAGAACTAATTTAGTGGAACGGAAACATAGACAATTCACTAATGACCTAACTGAATTTAGAAACAACACAGCCTATCTCACCACGGGGGTGGGTCAAAGGGGCTCCATTACTGACACATCGGCCTCTGAATTGGAGAGTTCAGACCCAGAGTCCTCGACTCATCGACCACAGTATCCTAATCAGAGATCAAACTGGAGAGGGAGGGGTCGCTATAGGGGACGTAATAGATACTCAGCCCCCAGATCTAATTGGAGGAACGATCAACCCACAGGGGGTTACCCATCAAGATCATGGGGACCCCGGAACAGAGGGGGATCAGGAGACAGAGAGAGGGCATGTCACGAACAACCAGAACAGGAGGGATTTACATCTGGACCCTCCTCTGGGTATACTACATCGTCCGTCATACCTGCCCCCATAACAACGACTACGGCTTTTTTAGACCAGTCACAACCAAACACGTATGCATTGAGAGAACGTCAACCAACCCAGTCACACAATACCAAAAAATAGATTGGTCATCCACTGATAATACCCTAATTATTAACCTCTCAGGGAAAATATTATCCAGGGATGAGATATCTATTTTAAGGAAAGGACTTACATATGTTCCCACCACGAAATTTAACTGTTTTGACTGGATTAAAGACATACAACTCTTTGCCAGGAAATTACGCTGGCATAAAATCTTTATATCATCAGATCAACATAGATGTCGGGAATTGGGTGTAGAAATGGGGGACTTAGAGGGTATTGACACCCTTATACATCTCTTGGAAGAAAATGAGCGACCTAAGGGTCAGGGCCCCTTCACCACCCTCAGGAATAAAAGCATCAAGATGCCACCCAAAACATTGAACGATGCAAACATAGAAATTTTCTTAAAATCAGTCACACGGGACTTAGAAAAAATGAACCACACCACCTTTGATAAAAACTATACCCCAGCAGAGATGATTGCCCTACGAAACCTAAGCACAAATAGGGACATTATTATTAAATCATCGGACAAGGGGGGGAATATTGTTGTCCTTTCATTACAGCAATATAAAGACATGTGCCTCTCATTGATCATGGACAAAAACAACTATTTAGTCCTAAGGGGGGATCCCACTGACAGGTTTCGAGTAGAATTATCCCAGACTCTATATGAAGGTCTGGAGAACAGGTGCATCGACCGGAAGGAATTTGAATATCTACTACCAACTACTCCTAAAATTGCTACGTTCTATGGGCTTCCAAAAATACATAAGGGCACTAGTCCCTTAAAAGGACGCCCCATAGTATCGGGCATTGAGAGTTTAACCCATCATGCAGGTGTATATATTGACCATGTTCTACGTCCCTTTGTCTCTACACTTCCCTCATATTTACGGGATACGACTGATCTATTGCAAAGAGTTGAGGGGGTTACCATAGAACCTGACAGTTGGTTCGCATCAATAGACGTCGAGGCACTATACACCTCAATCCCTCATAATAAGGGCCTATCAGCTGTCAAATATTTTTTAGACTCTAGATCTGTGGACTTGAAGCAGCATAATCATTTTACCCTTCAGCTTCTGAATTTTGTTCTTACACACAATTATTTCATTTTTGAAGACCGCTTCTACCACCAGCTCAGGGGTACTGCGATGGGTAGCCCCTGTGCACCCACGTATGCCAACTTACTCCTGGGCTGGTGGGAGGATACAGTCGTATTTTGTGAATCTATGACATCTTGGACCAGGTATATCACACTCTGGTCCAGATTCATAGACGATATCTTTCTTCTATGGTCTGGGACAGCTAGTGAATTCCAGGAATTCATGGACATACTTAACTCGAATCACATTGGCTTATTTTTCACTTTTGAAATACACCGTAACACGATCAATTTTCTTGATGTGTGCCTTGAAAGAGACGAACAGAATTACATCAGGACGACCCTTTTTAGAAAAAAGACGTCGACAAACAGTCTTTTGCGTTGGGAGAGTTTCCATCCTACCCCCCTTAAAAGGGGTATCCCAAAGGGCCAGTTCCTAAGAGTCCGAAGGAACTGTTCTGATAAGAAAAATTTTAACCATGAAGCATCTAAGCTTTTCGAACGGTTTAAACAGAGGGGCTACCCAAATCCTTGCCTCTATGAAGCTTGGGACTGGGCAAATTCGAGGGATCGTATGTCCTTACTACATCCGCAAATCAAGAAAACAACTGTTCCAGAACCAATCAGAATAGTGGGCACCTATGATTCAGAGTCCCAACAGGTCCGAGACATCCTAAATCGTTATTGGTCTCTACTAAAAACTGATCCTGATCTTACTCAGGTATTATCTGAAAATCCGGCCATAACCTTTAGACGTGGGCGCAATGTTGGTGACACGTTAGTCCACAGTCACTTTGAGCCCCCAGATGAAAAAAACACATGGCTGTCCAATCGACAGGTGGGCACTTTCAAGTGCGGCAAATGTAAAGCCTGCACTTTTATATCTCCAGGCAAAACCTTTTCTAACAGCCAGGGAGACCACGTCTACCACACCCGTGGTTTCGCCAACTGTAACACTTCTGGAGTGATATATATGGCTCAATGTGACTGTGGACTGAAATATATTGGTAAAACGAAGAGGGCTTTCAAAAAACGGATCCTTGAACATATTGGTGATATTCGCAATAAAAGGGATAAACCAATTTCAAGACATGTGTGGTATAGACATGCTGGATCTGTCAACACCATACACTTCTCTATGATTGAGGCAATTAAAATGTCCAAAAGGGGCGGGGACTTAGACAAACTATTGAAACAAAAGGAATCTAGGTGGATCTTTAGATTGGACACCGCTACACCAGCGGGTCTAAATGAATCCATAGATTTTGCGTGCTTTATTTAAGACGTCCTATTCTATTATGTCTGAGGATCATCATATCCTTTATATCATTATGTTTATCAAATATTGGGGGTAGTCGTTCTGACAATGGACCCCAACTGTATATTTGCCAACCACCCTTATATTGCTTAAATTACCTATCTATTCGGCACTGATTTATTAATTGATCAATGTGGTAGACCAGAATAGTTGCACATTCAACAATCCCAGTGGGTGTTTCATTATAATATCCTATTATATGACCATAGATTTAATGCAATGGGATATGCTTAAATAGTACCTATTAAGTAATCCTACTATCTTTTTCCGGTTCCGTTTTTATCTATTCTTGTTGGGACTTGCCATGTAATCGGATCTACATCATGTTCACATGACCGGCCGGCACTTAGAATCATCCGACCGGGGTCACCCACACAGCGGGAACGTCTGACGTCAGACGCGACACACCATTACCGGTTGGTCACGTGTCCACGTCTCTGGCGTCTGACGTCAGACGCTATTCTGGCATCTACATCAGTCACGGCTTCGGCGTCTGACGTCAGACGCGACCTGGGCATTCACATCAGGTGATCCTATCACGTGACGCCATACCCGGAAATAGCAATGCTTTAAGAGGCAGCAACGCCGGTAAGATTGTGCCGCCTATCTACCGGACACAACTAGGATCTGGGGCCCGAGACGCCGCCATCAACTTCGGCATCCCTATTCCCGCAATATCACCACTGGGCCACGCAACTAGCCATGCATGGGCACGCAAGTATCGCCCTAACTATATCTTATCAGCTAATACTGACCATGGTTGCTGCATGTAAATGATGCTAGTGCATATGGGCTAATCGAATGAACATTAAACCACCCACACTATTGGGGGGGTGGTAGTGCTATCTTCAGCATACTTTATTGGCTTAACCTGTGGTTTGTTTTACACCAATTGGGTAGAATCTGACTATCCTCTTAGGTGCTGGTGATATACCTCGAATATATTAATTGGTATATAAAAGACGGGCCGATATTTACTGTACTAGACACATGAATGGTTCCGGATCATCTTGGATCATTCTATATTTAGTTAATGATCTCTGGTACGGTAACTACATTGACTTCATCTAGGGATTGACTAGCATTGTGCACTATAGGTATTTCTTCTCCATATGTGCCCATCTCTCAAACTATCATTAAAGAGAGAAAAATACTATCTGACTCAATCTGGATGTCTTTAGAAATATTTGTTTTATTTAGGTGATTATTCTCGGTGATAGGCACTCTTTTGCCATGTATGTCCCCTGATGAGCCTGACACCAACCAGGCGAAACGCGTAGGGACCTTATTGGACAAATTGATATTATTATATTTCACATATATTTGTATGGTTCTGTCTGTATATCCACATTGGGCATTCACAATAATCACTTTATTATTTTTTTCTATTGTGTAGACTAGCTCTGGCATTTCTTCAGGGTCCCACCCCTGGAATAGGTATCCACTCCCTGCTAGGGGTTAACCAGGGACACCAGGAGGTACGAGAAACGGGATCGCCCCTATCGGGGCGGCTATTCCGTATCTAGGCAGGGCTCCACCAACACCAGGGTTAGAACTAGGGATATTTTCCCATTAGGTCCCATTAACATCTACCTACCATACTGCAGATACCCTGCACTAGGGACCTCCATCTGACCCCAGAGTCCACTATTCTAATTTTCTTTTGTATTTTTCTTAAATATTAATTATAAGGGTGTTTTGTCTTCTTATACGCTATTAATAAAAGTTATATTTTAGAATGATGGTACTACTGTGATCCCTTGTTCTTTTGACCACATTCTACCATACGATTCCTTGAACAGGAATATGTTCTATCTGTGATTAATCGAGAAATGACAAGTTACTTCTTGGAAGCAAATTTGATAGTAGATTTCATAGACGTTACTGCAGAAGCAGGAAGATCTCAACCAACCAGAAAAAGTAGATAGCCCCTGGCTGGGATCTTTTACGGTGCCCCTGACATGTCAATGACATGACTGCTATAGTTTCTCATGACTGGCTGACTGCAAGTCATTTTGCACCGGGACAGGGTCATGTGATCCTCTGATTCTCCTGATTCTTATCCTTATATGTAAAAATAGCGGATGTCATTTTGATAAATTTTGGATTCGGTTGAAAGAGAAGATTTTGGGAAATTTTTAACGAATTTGATTTGCTCATCTCATCATGCCACCAATCACCTGACTTTGTTTGTTGGTTGAATGCAGGTTTATTTATGTGGCAGCTGAGGATCAGTTGTTGGCCGCACATACTGGGAGGTTCTGCTGACAATAATGGAATTGTAAGTCCCTAAGGGATTTTTGCTCCATATAAATTGAGCTAAATGAGCAATGACTAACATGTTATATTGTCGTTTGGTGCTTATTTCGAGCAAAATATCTTCTGTTGTAACAGAAACCTTTAGTAAAATTAATAGCATTGTCATGGCTCTGTCCGCCCATAGTATTTCCAGTAAAAATGCAATGAAAATGCAAAACAAACATCAATACCTTTAACTGATCATCTACAACTCTGGTGACTTCGCCTGCCATTGACTCCAAAGTCTCTTGAATTGGGGTTGGTAAATTATTAGCACCAGCCCATGCTGCTCCCCCAAGGTGATACAAATTAGGCAAAAGCTGCAACACACAAGAAAGATGCATAAATAAGGATTACGGTTACATTTTCCAGGTAAAACTATTTTAAGGGTACTTTCACACTAGCGTTAAAGTTTTCCGGTATTGAGTTCCGTCACAGGGCCTCAATATCGGAAAAAAACGCATCAGTTTTGTCCTAATGCTTTCTGAATGGAAAGCAATCCATTCAGTAGGCATCAGGATGTCTTCCGTTCCATCCCTTTTACTGTATTTTCTCCGGCCAAAATTCCGAAAACCCTTGCCGGATTGCCAGATCCAGCATTAATTTCCATTGAAATGTATTAATGCCAGGTCCGGTACCAAGTGTTCAGGAAATTGCTGCATAGAAAGATCTGTTTTTTTCCGGTCTGTGCATGCACAGACCTTTAAAAATGTGAAAAAAATAAATACCGGATCAGTTTTTTCGGATGACACCGGAGAGACAGATCCAGTATTTCAATGCATTTGTGAGACGGATCCGTAACTACCTGCCGGAATCCTACAACGCTAGTGTGAAACTAGCCTTAACCATTCAACACCCGCAGTACGTACTGTTTTTGAATTCTTAGCATCACGCATGAGTCTCTCTGCAGACTTGACATCTTCTATGACAAAATCAATCTCACTGTTTCTTAGCGAGTTTAGGTGGTCTTGAACTTTGACACAAATACGGTCAATCATCTGTAGAGCAGAAAGTCAGTTATGAAAAAAACAAGTCTGGAACATTTGTATGTATAGCAAAATTACTTCAATCCCATTCACTTGAATGGGAACAGATCTGCAGTGCACCGGCAGGGCCACTACGCAACTAACGCAGTTGTGCTTCCAGCTCAGACTACCACCGATCTGACATTGATGACATACCCTAAACACAAGTTATCAACATCTAGAACCTGGGTAACCCTGTTAAAGCCTATGTACTGCTATTACAGTAGGCAGACCATTCTTGAGAACCCCTATTCATTTAGAAGATGGCAAGTCCTCATGTACATGACCCGTTTTCATACGTGTGCTATCTGCATTGTTTGGGGATTGTACACTGACCAATTCATTTCTACAAGGCCATGCATTAATCTATATTTCTGGTGGTTCCATGTGGTCGTTCCACAAATTGTTGAACATGTCCTATGCCGGTTTGTATTGCAGACAACAATAATCCTTTCTATTGATGGGAGTAAGAAGAATGCGGAATGCACACAGAAGGTATCCGTATTATGTGGATCCATTGTTTGCAGACATGACCATGTGCACGAAGCCTAGCAAGTTAAATTATCTGTACAGCGCAGCGGTTCTAGTCCAGCCGATTCTCTGAATATTTGCCAGACTGAGGCCAGATCTCTGTCGGTCCCCATTATAGTTATCCAGGATCCAGAGATACCCAGCAGACTGTTCCCTGCCAGAACAAACTGCCGGATCTAACGAACACTAGTGTGAAACCAGCCTAACGTTAGAGTTTATTCTGTTTGCTTTGCTTTTGACAGCCAGAATACTGCAGTCTACTGCAAAATTCTATCCAGAGCAAAAAAAAAAACACCATAATGCCTCATAGAAATTGTGAACATAGCCGAGTCAACGGGATTAGCCACATCTACCCAACTGATCAGTCAAAACTGTCATAAAACAGTCAAAAACCATGATGCTACTGTGAACAGAGTCTTAAGCTGGATTGACACAGGCCGACTAAGCGGCCGATTGTTGGGAAGGAAGCATAACTATGTATGGGCCTTTGAAGAGCAGGCTTGTAGTTATTTGATTGCAATACAGAAATATTTTAAACAGTTAATTAATTCAAAACCATATGGACAACAACTGACTAAGGGTCCATTCACACGTCCGTTGTTTCTTTCCTGATCTGTTCCGTTTTTTGCAGAACAGATCTGGACCAGATCTGGACCCATTCATTTTCAATGGGTCCTGAAAAAAAATCAGACATTGAGCTGTCCGATTTTTTTCAGGACCCATTGAAAATGAATGGGTCCAGATCTGTTCCGCAAAAAATGGAACAGATCAGGAAAGAAACAACGGACGTGTGAATGGACCCTTATACTTAGTATTATTTTAAGCTAACGCTTATGCAGACGATTTGCAGTGCTAGACAGTTGCAGTCCACAAGATTGCATGCAACTCAGCCCTCTAGAAACTCCTCTGGAATGCAGATGCGGCTTGTTAAATTCTAGTAGTATCACTATAACCCTTGGCTCTTTTGAAATGAGAGAAGATAAAGAGTTGAAAAATCTTTGGGACAGAAAGGGGGTGTTGTTGAAGTCGAGGGCGGCGATTACGGGGTGGGGGTTTGAGAAGACAACTTGAGGAATATCGGGCCTCTCCTTTCCCCTATCGCACACCCCAAGTCAAAAAGGTCTAATATCGCCGCATCCTGCTCCTTAAAGCCAAGTAGACGGGACCCTGCTTGTAGGTGGTCCAGGGAAGCCTCATGCGCTCCACTTGACAGGTCCCATCCTCAGCGCTCAGTGAGATCTAGTTCCACCAAGCACTCTAACTGTGCGAACTACAGTGGTCTTCCAATGTCTGGGAGGCAGACAAGGTGGCGGAGTAGGCCCTTCTTTATGACCGAGATCGAACCTTGTAGGAGAGATAGGAAGAATATCTGTGGACAAAGTTCAACTCGAACAAAAATGTGCTTTAAAGGGCTAAAGAAGTGGCTGCACCGATGCCATCTGCATGCTATTACCACACTCTTCAGCCAATGGCTGCATGAAAAATTGGTAGAAGCAGTTTGCAGTGGGCAGCTGACCTTTTGGACTTACCTTCAGTGTAACCCCAGGTTAAAGACCGTTGACAATGGATACAAAATTGCATATTCTGCTTCTCACTCATCACACAGCAAAAATGTTACCATATAAATAAAGAATGATTATCAAATTTGAATGAAAAAGAGACAGAAAATATAAGTACATATTGTATGCAGACTTCCTACAGGCAACTAGTAGGCCTATTTTGACATTTAACGCGGCAAGCTTACATGCTGTGTAGTGCTGGTAACAATGCTCTGCTGCAGTCTGTAGGCCTGCTCTTGAAGGTACTTTCTGGTCTCATGATTCCTCAGCAAATAATTTTCAATCTTAGGGAGAGAAAAAAATAAATCTAATGACATCAAATGAACCTGTTATTACCACAGCAAACACAAAATGTATCCCTGTGAGTAGATTATTCAGCTCATCAAAATGGCATTTCATTAGAAAGATCCTGATTGTCTAAGATAAAAGGGAAAACGGTTGCAATAGTAGATTACCTAAACAACTTCTAATGACTTTCAATTGATTTCTTCTTTAACAGACTTAATGAAATGAGTGGTCTAAAAAGAAGTCAAGAACATGAAGCCATATATACTACAAATATATATATATGTATCTCTCTAACTCAATATTTGAGGAGGACTCAGTGGTTGGGCTTGCACGGCCTGAAGGATGGCAGCTGTGGAGGTTATTAAGCCCTAGTGGATCACTTTCTGTTACATCACATTTGGTTGATCAATAAGCTCTGCCTCACATCAAGTGATGTCACAGCATCAGAAATGAGGACATTATAGTCCCCTCAGTCAGTACCCTCAGGGCAGGCCCAGTCTTTCAATGGGTCAATCCAACAGATTATATTTTTTAAAACCACTTTAGAAAATAAAGCCTGCTTCTGATGTAAGACCCAACTGAGAAGCTAATAAAACTATTACTCCTGATGGAGAATAATAATTCACTGCTGTACTGGTTATGTAGGAGGCAGGAATGGATGTGTCTGCAGAGGGGTGCACATGGTCATTTTTTATTGGAGACAGGGAATAAATTCTGGCACTGTGATGTCACATGGAGGAGTCTATGATTATGACGACAGAATAAAGAGTTATTAGAGTGATAAGTCTATTTGTGCCCTCTCTGGTGACCAGGACCACAGGAGTGCACATAAGCCGGCTCTTTCTCCTACATTGTGCAAGCACGGCCACCACTGCTGGATTGTAGGGTGGTCGTAACCATGGACACAAGCAGTGTATAATGTGATGGAAAAATTAATCCAGCCAGCAAAGGAGGCAATATGGACAATCACAATACATTAGTAGGTGCCTTGTATTAACTTTCTCTACATGATAAATGCCATTTGCTGAAGTGAGACAACCCCTTTAATCCTATTATATAAAGGTAAACTGGAACCATGAAAGGATATTATAAAAAAAAGAAAATAATAATCACCAAATATTTCGAACTGTACTTGCCCATTTCATCAAACAGTAGTGTTTCTCAATGTCTCTAAAACAAGTAACCCTTAAAGGGGTTTTCCAAGACTTAAATATTAACAACCTTTCCATAGTGTAGGATAGGTCATCAATATGAGATTGGCGAGAGTCCAATTACCAGCAACCACATGAATCAGCTGTTTTCAGAAGCTGTGATGTCAGAACCAGGCGCCAGAACTCAACAGCCCCATACACTGTGTAGTGGCAATACCTGGTTACTGCAGTGCTGTTGCCCATTCACTGAAAATAGCTAATTGGCATGGGTGTCAGGAGTTGGATAGGTCATCAGTAGTTAAGTGCTGGAAAACCCTGTTCACACAGTGCCTTTCGCTGGCGGAATTTTGGCATACATTTCACACCAAAATTCCTGTGGTGGCCGTGTGCGGTCTGCCTCTCATTTTTTGTCAATGGTAGTTTGTGCTGCGATTTGCATGAACACAGTTTAGAGCCATGACAAGAAGGGACATGTCCCTTCTCTTTAGGGTGTCTGAACAGACACCATGGAAGGCACGGTGGGTGTCCGTTCATGGTTTAGCTCCATTCTATGGTGCTGAACCGCAATTAGGTCAGCGTGCAGCATCCAAGCTTAAAAAATAAAAAATAAAACATGGTAGAAACCACGGCTTTTTCTGACGCAGAATGTGCATGTGCAGCGAATTTAGCCTCTGCAAAATCCTTGTGTGAACATACCCTAAGCCAGTGATGGCAAATTTTTTAGAGACCGAGTGCCCAAACTACAACCTAAAACCCACTTATTTATCGCAAAGTGTCAACACGGCAATTTAACCAGAATACTACAGTCCAGTATAGTATATCTTCCATGTACTTTATCATTTAGCTATAATAGCCTGTCTACATTCAATGTGCTGCCTGTGCTGTTAATAGTGTGCCCTGCGCTGATGAATGGCTGGAAAAGTCTAAGGTATATTGGCACACCATAGACTTTTTCCAGGGTGAGGGTGCCCGCAGAGAGGGCACCGAGTGCCACCTCTGGCACTCGTGCCATAGGTTCGCCTCCACTGCCAACTTCAGATGGGTATAATATGGCTGAATTTTAGCATTCCTGTTATGGCTTAAAACAACTAGACCCTAAAACTGTGCATCTTAGCACATTTTATGTGACTAATATACTTAAGAATAGATCTACATTTAGCTCTCAGAAGTGATCTTAGGTATGGTATTGAACCAGAATATAGTACTGATTTCCAGGGAAGTTTCATCCATCCCCAGACAGTGAATGGAGTGGAAGCCATGCATTTTATTTTGAGGCACAATACGCCAGACCAAATCAACTTACCTTTTGTAAGGCTTCCTCTGTTTTTTCTGGGTTAGTCTTCAGTGCTTGGGAAGCATCATTGATAGGTATAGGCATGAACCTCAATGTATAATTCCTAAAACACAAAGTTCATATTCTTACAATGCACAGCACTGGATAACGTTCAGAATGACCACTTTTACTGTATTTGTGATTTCGTTTGTATAGGTCATCAGTATCTGATCTATGCGGGTCCAATATCTGGGACCACCGCCAATCAGCTGTTTGAGGAGGCACTTATGTCAGCGACGCGGCCTTCTCGCGACTTAGCCTAGGCCAGTGACGTCACGTTCATCAGTCATGTGGCCCAGGTGCAAGAGCGCTGGGGCCTTCTCAAACATCTGATTGGCGGGGGTCCCGGGTGTCGGACCAACACCGATCAGATACTTATGACATATCTAGAGGAGAGGTCATGAGTTGAAAGTCTTGGAAAACCCTTTTAACACATCCCATTGATTGTGCTAAATCATAAATAACATTATATAGATGAAAAATACGAATTCTTTGATCCCTTCAGTTCAGTGACATAGAGCATATTATGTTTACAAATGATGTTCAAAAAAGACCTGAGCTGTTTCTGAAAAGAAATGATTGACAAACAAGTGTCCAGCTGTACTGGGCCCACTACCCAACGAGGTGGCACCATACATGATGATATCATGCAGTATAGGTTCTACATAGACTAAAAACATGCAGCAAACGTTTCTATATTGAGATACAATCAAAATTATGATAAAGGGTTCTTTATGGTAAGAGCAGTGAGACTCTGGAACTCTCTAACAGAGAAGGATGTGAAGTTAACCTCGTTAAAAAAAAAAAAAAAGTTCAATAGGGGCCTGGATGCATTTCTGGAGTGTAATAACATGACAGATATAGTTAGACATTATAGTTACTAGATTACTGGAGATTTTCATTAGCCTAGTTATTCTGATCATCAGATTAGGAGTTGGGAAGTATTATTTTCCCTAAAATGGGAAAAACTGGTTATTGCCTTGTCAGTTTCTGCCTTCCTCAGGGCCAATAATCCGTAGACTGAACTTGGACGTATTGTAAGCCTTTTTTCATCCTTGCAAACTATGTTACTGTGTGCATGCTACAGTATATCACCGTGCCTCTGCACTGAGAACTTGCAGGTCTTCTGGTCTCATGTTTTATATGGGCTCCCCAAGAATACTTGTCTGAACACAACTGCATCCTCTATAGCCCCTATTATTACTCAAGCACCCCCAATATCAAGTCTGCGAACCTTCTAGTAAAGCAGATTTACCATAAAGTGTTGCTCATTGTAGGTAAACCTGCTCCTGTGTTCCCTTGTGATTTGGGGACCAGGTGACAGCGGTGATAAGCTACCTCGGCTCTAAGATCTAGTATATGTATGCATCCTACATGTTAATATGAAACCAAATAATTTACATTGTGAAGAATCAGCATATTCAGTATACACGGTGCCGCATTAGCATATTCGGTACACGCTGTACAAGATCACCATATTTACTATTTATTGTTCAATACACAGAAAATAAACCCAGTTTCTCCTTTAAATGCTGAACGTTCATTCATTATAACAGTTCATTTACAAAAGACGTCTGTCCTGCATTTTAAGCCTGCCAGCATTCAATTTGCAGAAGAAAGTGTGACAGGATACCGGGATTAGATATTCAGTGCCACTATCCCTCTCCATAAATCACCTCTGAGGAAGACAATCCAGCTAGCTTCTGAGCAGATAATACCTCAAGCAATTAAAAGAGATCACAACAGTAGATGGGACATCATGCAGGAAATCTGGGAGACACTGTGACTAGCTTCTGCTCTGCGAGATCTAATTTACATTAACATTTCGCTGAAAAATCATTTAATATTTGTGCCCACAAAGTGATTATATAAAGATGGCAAATAAATCAGTCATGTCTTATCACGTAGATGGTTCGTTCTGACGGGGCTGACAAGAGGCTAGGTTTCCCATAGACGAGCTTCAAAATAACTTGTCCATTTTCCAACATCATGGAATGTACAGGTTTCGATAAAGCGAAATCATCGTGGTTTTTAAATATTATCAGTTAAAAAAAAAAAACTGTGTACTCCTGTCATACCATGAACTTGTCCAGCACCATCTGTGTCCTTATTAAATTGGTTAAAGGGGTTGTCCCATTAAAAAAACAAACAAAAAAAAAAACAACAACACATGTATCCCTTATTGACAGGATAAGGCATAAAGCCTCTTTCACACGAGCGTGTCCGAAAAAAAGTCCGGATGCGTTGCGGCAAACCCGCGCGAGTAGGTACACAATTGCAGTCCGTTTTGACTGTGATTCCGTTCCGTTGTTCAGTTTTTATCGCTCTGGTGCAATGCGTTTTGCACGCGCGTGATAAAAAACTGAATGTGGTACCCAGACCCGAACTTCTTCACAGAAGTTCAGGTTTGGGTTCAAGGTTGTGTAGATTGTATTATTTTCCCTTTGCGGACAAGAATAGACATGTATATTGCCGGCGCCCGTTCCGTTCCGCAAATTGCCAGAGGCAATATGGGCGGCTTCCGTTTTTCGCGGATCCACGGTTTGTGGACCGCAAAAAACAGAACGGCCGTGTGCATGAGGCCTAATGCCGACACAAACTCTACATCTGAGCTAGTCCTACAAGTCTAGTTGAAGGCTCCATTCACACGTCCGCAATTCTGTTCCGCATTTAGCGGAACGGAATTGCGGACCCATTAATTTATATGGGGCCACACGATGTGCTGCACAGATTCGGAAATGCGGATCCGGACTTTCGTTCCCCAAAAAAATAGAACATGTCCTATTTTTGTCCGCAATTGCGAACAAGATTAGGCCTTTTCTATTATAGTGCCGGTGATGTGCGGACTGCAAAATGCGGAATGCACATTGCCGGGGTCCGTGTTTTGCGGATCCGCAAAACACATACAGATGTGTGAATGGACCCTAAGGCTGCTTTCACATGTCACTGTTTGATCAGTGATCAAGAGTCAAAACCAGGAGTGAAGCCTACAGAGAGATAAGGAATAATGGAAGGAAAGCGACCTAACGGTGAATTCCTGGTGAGAGACTACCTTTAAATACTGCATTGGATTCCCCGCTCATCTCAGTCTACCCATGTTATTTTATTCATCTTGTGCTTTCTAGTCCTGAGTTTCTTTTGTAACATCAAACGAATACATATATATGAAATCTCATTCTAATCTGCAATTTGCATTTCATTATATGTGACTGCGAAGCCAGTGTTCTTCTCCCACCAAGAGTATTTGTCAAGGTAACACAAAAGCACTGCACTGAAATGTTATTTTGGGAACACTTTTTTCATCTTAGCCAAATTATACACGCTGAGACCTAGCAGAGCCGCACTGCAGAAGGGGGGCGACAGCAGAACATAGGGTAAACTGGGTATGTATTTTCTGCATCTGATCATTCTGAAGAGTGTAACATGAGCTTGCATTTCAATTAGCATATTCATATCTCTACATGTAATTCAAGATCAGAAAGCCCTTGAATTTATTGCTGTCCATATGAAATGTAGGAAATGGCAAAGAGATGCCAAAACTTTGAATACAATAGTATTAATGGCATCTAAATAACGTTGTAGAGAACAATTACTCCGTCCCATCAATCAGCGAAGCTTGTTAATCAGTAAGAAGGCTTGTGTTGTGCAGCTCCATCACATTTACCAACCATTTCATTCTAGTACAACACTTCCCAATTAGCTAAAACCTATGCAATTTGGCAGAGTTGCAACATTGAGCTCGTATTCTCATTAGAAGGACTGTCAAATATGATATAGTTTGGCTTTGATACTTATAGTAGTAGACATGTAAGCATCACACTAACAACTCCATTAAAGGGACGCTTCCAACTTTTTTTTTTATCACATATTAACAGCCTATAGGCGGGCATCCTATGTAATTTTTAAATGGGTGAATGGTATTCTGGATATAATTTTTGAAGTGACTCCATGTAGTCTACAGTGCACTCGGAAAGTCTTCAGACCCTTTCACTTTTTTCACATTTGGTTATGATGTAGCCATGTAATAAATTTTTAAAAAAAAAGTTTTCCCCATCATTCTGCACTCAATGAGGAAAAATTAACATTGTATTGAAATAAGTATTCAGACCCTTTATTCAGGACTTAGTGGAAGCCCTTTTGGCAGCAAATACAGCCTCCAGTCTTCTTAGGTATGACACCACAAAGTTCGAGTCAGGGGGGGAAATAACTCTCCTTAGGGAAAGAGCACCTTAAATCAGCGTGAGGAGACTTATAGGCCATACATGCTCCTCTAGAATTCTGGGAGGGAAGGGATGCAAATGGGCTCCTAAACAAGCTCTGCCTCTAATGCCACCACATGTAAGGCAGCTATCCTATAGGACAATGTTCAGCTCTAAAAATAAGCCTTGAGACATGACTCGGATATTAAATAAGCCAGCACTTCATCTGCAGACAGCTGTTTCGGGGTGATTGCCCCTCATCAGTGCAGAGCAGAGAGCGGTGGCCTAACTGGGTGAGAGGCCTGTTACCACAAAGTTTGCACACCTGGATTTCTGGATTTTCTGCCATTCCTCCCATCGCTCAGTCAGGTTGGAGGGGGACTGTCAGGGGAAAGCCATTTTCAGGACTCTTCGGAGAGGTTCGGTTGGGTTTAAGTCAGGGCTCTGGCTGGGACACTCAGGTGTGCTTTGGGTCACTGTGTTGTTAGAAGGTGAACCTTCATCCCAGTCTGACTCCAGAGCAGTACTTTTCTCCATTCAGCTTTCCCTCAGTCTCCCAGTAACATAATTTAAAATGTAAATTAACTGTCCCAGGCTACGACCCACTAACCAAAAGTAAGTAAGCTGTCTTGGAAAAAGGCAGATGTTTAAAAGGTGAAGTAGGTAAACAATAGGGCTGTGGATGAAAACAATGGTAATATGACAACACAAGGCCGTCAAACCAAAAGAAGACGGCATGGGTAACCGGAGGGTTGGACACCAGTCAGGAACAGTGATCCAACACATAAGGCAACACTGTCCTGTTTGTTCATATTAATATGAAAAACTAGCAAAAAAAAATGAAAAGGGAAGGAGGGGAAAGCCCATGAGTCCAAGTCTGCTCTGTCGATAAGTGGCGCAAAATAAATGCAACATGGCTCAAATCAGAAGGCCACCCTGTATTTGTTTCTCACAGTCCTTTAGGTGCTTTTTTTCAAACTCCAGGCGGGCTTTCATGTGTAACTCACTGACACTCTGCTGTGGTGATGGTTGACCATTGAGTTCTTGGTCTCTTGCCAACGCCTTGGTCTCCAGTTTACTTATGGAGGACACTGTGCTCCAGTGAGCAAAAAATATTTTATTATTAACCTTCTTCAGATGTGTGTCTCCACACAAACCTGTCTCTGAGCTCTACAGGCAGTTCTTTACTCCTCATGGCTTGCTGTCACAGCAGCAGTAAACGGACAATGAATTACCCATCTATATAGGAGGTCTTATCATTCGTGTTGACTGCTACATAAGAATGATATTTTGTATTTAATTTTCCATGGCATAGTATTGCCGAAAATATAGCCAAAAATTCAAAAAAAAAAAAAGTCTTCTATCAATATTGGGTTTGAAAAATACCCCTTTCTGATGCAAGTTTCCATTTAAACAGTCACTAAGTATAATAAATCATTAAGAGCCGCCAACATTTGTTTTTAATCTGAATAATAATGAAGCCTAGGGTGAAAAAGGAATGGCATGACTTCTTCCATTCTTCCAATACATTCTTCAATGTACTTTGCCAATAGCAGACCTCGACAGGAACGAGCCTCCCTAGCATCATCCGAGATGCTGCGGCGGCCGTGCAGGCATCAGAAGTGACACAGGTTCCGGGAGTGAGGCAAGTACAATCTGTGCGAGGGGTCCGGACATTTGGGGGTGCATTTTTGGGGTTGGATAACCCTTTAATGGTTAGCACTGCTGGCCTGCTCCACTAGGGTCCTGAGTTTGAACCAGACATCTGCATGGAGATTGTATGTTTTCTCTGTGTTAGTGTGAAATTACTCCAGGTAATCTGATTTGTTATCATGCTCCATAGGTGGTTAACTGGCTTCCTATGAAGTTGGCCCTAGTGTGTGTGTGCTTATCGGAGTTATGGAAATAAGACTAAAATACCTACTGGGTACAGAAACTGCTGTGAATAGTAGAAATTTCTGGAAAGTGCTACAGAATATGTTGCTGCTATTTAGAAAATAAATAAAATGCTAAACTATCAGAGAGACGAGGCAGTGAATGAGCAACGAGGATTGACAGCACTCAAAATGTAATGTTTTGCCATCGCTTGTCCTATTCAGATTTTGAAAAAATGCACTTAGGAAAACCTTTTTAAATAAATTCAGTGCCTAAGTACAGCTATTGTGAACAGTAATGGCCAGTTTGCAGTGTTCACCAGCGAACACATGCGGGCTGCCATCTTAAAACACAAGTCCGGTGATACACAGGTAAGCCCTTACCTGTGCCTGTGTCGGGAGCCAGACTGAAACAAATGCGGTCACCGGGAGCAGGCAGCTCCGAGAACAGCCCGATGAAGGCCCCCAGCGGCTGTTTTCAGAACTGCCTGCTCCTGGTGACCGCATTTGATTTCAGACCGGCTCGCCGCACAGGCACAGGTAAGGGCTTACCTGTGCATTGCCGGACTTGTGAGTCAAGATGGCAGCCCGCATGTGTTCGTTGGCGAACACTGCGAACTGGCCATCACTAATTGTGAATGGCTGATACATGTATAACGCATACCTTTAACCTTTCAGGACACATGACGTACCGGTACGTCATGTATAGTTCCGATCACCGCCGCCCGGCTGGCGGTGATCGGATCCCGGTGCCTGCTCAAATCATTGAGCAGGCACATTGGCTAAATGCGCAGGGGGGGTCCCGTGACCCCCCCCCCCCCCCCGTGTCGGCCATTGAGACCTGCGGTTTGCGGCTTTTACCTGTGGTCGCGGCGGTGATCGGAGGTGCCATCGGGGCCCCATGCGGCTGTAGGGGGGACCCGATAGCATGGAAGGCAGCGCGATGCCTAAGGAAGGTGACGCTGCCTTCCGGTGACGAGCCTGTGAGATCCTACTCTACTGTAGGGGGGCTTCAAATGGGACATGGTGTCAAAAAAAAAACAGTCCAGCAAAACCTGCCTTCCAAAAACCATATGGCATTCCTTTCCTTCTACGCCCTGCCGTGTGCCCGTACAGCAGTTTACGACCACATATGGGGTGTTTCTGTATACGACAGAATCAGGGCCATAAATATTGAGTTTTGTTTGGCTGTTAACTCTTGCTTTGTAACTGGAAAAAAAATATTAAAATGGAAAATCTGCAAAAAATGTGAAATTTTGAAATTATCTCTCTATTTTCCATTAATTCTTGTGGAACACCTAAAGGGTGAATGACGTTTGTAAAATCAGTTTTGAATACCTTGAGGGGTTTAATTTCTAGAATGGGGTAATTTTGGGGTGGTTTATATTATGTAAGCCTCGCAAAGTGACTTCAGACCTGAACTGGTCCGTAAAAATTGGGTTTTTGAAAATTTCCAAAAAAAATTCAAGATTTGCTTCTAAATTTCCAAGCCTTGTAACATCCCCAAAAAATAAAATATCATTCCCAAAATGATCCAAACATGAAGTAGACATATGGGGAATGTAAAGTAATAACTATTTTTGGAGGTATTACTACGGTATGTATTATAGAAGTAGAGAAATTGAAATTTGGAAATTTGCTATTTTTTTTAACCAATTTTTGGTAAATTTGCTATATTTTTTTATAAATAAAAATTTTTTTGACTTCATTTTACCATTGTCATGAAGTACAATATGTGACGAAAAAACAATCTCAGAATGGCCTGGATAAGTCAAAACATTTTAAAGTTATCACCACTTAAATGACACTTGTCAGATTTGCAAAAAATGGCCTGGTCCTTAAAGAGGACCTTTCACCGATTCTTACCCTATGAACTAACTATACAGACATGTGGAGCGGCGCCCGGGGATCTCACTGCACTTACTATTATCCCCGGGCGCCGCTCCGTTCTCCTGCTATGCCCTCCGGTATCTCCGTTTCCTAAGTTATGGTAGGCGGAGTCTGCCCTTGTTCTTCTGTAGCGCTGGCCAATCGCATTGCAGAGCTCACAGCCTGGGAGAAAATAACCTCCCAGGCTGTGAGCTCTGCGCTGCGATTGGCCAGCGCTAGAGCAGAACAAGGGCAGACTCCTCCTACCATAACTTAGGGACTGGAATCTCCGCCTACTATAACTTAGTGAGCGGAGATACCGGAGGGCATAACAGGAGAACGGAGCGGCGCCCGGGGATAATCGTAAGTGCAGTGAGATCCCCGGGTGCCGCTCCACATGTCTGTATAGTTAGTTCATAGGGTAAGAATCGGTGAAAGGTCCTCTTTAAGGTGAAATAAGGCTGTGTCCTAAAGGGGTTAAAGAGGTCCTGTCCACTCTCCTGAAGTGTCAGCTTTAGTAAATACATTTTATTTCCCATAAAATCAATTTAGAGCATCTTTCACTAGAACTGTCTGTTGTGATATCCCTCTGTTATTCCCCACACAAATTTAAGAATAAATTGTGTTAGGTTTGTCAGACACAGGTTGGACACAGTCAGTCTGTGTAGGGACACCCCCTCCCCAACTGGTAACACCTAGTTGTGAATTTATTTATAATAACGGAACAATTATGGAATGATTACAAAATGTATGGTCATCATACTATCCAACAAGGTGCTGATGACAAAAACTATTACATTAGTAATAGCTAAAATATTACATAAATCACACTTGTCTTTCCGCAGACTATTGGGTAACAAGGTCTGAGTAATTCCTTGCGTTTTTGATTAGATGAGGGTTTTATTTAAATTGTGCCAGTATAATGACTAGGGCACTGTAGTGTAGTGCTTTCATGTAGCCACAGTGGTGGTGGGGATTCAATGTGCTTGATTATCAATTATCAATAATGAAACAAAATGTGGAATAAGGAGAATAAGTAGAATAAGGGTCGTTTACATCGGCCGATGCACATGTTCGCGATTATAGCCTGATCGGTCAACTGCCGCATAACTGTGTGGCCCCATAGCCTCTCGATGTAGCGATCGTTTGTTCCCATACAGACTGATTGTTGGCATCAGATCCCTATTTACACAGGGTGATGTGCTATCAACAAAAGATGATTTCAGGTGCCACACAAAAGATTTGATCATTCCCCAAACGGGCATTTGCTGGTTCATCAGCGAGACCTTTACACAGGGAATTGAGCGCACATATCAACGTTAATCCTCAATAATTGTCCTCATCTGTGGTCCAGGTAAGAGGACCCTGATTTGGCTGACAAGGTGTGAACATGTTGATTTAACACTATTATACCTACTTTTCCAGAGCTACAGATATATCCTGGAATCCTTGCGATGTGATGTTGTTCTTGTCCCAGATCACAGTCCTATCACAACCAAAAACACATACATTAACCTTGGTCTCATAGTGAACGGGTCAGTAATCACTACTCACTCACATATAATATCTCACTCACCTGAGCTTGGTGTTGATTTGCAATGCTTTGGCCAACATCTTGGCCCCCATATCACCCATGCCATTGCCACTGATGTCTACTTTGGTCAACGATGTATTGCTACCAAGGGCATTTATAATGATTGTCACATCTGTCTTCAGTTTAGAGTCTGCTAGAGACAATGACTGCAAGGGCTGCAGAGAAAATAGGACATAACAATGTTTTACACTTACATTTCTGCAGTTTCAAGTGCAGAATTCCCAGTGGACACACTGAAGTGTGAATAAAAGACAATGCAATGATCTCAGGTAAAAAGTAGCATGTTTAAAGTGGGCCTCATATGCTGTGATTTACTGCGATGAATAATACGTTTAATAATAGAATAAATTGGTAGCTATTAACCAAGGACACCTAAAAGACAAGAAATCGGTTTGAAGCACTGGACAACTAACATCACTTTAGTTGTGAGAATAGGAATAAGTGAGGTACAAAGAAGGTTTTCAAGAATGAAAACTTTGGTGGCCTATACATAGAACAGATCATAAATGTTTGATCGGAGCATGTCTCAACCGCTGGACCAAAACTGATCACTTGAATGGGGCCAAGCTGCTAAACTGAATAAACTTTGAAGGTACTTTGGCAATCTCAGTTCTACGGGTCGACGACTGATCAGCGGCGGTTCTGGGTGTCTGACCCCACCCACTAAACAACGATGGCTTAGCCAAACCAAAGTTCATCAAGTGCTTTAGTCCAAGAAAACCCTGCTGAGCCCATGAAGACATATTTTGCCTAAAATATAAAGAATATGCAGTTGAACATGGTGTAAAATATGCAGACTCCATGTTAAAGAGGAGCTGAGCAGAATTTTATATTGTTTTATGAAAAAAGATCAAGTACATTTTGTATGCTATTCCCTGATCACGCTGTGCTTAGGAGTCCAGTGGGCAGTCCTAGACAGCCCTGTATTACTGCGCATACAGAGATAGCCATCATTCAATATGAAGGACTGCCCAAAGGACTCCTATGCTAAAGAGAGGGAGGATTTTAAAATAGTTATACTGAATCTTTTCCTACAAAAATACAGTTGTGTTCAAAATTATTCAACCCCCACTGAAATTGAGTGTTTTGG
Source organism: Bufo bufo (assembly GCF_905171765.1). Lineage (NCBI taxonomy): Eukaryota > Metazoa > Chordata > Amphibia > Anura > Bufonidae > Bufo > Bufo bufo. The sequence continues at coordinate 437,200,363 of NC_053393.1, forward strand.
CCAGTTTGACATTGATTTTGATCATTTCAGTCATCTTGTTTACAATTAAATCAAAGAGGCACTTGTAAGTCAGACAAATATAACATAACATTTATAATGAAATAACCACAAATGTCTTTTCTGTGCTCACATCATTATCAGTTTTATTCAACCCCCAAGTGACATTCAATCTTAGTACTTCGTACAACATCCTTTTCCAATTATAACAGCTTTTAAACGTGAAGCATAGCTTGACACAAGTGTCTTGCAGCGATCTACGGGTATCTTCGCCCATTCTTCATGGGCAAAAGCCTCCAGTTCAGTCACATTCTTAGGCTTGCGCGCTGCAACTGCTTTCTTTAAGTCCCACCAGAGGTTCTCAATCGGATTTAAGTCTGGTGACTGTGATGGCCACTTCAAAATGTTCCAGCCTTTAATCTGCAACCATGCTCTAGTGGACTTGGAGGTATGCTTGGGATCATTGTCCTGTTGAAAGGCCCAACGTCTCCCAAGCCTCAGGTTTGTGACGGACTGCATCACATTTTCATCCAATATCTCCTGGTACTGAAGAGAATTCATGGTACCTTGCACACGCTGAAGCTTCCCTGTACCTGTAGAAACAAAACAGCCCCAAAGCATGATTGACCCCCCGCCATGCTTCACAGTAGGCAAGGTGTTCTTTTCTTCATAGGCCTTGTTCTTCCTCCTCCAAACATAGCGTTGATCCATGGGCCCAAACAGTTCTAATTTTATTTCATCAGTCCACAGAACACTATCCCAAAACTTTTGTGGTTTGTCCACATGACTTTTGGCATACTGCAGTCGACTCTTATTATTCTTTGGAGACAGCAAGGGGCTGCGCCTGGGAGTTCTGGCATGGAGGCCTTCATTACGCAGTGTGCGCCTTATTGTCTGAGCTGAAACTTCAGTACCCACATCTGACAAATCTTTTTTCAGTTCCTCAGCAGTCACACGGGGACTTTTCTCCACTTTGCGCTTCAGGTAGCGCACAGCAGTCGAAGTCAGCATCTTCTTTCTGCCACGACCAGGTAGCGTTTCAACAGTGCCCTTTGCCTTGAATTTGCGAATGATGCTTCCTATGGTGTCTCTTGGTATGTTTAACATCTTTGCAATCTTCTTATAGCCATTGCCCTTCCTGTGAAGAGAAATCACCTCTTCTCTTGTCTTCCTGGACCATTCTCTTGACTTCACCATGTTTGTAAACACACCAGTAAATGTCTAGGAGGAGCCGAGTATCACAGTCCTTTTAAATCTGCCTAATTGGTGCTTATTATGCTTGATTGCTGCTCCTTGACATCCACAGGTGTTTTCAATACCTGATCGAAAACACTTGAATGAACCTCTGTTCTTAAGAGTGGTAGTCTTTAAGGGGTTGAATAATTGTGTCAATGAAGAAATCCCAAAAAAAACCATTTAATACTGTATTACAAAAACAATTGATGTCATTTTAGTTGCATTTGGTTCTTTAAAAAGTCCTTGTAAGATTTCATTCTGAACACAATTACAAATGTACACTAAATTCCCTAAAACCCTTTACAGCATTGGGGGTTGAATAATTTGGAACACAACTGTATGTATATCAATCTGCTCAGCTCCTTATGCTCTATACAAGCTGCCCACAGACACAACATGACAGGATCCATGTAATATAATGCCTTAAGTAGTCTGCTTAAAGGTGGATTCCTGTTTTAATGATTATTTTGAACAATATTCTAATATTCATGTATTAAAAATTTTGCTCACAGACTTTATTATATCCATATAGTATCCCTATAATATAATGGTATGACTTGTTTTAGTCCTGTAAAGTTCATCAAAAAGGAAAGTTGGATAGAAATAAACATGTGGTCAGTCATGTGACCTTCACAAGTATCATGTGACCCGGCTTCCAGTTAACTGTCCAGATATATAATAGCTGAATAGTGGCGTATTAGGGAACATAAGATATACATTGAATACAGTATTACTACCTGCAGCAGCACATCAACATCATGTCAAAACAGATGTGTGTTATTTGTTATTTTTACACTAAAAACAACATGACATCATCATCTAGAGACAGGCAGCCATTTTACAACATTACCTAGAGACAGGCCGCCATTTGAATACCCACAGTGATTGTAATAACCACAATAAAAATCATTATTCCAACACTAGTTCTATTTAATTATCACATTGATGTGTCCTGTGTGCTGACCCAGCACATGTATGTCATGTAACACTGATTACTGAATGTCAGGGATTATATGATGTGAAGAGTGTCACATGACTGATGCCACGTTTCAGGTAGGCCATGGATACATTACATAGGACTGAACCATGGGCTATACCATTCTTCTGCATAAAGGGGTCCACTGCCTGACATAAGAAAGGTATGTATGCAGAATTTTAAATACATGTATATTAGAAAATTGTATGATTTCCTATTATATAAACAAATAAGTAAAAAATGAATAAATAATGGAATACCCCTTTAAACTGTTAAAAACATATTTTCAATTGTACCCTAGTTATATTTGTTGGCGAGAAAGCCTTGAGACAACTAATATGGGCAGCGTCTCAGGGCTGTCACCTAGAATTATCTTGAAAGGGAATGAATCACTCGGCAGATATGCCACTTGGAACCATCATTTACAGGTCATTTTTATATGTAATTTAGATATAGCACAAAAAAGCAATAAATGGTTATCTTGGTCAGAAAAAGATTTTATAAATAATTGGATGACAGGCAATGCCCTTTAAAAAAACATAACACACACTTGGGTATTTTCTAGAGAAACATTTGAGATTAGACAAGACGCACTAAGGAATACCCTGTTGAGAGAATATTTATAGAGTGTGGTGCTATATAATTTATAACACTTCGCACCTTGAGGGGTCAGAGAAGAAAACAAAACACAACATACAGCCGAGTGGTAAATGCTGTAAAGTTTCTTGCGACCCCAAAAATTGAAAGAAGAAAGAAGTAGAGAAAATACGGCTTAAATACTGAGTGAGCCAGAGGCGTTCTCCTTTCTTCTCTGTGATGAAAAGTAACAAAGTTACCCATTAGAACTGGGAATAAAAAGGATATTACTTGATGAAAGACAGAGCTTTGAAAAAAAAATCAAGGGAAGCTATAAAACCAAGCCCTCCCTGTGGGGAAAAGCAGGTTTTTAACAGAAGTGCTCCGGCATATTTAATCTCTCCAGCAGGTTCATTTTGCGTATTGCATTTACTTTAGAAACCTGCTTAAAGGAACAGAATTTGACTCCAAGAAAAACAAATCTCCGGGAGAAAGGAGAACAGTAACTCTATTGTTGTGGGAGTAAATCGGACATCATCTCCTCCGGAGGGTGAAATATCTGAACCTCCTATTAACCTGCATTGCAGAGGACCTGTGATGTCAGACTTGTGAACGCTACAGGATAGTATGGAGGAAGGGAGAGATGCCACCTCGACCAATAAATCCAACAGTTCAGATCTTCAGATTTCTTAATGGAAAGATGTGCTTGTGCTTCAACCCTCTCTTCTCTGCCGTCCTCAGAAGTGGTACGTGCACTGAATTCCAGAATACCCTGCTGCTTGTATTCAGATGATAGATGATAGAAGCCGACCAGCAGGCACTGTTCATTATAACCCAAGGAAGATGCAAAGCCAATACAATATGGTAACCCCACTGTGTTATACAATATCTGGAACAGTGCAGTAGGGGGCCATTACATTTTTTTTGAACCCTTGAAGCATTTCAATAATGAAAGATGCATCTCAGTAATTATGTCCACGCATGATAATACCTCTAAACAACCCCAAACTGGTACAATGTAGGGAACAAAAGATGTAAGCCACTACTTGTGATCAGTTATTCAATATCTTATGTTCTTAATGCATTTTCACGCTTTAAAGGGAACCTGTCCACGCAGTTTGCCGTATTCAGTCAAGGATATGGTGTTGGAGATCACATCACTACAAAATCATTGTTGTCTTTTTCAAAACTCTTACGGTAGTTTTGTTGTTTTGATATAATTATGCTTTAAAAGAGTACATTTCCATATGTAAACGAGCGACCCTGAGTCATCAGGTTGTCACATTTCATTGGCCGAGTCACGGAGTCAACCCTGAAGCCCGCCCATCTCACTTTGTATAACATCCCCTTGCCTGCTGTACGTAATCCCTCGTGAAGTCCAAAATCGTGCGCATGCGGTGTACATTTTGTTTCTCTCCTCCTCTCCTGAGTTAGTGGAGTTGTGTACACCTCAGCTTAATGAACTCTCTGTGCATGTCAGGAGAGGAGAAGGGAAATGTTAGAATAAGGCAGGGGCGGACTGGCCATAGACCTTACAGGGAAATTTCCCAGGGGGCTGATGCCTAGGGGGCAACCCAAGCCCTCCTCTCTGCTGCTGCCAGGGTACATAATGAGCTCTGTGATAATTAACTCTGAGAATCAGGTACTTCAACTGCTCTTGCCCAAATATCACCTCTTAAGCCCCCTTGCTCGACATCTTAATCAGAGTTAACTGGAGGAGGAGGACAGAAAATGGCATCTATTGATGGTCACTACAGAGGGACAGCTTTTGGGGCAATATATTGTTCTGCTCTGTGGTATATGGTTCTGATGAGACTGTATTTTACATTATGGTATTGCTGACCCGCCAATTTGAGTTGCCCCGCCATCTGCTAATTTGGACCCCCCTACAAAACGGGGCCACTTTTAGGATTTTGTTTCCAGGGCCATATTAAGTTCCCAGTCCACCGCAGGTATGAGGCATACACAATATTTCATCTGCGTCGGGGATGAGGTGGAGCAGGCAGGGGGATGTCAATGAAAGTATGATAGGCTGCTTATTTCGGTGGGACCGTTCGACCATCTAATGATGTTAAGCCGACAGTTGTTCTCCAGATGTCAAGAAAAAGGAACAAGCATATTACATTTCAACATGTCTGATCCTTTGTCCTCAAGGTCTCTGGAAGCAGCTCATCCCCCCTCTCCCTATCGAGAACACATGAACACAAATCCTCTGCCAACAGTTATTGCTAGAAGATGCATGGCAACCTTTACACAGAAGTGAATGAGATTAAGTAGGATAGTAGGAGAAGGTAAGGGGACAAAAGAAGAAGAGTACAAAAAGGAAGTTTTAGTATAAAAAATAAAAAAAATAAAGTAGTTTTCATAAAAGAGAAAGGAAGGGGAGTATGACTGCTGGGTGGGAAAGGGAATCGTGGAATCGAAGGTGAAATGGGTGAAGACAGGGAAACCTGGGAATCATCGGATATACATTTTTGCACGAACATGCAGAACTACTAGAAAAATGGCCATATAGTTTCCAGTGGCTGAAGCTTGCCAGGCATTGATGAAACAGACTTTATCAGGTTCCAGTTAGAAACGTTTTGTCTTTACGACATACAAAGGCTCTAATCAATGTCTACACTATAGTCTGCCAGAGCCGTTGGAGATGAAGGTGTCTGCTAGTAGTAATTGCTTGCTTGGGACTTAATGTTCCATGGGCATGAACAGTACAATTTGATAGCCTTGGAGTCCATGGTACAATTGATGTTTACGGGTCTTTAGGTTCAGTTAAAGGCATTACTTACCGATTCTTCATCTTGTATCATGTGAACCAAGTTATCCAGGACAGGGGTTACATTTCTGCAGAGGCAAATAAAGACACGCTGCATTTCTGTCACATAATTATGTGCTGTAAAAGTACAGAGAAAGGAAGAAAATAGAAAAAAAATAAACGTACTTGGATTTCATGTTGTTAAAATTCTTTCCCAATGCCAGGTGTCTTATTGATCTGTTCTTACTGAGCCAGACTATAAGAGTAGAGAGGTCAGACTCCAAACCTAGGAAGAACATGGATAGAGTGCTGCATCAAGATGATCAAGAAGTAAAGAACATTGAACACAGGTGACATCCAAGCTTCAACAGGCCGATTCTAAGTCAGAATATATTTAGTTATCATCACGCCCCCTACGCCTTTTTGGTGACAGACCCGGACATATTCATCATTATTTACACCAATAAGTGGCTAAAATCTATGGCTGTTCCAAGCTGTTGTACATTTCATTGTAGCACATGGAATGCTGGAGGAGACATGTCATTTATGACGAAGCTTGCTCCTCATCATAAATTGGATGACTAGTCAGACACCAGTCTAAGGCTACTTTCAGACTCGCGTTTAGTGCGGATACGTCATGGATCAGCACAGACGGATCCGCACCAATAATACAAATGTCTGCATCCGATCAGAACGGATCCGTTTGTATTATCTTTAACATTGCCAAAACGGATCCGTCTTGAACACCATTGAAAGTCAATGACGAGGCGGATCCGCTTTGCATTGTGTCAGTCAAAACGGATCCGTCCCCATTAAATTACATTGTGTGTCAGGACGGATCCGTTTGCCTCCGCATCATCAGACGGACATTAAAAACGCTGTAAGCAGCGTTTTGGTGTCCGCCTCCAGAGGGGAATGGAGACTGATCGGAGGCAAACTGATGCATTCTGAGCGGATCCTTTTCCATTCAGAATGCATTAGGGCAAAACTGATCAGTTTTGGACCGCTTGTGAGATCCCATGACGAATCTCAGAAACGGAAAGCCAAAACACCAGTGTGAAAGTAGCCTTAATAAATCAAGGCCATAAGGTCTGCTTTTTATAGTTTTTTTTCCCAGAAACACCATTCTTGCCCATGAGCGGTCTCTGGTATTGCAGCCAAGCTCCATTCAATGATTGGGAAAGATCTGTAATATGAGACACAGCCAATGGATAAGTATTGCATTGTTTCTGGACAAAAAAAAAAATGAAAAAATGAAATAAAGAAATGTGTAAACCAATATTAATACTTCAGTGATAAAAAGAACTGCAGAATAAATGATTTTATAATAAGAGCAGATATATAAGCCTATGAAATGGGGTTACTAAATTAAAAAGGAGCTGTGAGCAGAAATGGTAGATAACGATAAAATGACAGTCATTACTTCCGGTTCCGGCGCTGGGATGCGGGCGGCAGCGTGAAGGAGCTCCGGTGACCTCTCACCATATATTGAATCCCGCTCGTCAAAAATCGGCAATAGGGGGCTGAGACAGGTACGTCCTGGTCCCTGAACATCCAGAGTCCATAAGTTTATGGAACGCTACCTGCTACGGAGCGGCAAAAGGAGGATCTCCGGAGGACGGGGCAGAGTCATTGAGGACATGCTCGACAAGATGGCGGACTCGCGCCCTTCTACTCCATCTCCGCTGACACAAGTGCTGCTAGAAAGCGGTATGAGTGAAGAGCAAGTTACCCAGCCAAACCCCTCAATGGACATTGATTACAAAAAGCTGGCCATAGAGGTGGCCAGACATTTAGCCCCCGATATAAGAGAAACACTCACCATAACTCTGTCTGCCTCGTTACAGCAGCTGCATGAGGCGGTCGCCCAGCATGATCTGAGACTGGAAGAACTTGAGCAGAGAGTGTCTAGGGCTGAAAATGAATCGGCTGCTTTTACTCAAAAAGTTAATGAGCTTTCAAAGCAGAATATGATTTTGTATGATCGGGTAGAGGACCTGGAAAATCGGTCCAGAAGGAGCAATTTGAGACTGTTGGGGCTACCTGAAAAGTTTAAACCGCAGACTCTGATGGATATATGTGAAAAAGAATTACCCAGGGCTCTGGGATTAGAAGGGCGCTGTAAAGTAGAAAGGGCCCACAGAATTGGTCCAGTACTAGAGGATCAGCAGAACCAGATGGGACCGTCTAGAAGTCAAGGTCCTAAACCACGTCAGGTTATTATGAAATTCCTGGACTATTGCGATAAGGAAGCCCTGCTGAGGGCATATAGGGCCAAGAAAGGTCCACTAAAGCTGCTGGGACACTCTGTATTACTTTTTGGTGACTACTCTGCAGCTGTGGCTAGGAAGAGGAGGGAGTTTAGTCACGTCTGCACTTTACTGCATCAAAAGGGACGCAGGTTTCAACTACAATACCCAGCAAAGTTAAGGGTGTTGCATCCTAATGGGTCAAGCACGATTTATCATGATCCGACGACAGCAGAAGAGTGGATTAAATCCATACAGAATCCAGGGGAGCCAGAGGGAGCAGACAAGAGGAGAGGAAGAAGCTCATCCAGAGTGGTGAACCCAAGAGATCGGGAACGGAGAAGGGAGAGAGGAGGAGAATATCCAGAGCCTGGGACTAGGGGACGAAGATCTTCAGACCGGAGAGAAGATCCCTACCCAGGGAGATGACCCACGTTTTCCATCTAATCAATAGGGGGTCTATAAGAGATCTCAAAATGCATGTGAGACTGGTATACCTGCTGGTTCAATATGGCAGCACTGTTCTGTCACTGCATATATGTTGAAGAGGGTTATGGTTTATACCCGCCAAGTTATGTTAATATTCTGTATTAAGTGCAGTGCTAATGAGATGTCATATGCGGGGTGGATGATACCAGATGCAGTATAGATGGATACGGGTAAAAGCCTAATATGTTTAACGGGGAGACCTCAAGAAGTTACAGTAGGAGTGTTATTTTTCCTAGATATCTTGGTGAGAGGCAGCCTGCAACCCAGAAAAAAAGGGAAGTTATTATAAGAATTAAAGAGGTTGTATTAGAGGAGAAGGAAGACAGAGAAGCTAAAAGTTTGTGACAGTGTTACACAAAATTGTTGGTAATCTAACATTTATCTGTTTGTTCGCAAGGGATCTCTCTGGGCGCTTTCGGTGAGTGACGTGGACCCCAGACTCGGTAGGTTGGAATAGCATATATATCTGCCAAACGTATATATAAAAAAAAAAAAAAAAAAAAAAAAGTCCAGGGGACTGACATGAAGGTGCTAACGTGGAATATCAAAGGTTTAAAATCACCCCAGAAAAGGTGGATGGTTTTACGACACCTTAAGAAACTTAAACCAGATGTGGTTTTCTTACAAGAGACCCATCTAGAGGCGCATGATTTTGACAGAATGAAAAAGTTATGGGTGGGTAGAGTCATTGGGTCCCCGTCACTTAACCGAAAAGCGGGGGTAATAACGCTTATCAATAAGCAATTGAACTGCCAGATTATATCACAAACTACTGATTTACAGGGAAGATGGGTACATATTGTAATACAAGTGCAGAATACACAGTATAGTATGTATAATATATACTGCCCTAACACAGGGAATCCTGCCTTCCTAAAGGACCTAGAATTAAGACTGTTAGGAGACTCATGCATAAATAAGGTGGTTGGAGGTGATTTTAACGCGGTTCTAAATGGTGTAGTGGATAGGAAGAGAAATGAAGGAAAACTAGGAGGGGAGACTTCCCAAGATAAAGCGCTACAACAGTTGTTGGTGGGTGGTGGATTAGTAGATGTCTGGCGTCAAGCCCATCCTGACGAGAGTAGTTTTACTTTCCATTCACACTCCCAAAACTCCTGGTCCCGCATAGATTATTTGTTAGTGACCCACAACTTGGTACATAGGGTAGAATTATCAGATGTAGGAGACTTAGTAATCTCGGACCATGCACCGGTGACAGTAGTGGTGAGGGATGATTTCCCTAGAGGCCCTGACTTCATATGGAGATTCCCCTCGCAACTCTGCGCAAGAGAGGAGTTCTTGGAAAAGCTCTCTATTTGGTGGGAGGAATATAAAGCAGATAATGCGAATCATATTGACACACCAAATCTTTTCTGGAACGCTTCTAAAGTAGTGTTGAGAGGCAGAATCATGGGATACCTGACAGGTCTTAAAAAAAAGGCTCAAGCTCAGCTGGAAATGGCAAGCCAAAAAGTTAGGACGACCTATGCAGAGTTTAAGCAAGACCCCACAGATTCAAATAGGAAAAAATGGTTTGAGGAACGTCAAAGTTTTGAGCAGTGCATGAAAGAGAAAGAACTACTTCGTAGTTCTGAATTTGAGGCCAAGATATTTAAATATGGCAACAAGTCAGGGAGACTTTTAGCCAATCTGGCGAAAGGATTGAGACAACCGCAGTATATAAACAGCTTGAAAAATTCTGTAGGGACCACTATACATAACCCGGCAAAAATTAATTCCATTTTGGGAGAATATTATGAAAAACTGTATAAAGATGGGGATAGGGTCGACTTAAGTAACACACTTCTTG